>NC_089223.1:108788917-109099917 GCF_963924675.1 Phocoena phocoena | reverse complement strand
TCAAGTGACAATTAAGGTGCATCTGGTGGCAGGTTTTATATTGGCAAGTGAGTTGATGTACTTCAATTGTAGAGCTGCATCTGGTGGCAGGTTTTATATTGGCAAGTGAGTTGATGTACTTCAATTGTAGAGCTGCATCTGGTGGCAGGCTTTAAGTCAGAATCCGACACTTATTTTAGTCCATGCATGGCTTGCCCATTATTTTGTTTACAACCTCTGTCCATGCCTCTTTCCCACACTGTGCACTTGTCTCGGTCACAGTTTTGGTAAGCTCACAAGCTAACCCTAGCCAAAATGAGTAAAAAACAAATATCTCTGGAGAGCTTCTTTGAAAAGGGGGAAAGACCCAATGATGAGACAGCAGAAGACTCTAAGACTGCCCACAAAAAGAAAGCTGCATTTAAAAGAAAATACCGAGTCCTACTTAAATTACAGGTTCATTGCAACAGGTGCTTCACATTCTCCAAGCCCACTTTGTATAATATGTGGCGACTGGCTATCCAAGGAAGCCATGAAACCTTCAAAACTGTTCACCTATCTCAGCTTTCAAGAGAGTTTGAGCATTACTTCCCAACCACAAAAGACCCCTGAACTGGGAAGGAATGGATCCGTGACACATTTGTGAATAAGCCAGGTGAATGACTTTGTCCATGCTAGAAGAGGATCAACTGCTTGAGATTGCAAGTGACGGTGGCCTTAAAAGTATGTTTGAGACAACCTCAAATCTCCATATGTTCTGGATTAAAGTCAAGGTGGAATATCCTGAGACTGCCACAAAACCACTGAAAAGCCTGCTTGCATTTCCAACATCCTGTCTTGTGAAGCAGGGTTTTCTGCAGTGACAGGGACCAAAATGAGATCACGGAGTAGACTGGACATAAGCAACACACTTCGGGTGTCACTGTCCCCATCACCCCCACGTGGGACCATCTAGTTGCAGGAAAACAAGCTCAGGGCTCCCACTGATTCTGCATTATGGTGAGTTGTATAATTATTTCATTATATATTACAATGTAATAATAATAGAAATAAAGTGCAAAATAAATGTAATGTGCTGGAATCATTCCGAAACCATTCCCCTCCCCCCTGCCCAGCCCTCACCCCCACCCCCATCCGTGGAAAAATTGTCTTCCACGAAACCAGTCCCTGGTGCCAAAAAGGTTGGGGACTGCTGAGGCAGAGGGAGTAGTTGGGAATTATTGCAAATAGCACAAACCACAACATAAAAGAACTAAATGATTTGACTTCCTGAAAGTTAAAGACTTCTATTCTTTGATAGACATCACTAAAAAAGTGAAAAGGCAATTCAGTCAAATAGTGAATATTTGTAATATGTATATCTGAGAAGGGACATAAACAGAATATATAAAGTATCTCAAAAAGAAGAAGATTGTATTTGTTAGTTAGAGCTGCCATAAAAAAATAGCACAGCCTTTGTGGCTCAAACAATAGAAATTTATTTTCCCACAGTTCTAGAGAGAAGAAGTCCAAGATCAAGAGGTTGGCAAGTTCGGTGTCTTCTGAGGCCTCTCTCTTCGGCTTGTGGACGGCTGCCTTCTCTCTGTGTCCTCACAAGGTGTTTTCTCTGTGAGTGCACGTCTGTGTCCAGATCTCCTCTTCTTATAAAGACCATTGCAGATCCTATGGTCAGAGCATTCTCTACTGCAATAGTCCCTTTCCTCCAGTCACAATAATCCTTTTAAATAAGGTCTCTTCTTACCTATGTCCAGATTTGTTTTTGTTTGACATTTCCTTCTGGCCTGCTATCTGTTCAGCAGTGGGCCAATCTAGTAGGAATTAAGCATGTAAGTAGCCAATTACAAGCTAGTAATGAAAGTATTATGCAGGGCCTGTTACGTAATTTTTGGGACCCAGTGCAAAATGAAAATGCAAGATGCCTTGTTCAAAAGAGTAGGGGAAAAGGGCTGTTAAAGGTATGAAAATATATTTTCCCTTTTCTTCCATGGTCTCTTTCAACTTGTTCTGGTGTCTTTTATTTTTTATTTAATGCCATTTTAAATAAAGAAAAATTTGAAAATTTAGTTATGAGCATGAATTTTACCTTCTTCATATTGTGGAATACCAGTTTAAATGAAACTATAAGAGCATTAAACTTCTGGAATCACCAAAATTACACAATTCATGCTTCTTAGCTGGTACATGCACATCCATTTTTTAAAAACTTATTTATTTTATTTCTTTAATATTTTTGGCTGCGTTGGGTCTTCATTGCTGTGCACAGGCTTTCTCTAGTTGTGGCGAGCAGGGGCTACTCTTTGTTGCGGTGCGCAGGCTTCTCATTGCAGTGGTTTCTCATTACAGAGCGTGGGCTCTAGGCGTGTGGGCTTCAGTAGTTGTGGCGTGCAGGCTCAGTAGTTGTGGCTCACAGGCTCTAGAGCACAGGCTCAGTAGTTGTGGCACACGGGCTTAGTTGCCCTGCGGCATATGGGATCTTCCTGGACCAGGGCTCAAACCCGTGTCCCCTGCATTGGCAGGCGGATTCTTAATCACTGCGCCACCAGGGAAGCCCTGCATTTTGTTTTTGGTATTGACAGAAGAGCAGAAACGCTGCACAAAACTGTCTTATTTCTCACACTTTTTTTTCACTTATTTGTACATGCACATCCTACCAATGTGCTCTACAATACTTTAGCTTCCTGATGAATAAGGAGGGACCAAAAGGAAAAGGAACTATGTGTTCCCCTATATTTCCCTCTCCTTCTGTGTCATCCTTTTCAGTGGAAGTGGTTGGCTATTACCAGGAAATTATGTAAATAAGAAAAGACAGGGTAGGGTTCTTTGGTTGTTCGTGTTCTTTAGAATACCACTGGCTTCTTTGTGCATTCTGCACTCGAAGCAAGTTCTTGTTTGAATGAAGTGTAGCTTCTTGGGACTGTTGGTGCCTCACCCCGCCCAATCATAGAACAATCGCAGACCTGACGTGCTTACCCACTACCGGCTATGAGTCTCGCTGAAACTCCCGCGCCTCCAACATCAGCAGTGCCCTGGGGCCAGCTACCTTCTTTTATCATCTGGACTGTGCACTACTGAAATAATCTACTGACCAGGCTGTCTGCATCCATTCTTGTTCCTATAATCCATTGTACACACTGCAGCCAGAGTGATCTTCTTAACACCAAATTTGACATTATCCCTGTCCCCACAAAAACCCTTTAATGCTTTGAGAATAAAGACAAACATGACCTATAGACTCCTGCAAATTTTGCTCTTATGTTTTCTCCAGTTTCCGTTTGCAACATGCTCCTTGAGCGCTCTCCGTTCCTGAGCACGGGCCTTGCAGCTCTTTGATCACTCCATTTCTTCTGACCTTTTCCTGGAGGACTCTTTCTCACCTCCCTCCCAGCCTCACCTAATTAAACTCCATCCATCCTTCATATTGAGATTCAAGTATGGCTTCTTCAAGGACGCTGTCTCTCCCCTCTGTCAAGTTCAGATCTTCTAATCATTCTCTCGTAGGACCAGACACCTCTCCTTTGCTGTACTCATACAGTTGCAATTGATTTATTTTTGTGGTTATTTGATTGTTATCTATCTTTCTAGCATATAAATAAAGGAAAGAGAAGAAACCCCTTCCCTACATATCTTTTTTTTGTTCTCATAACACTTATTGTAGGTGGTGATTGATCGGTTACCAGAATAACGAGATGACCAGAATAAAGTGTCTTCCACATAGACCACTTCTGTTTTGTTTACTATTATTCCCCCTACCCACCCACACCCTGAAGCTTTCCTCAAGCATACTGAGGAGCTTAACAACTAATCATTGAATGATTGATAGGAAAGTTGACCAGACTTTAGCTTTTAAATTCCAAAGAATTGCTGATTTCAAGGAGTGCCTAAGAAGCTTTGCAAATAAACATATTGTCCTGCTGTCTGAATGCTCCCTTCTTTTCCTTTATCTTGGAATTTTACCTTAGTCTCTTTCAAAATCTCAGTAGCAGCCTGGATATGATCCTCTGGTCCTTTGAGGTGAGGCGGCTGAAGGATTCACTTTATCTTGCTTTCCCGTGCTTCTCAGCTTCTCTCTCTACATGTCCACTCACCTTAGGGCCCCTTCCTTTTCTGTTTGTCACTGATACAGTCCTTGCTAACATGCCCTCCTCCTTTTCTTTTTTGACCAGTCTCAGTAGCATTTCCAACATCTGTTATGGTTTAGAGGGGAGTCTTGTCTGAAAACAGAAGTTCTTTCCAAGCCATGATATAAATTTCTAGTAAAAGCAAATGAATGAGTATATAACAAGAAACAACATTTCACAAGGAAGTTGCCCTGGAAGTAGGCTGTTGTAGTAAAAAGAGGTCAGTGCCTGTTACTTAGTCCCCATGGCCTGATCACCCCTACCCAGTCCGAACTCTCCATCATGTCGTGCGGTTGGCTGTTCTATCCTCAGCAGACTGTGTGGATTACAGTATGTACACTGGCACTTGTTATATAGCAAGTGCAAACAGCTGGGCTTCTTGCTGTTCATCCAGTGCCAAGATATTATTCCTCATAAGACTTTTTAACTGCTTTTGCAGTTAGTAACATCAGTGACTGGGAAATCAAACATTTTATCTAGTGGTTTGTTAACTTAGTGCTATTTTCCAGATGTTTTCTAAGAGCTGTTCCTCAGATGTTGATTTGTGGTGGCGTTGATATTTTCTATCTATAGCCTTTTATTATTTTTGAGCAGTGATATTTAATTTCGTTAGGGGAAATGTCTTTTCCAAACTCTTTGTTTCTGATGACACACAGTTATTTTGTGCCTCGTGTTAATCCCACAAACTACAGGACTTGGCCCGATTGTAGACAGGACCAGACAATAGAAGCGTTAGAAGAACTGCTGCACCAGACTTTCACTGCTGTTGAGCCTACCAGATACATAATAGATTATAGGCCCAGGGAATTTTAGGGCCAGGGAGATTATTTACTCAGATCTTCCCTTTATTCACAAAACATGGCTAGATCTCATAGATGCTAAATGGTTTTACCGTGGGCCACACAACTAGTTGTTAGTAAAATCAGAACTAGAACCCAGGTCTCCTAGGTACAGAGGAGAGGAAACCTTTTTTCTATGCTTTTCACCTGGAGGCATATGTGTAAATTTGCTTGTCCCTTTCAGCGACCCAAGGATGCGTTCCTTGGCAAAGAAGTCTCTCCACAGCATTTTGGAAAGACAGGACAAATTCTTGCTGCCAGTCGGCAGGAACCATTATTCTTGCTCTTCTTACAGGCTTGGTCTTCTTACAGGCTGGCATCGAGGTATCACACAGATGCAATGACTCCCGTGCAAAGCTCTTTTGCCAAGAACGGTTCCTATTTCTCTACTCTCCAATTTGTCCTTTCTCCCCACAAGTTCTCCTCTACCACACAAACCCACCAAGGACCTCTGAAAGCTTTATGATCATCTGTTTCTCCATCCATCATGAGAGAAAGAGGAGAAGGAGTCAAGTTCAGGATGCCATAAGGCAGCAAAGTTTTGAGAGTTTGACAGTAGTTTATAAGTAATGCAGCGTAGATGTTGCCGACAAGGGGAAGTATATATGTGAAACACCATCATTAAAAAATGTCTTCTTTGAAAATGAAGGATGACAGCATACAGTCCAAACCCCCAAAAGCTTAACAGAAATTCTCATAAAACTTTAGGTAGGCTTACATTCTATGACATAAGTTTTAAACTCTGGATCTGGGCCGAAAACATCACCTGCTTTAGGTCTTCAAATATATACTTAAGAGCTACAGAAAAATAAAACTGACCAGCAAAAACACTTTAAGAGTTGGTTGTAATCTATAGACTGTCAACTTGGGGGTAACTGGTAAAGTAATTTGCCGTCTTTTTTGGTCTGTTTTAATTGGTGATATTTCTCTGCATCTAGCTTTACAGGAGACATTGAAACACAGCTGCTGCATTGTAAACCCACAAAGTGAAATAAGCAGTGTCCAGTGAATAACAACAAGGCCCCAGAATCGCTCCTCTAACAACCCTGCTTGCTTCCTTTACTGGAATCCTTCCTTGTGCGCGCAACGATGATTCGTACATACATCGAGGGCAGTGGGACTTGGGATTCAAAGGCACAGTCAGGCAAAACAAAGGAGGCCATAACTTGCTGTTGGGAGTTGGACCAGATGAGTCAACAATAGCAAAGAAGGCCTGGAATATGAGCTTCAAAATCTAAGTCAAAACTCACCCCAAAGAGAATAGACCTGAAGAATCTTATTGGATTCTATTAGCTCTTTTACTGTTTGTCATCATTTCAGCCTGTATGTTTTCAGATTTGTCCTGTAATGGCCACCAATCCAGAACACATTTATGGTCAGTAGACTATGGCTGTCCAGTCTGGCATCACGTTTAAGGAGCTCCTCTCCCCTGGCAGCCAGCCAGATGCCGCTGCTCTTCTGTACAAGGACCTCCTGTCCACGTGTCTGACCCACAAGCTCCACCCGCTCCACAGGGCTTTCTCTCGCCTCTTGGCTTTCAATGCTGATGCCTCCCTGGGATTTGTGTCCTCACCCTACTCTTTCAGCTCAATGCTTAATACAGCCTCTCTTGGGGTTTGAGTTTGTTTTCCCTCCCAGCCACATTTTCTTCTTTCTCCTTTGTCTTGAAGCGTTCACAGACCATCGCAGGGTAAGAATGTCCTTCCCTGCTTGGCTTCACCCTTGAGATTTACCAAACCATATCCTGCCCTTGGAGACAGACTCATTCCACTGAGGTCCAGATATGTTTCAGAAGTAGTGGTAGCGATTAGTGTATTTTCAAAGAAGCTTTCTATTCAAGATGGTTAAGTAAAGAGAGTTTGGCTATGGAAAGGGAGAGTGAGAGGGTGGGTAAACCTCACCTGTTCATATTATTCAGTTATTCAAACAAAATTTATTCCTCGAGTGTTTCAAATGAATTTAATTTGATGATATTAACATGCATTTATATTAAAACATTCTGTATTCATTGGACTATTCAATCAATAGTTCATTTACCTATTAAACGCTTAGCTTCTTAAGAGCACAGATCAAATTTTCATCTCTCTTATTTCCCTTCCTGAATAACCACCGAATTTTTTTTGGGATGTGGGATCTTAGTTCCTCGGCCAGGGATTGAACCCATGCCCCCTGCAGTGGAAGTGCAGAGTCTTTACCACTGGACTGCCAGGGAAGTCCCCCACTTAAGTTTTTAAGTGACTGAACTGACAGATCCAACAAACCAAGGCCTGCATGTCAGGAAGTGTGAGCTGTAGATCTGTGTACAGATGTCACCACCCGTTTGGAGGACAGTTCCTGTGGATTGTGGACCTGGGAAATCATACTGCGTGGGCATTGTTCCCTCCACCTCCCCACTCAGCCCCACAACATTGACATTTTTATTCAGGTGAAATTCCATTAAAACAAATATCAAGTAATGACTTTATCAAGAGGACCAAAACTGGGACCTTTATTTTTATTTTTTAAGAATTTATTTTTTCGAAGTATATTTGATTTACAATGTGTTAGTTTCTTTCCATTATGATTTATCACAGGATATTGAATATAGTTCCCTGTGCTATACAGTAGGACCTTGTTGTCTATCCATCCTATATATAATAGTTGGCATCTGCTCATCCCAAACTCCCAATCCATCCCTCTCCCACCCCCTCCTCCTTGACAACCACAAGTCTGTTCTTTATGTCTAAAACTGGGACCTCTTGTCAGCAAAACAGTCAAACTGCTGTGTGTGTGTGTGTGTGTGTGTGTGTGTGTGTGTGTGTGTGTGTTGGCACGAGGCTGGGAAAAAACTAGACTGAGGATGTCATGAAAAGGCGATATTTAGCCCGAGGGGCCTGTGGAAGCAAGAGGGGCTTGTGGTTGCCAAGCCATTTGCCTTCCCTCTCGCGTGGCTTTCTGACTTGGGAAGGAGTGTAGGTGGAGACTTAACAATACTCTTGACATCTCTCTCTACCACTCTGTTCGTCTCCCCTCTAATCTGGATCATTATCATCTCAGATCTGGATTATTGTTAGTAGTCTCCTAACGTATGTTTCTGCCTCTGTTCTCCTTCCACTACTCCATCTAATAACATCCTTCTCAGATTAATCTCCCCGGCGCATCGGGCTGATTGTGCTAATAGTTTAGTCATAAATGTTTAGTCACATTTATTTCTATTCTGTTTTTCCCCTAGTTCTGCATTCAGCGCCATCTGGGACCTCCCTCTGATCCAGGTTTTCCACTGGTCTCCCAGTACTCCCTTCTCGTTAAATGGGACTCCCTGTTCCCTCCACACACCAATGCCTCAAGGCTGTTCCATGGCTCCTTGTCCTTCACCACAGTGTTACAATCCTTCCCATCTTTCAGGACCTTTAAAAGCTGCCTTGTCCCTGAAATCTTCCCTGAACATCCCCTCCGGAAGTGTTAGCTGCCACATCTGTTTTCCCACAGCGTGTTGTGTTTTTCTGTTTCTTGAGATACCTATCACTTTCTACCTTTTGTCATTCTATTTGTGTACCTGAACTGCGTGGCTACGGGCTCTGGGTCAGACAGCCTAGATTTTAATGCCAGGTCTGGTCATTTATGTGGTCTTTGATGTTAGCCTTTTTTAGTCTTGGGTTCTTCATTGGTAAGTTAACAATAATCATAACTATCTTACAGGTTTGTTGATGAAGATTAAATGAGATAATGACGTAGTACACCTAACTCGATGCTCAAAAGATAGTAAAAGATCAAAAAATCATGTTATTGTTATGTTATTGTGTTTGTTATTATTGTTGTTTTAATTTCCTTTCTAGACTCGAACTTCATGAGGGTTAAATCTCTCTATATATCAGGCATTAGCAAACTTTATCTGTAAAAGTTCAGAAAGTCAGTATTTTACGCTTTGCAGGCAACATAGATCTCTGTCACATATTGTTAAATAATAGTAAAAATATGTATATTGGTCTCTGCCCCTAGTTCCCAGCATAATGAAACTAAAACTCTTGTAGTTTCCCAAGTGATAAGAGCACTACAGGCATCTTTTTGTTCTGATATTTGGTCTTTGACCCCAGTTGCTGACATAGGGCTCCTGAAACCCATGTAACTTCCTGGTGATGGAAATGTCTTTTGTTCTAATGAGGTGATTCTAGGTGGGCTCCTGGATGGTTCCTGGATGGGGGCAGGTCACCAAAAAGACCAAGCCATAATAAGAAGCTTAGAATTTTCAGCCCCCCACTCGCTTCTCCAGAGAGAGGAGAGGGGCTGGAAATAGAGTTAATAATTGATCATGCCTAGGTGAGGAAACCTCCATAAAATCCCAATGGTGTGGGGTTAAGATTGCTTTTAGGTTGGTGAACACGTCCTGTTCACCAATGTTCACGTTGGTGAACATACTGGGAGGGTGACACACCCCAACTGCAAGGAGACAGGAGCTCCTGAGCTCGGGACCCTCCCAGACCCCGCCCTGAACTCTTTATCTGGCTCTTTCGCTGTATCCTTTGACATATTCTTTAATAAACTGGTAACCTAAAGTGTTTCGCTGAGTTTTGTGATCCATTCTAGCAAAGTAATTATACCCAAGGAAAGGATTGCGAGAACCTCTGATTTGTAGCCAACTTGGACAGAAGTTGTGGTTAACTTGGGGCCCTACCACTTGTGATTGGCATCTGAAGAGGGGGACGGTCTTATGGGACTGAGCGCTTAACCTGTGGGATCGGATGCTATCTCCAGGTAGGCAGTGTCAAAATTGAGTTGAATCGTAGGACACCCCGCTGGTGTCACAGGATTTCTTGGTGGGGGAAACACCCTCACATCTAATATCAGAATTGTTGTGAATGCAAGAGTAGTGTGAGAGTAAAGGAGACTCATAGGAGGAAAAACCCAAGCTTTTCCCCTACACATATTCGTTTCTTTTTTCAACAACCTTTGGAAATGCAAAATTCACCCCTAGCTCACAGGCTGTGCAAAAACGGGCCCCAAGCTGGCAGTAGCTTGCCAACCCCTGCTATACAGTCCCCAGTCCCCAGATCAGTGCTCTGCGGATATAGAAATTCACTGAGTAATGTCTGATTAATTAAATGAGTGATTACATGACCGAGCTCTCTAGGAGTGCCTCTGTCCTTTTTTACCTTTTGCAAGTGACTCCATTTTGCTCCCTCCCACCCTACACCAGAATCTAAGTCCCGAATCTTTCCCACGTGCCTGATCCTAAGAACAAGCTGGATGAACCCCCAAAACATGGAGCCAAGGATGAGTTTTTTCTTCTACATAACTAGGTCTTTCTGGGTCTCTGATCCAATCTAGTGGGGGAGCTGTGTGCAGAGTTAGTGAGGTTCAGTGGTGAGAGTATCCGAACTATATTGAATACCGTATTATTGCATTTGGATGGCAGCTATATATGTTTCTCCATGAATGTGTAAAATCCTCTCTCCCACGCTGATTTTAATTGAATTCTGACAAATCCAACTTTACTGTGGCAAGAGAAAATGAGAATGTTGTTATTAGCATAGCTTTTCCCCCTTGTTAACTGCATTTACATATCATCTCCTCGGATAGCGTACGTTATTTTGCTTTTGTGCATTGATTTTATCACAACGGCATCAATTAGCTCTATTAAGAATCTTTCCACAGATGTACAGGAATGTGAGTGAGAATGAGTGGCTTAACTCTGAGAATTTTTATTACCAACAATTCAGGCATTGGCTCTGCTTCCCCTATAAAGCAGTTTTAGAAAATAATTAATATGACATACTAAATTTGAAGCACAGACTGACTATATGTGTATCTTCACACATTTTTAAATACTTCTCTCACCTTTAATACTCAATAATTGTGAGGCTGATTATCATTCTTTATGTTAGGTGAACTCTGTGAATTCACAAGTTTGCTGATCAGAGCAGTGTTAAGAGCTATCATCCGTAATACCCGTATAAATTGCATTCCTTAGCCAGTTTCATACTTTGAATGGTAGTGAGATGATTCTTAGCTGAGAAGTACAAAAATGTCCAGTAGGTGTTGCTGTTGTACACTGAATTAGCCAGGAAAGCTTAAAGAAATACAAAGTAATAATAATTTCACCCACAAATTCGTTATCATAATTGTTTAAGCAACTATTATTGGGAAGACAAATAAGAGAATAAATGGTACATAACTTATTTCTATATAATTTTGAAGACGTTGTCATTTGCAATTTTTGTTTCATATACGGAAAGAAAAATGTCTTGGGAGAAAAGCTAAAAAGTCAATCCTAATTTTTATTTTTTAATAGAATAACCAAAAGGAATATATTAAAAATAGAAATTATAGGGAATGCAAAAATATCAGAAATAAAGTACATGCACAGACTCTAGACAATGCTATACTTTTAAAAAAAATTTTATTTATTTATTTATTTTTATTTTTGGCTGTGTTGGGTCTTCGTTTCTGTGCGAGGGCTTTCTCTAGTTGCAGCAAGCGGGGGCCACTCTTCATCGCCGTGTGCGGGCCTTTCACTGTCACCGTTTCTCTTGTTGCGGGGCACAGGCTCCAGACACGCAGGCTCGGTAGTTGTGGCTCACGGGCCTAGTTGCTCCGCGGCATGTGGGATCTTCCCAGACCAGGGTTCGAACCTGTGTCCCCTGCATTGGCAGGCAGATTCTCAACCACTGCGCCACCAGGGAAGCCCAACAATGCTATACTTTTAACAATATTGAAATTGTTTTTTGTTAATATAACGATTATTAATCTGGAAATTTGGTAAAATTCTGTAACAAGCAAGCTAAGTCTTGAAAGAAAGAAAACCTCAATTTTGATTCTGGTTCAAAATTCAAGCCCTATTCATTTTATTTCTAGGCTTATAGAGTAGCAACGGTTGCCAAAATATCAAGCGTAAACTGTACATTTAATGAATCACACTTTCATTTACCTTTTAGGATTGAGCTCTTGGAAGTTCTGTGATGTGGCTGCTTATGACAATATCCCAGGCTAGTTAAAGAAGGCTAGGAGGCAGTAAGATCTTCCTTCTGTTAGTACAGTCACTACAGCTGTTATAGAAAGGTAAGGCTGAAACTACTTGGACTATTTTTCTTTTAACATTAGTTTCCATTTTATGCAACCTATGGGGAGGGAGAGTTATCCAAACTGCAGACTGTGCGCCGTTTCGCTCCTGAGCAGGGACACCCACAATGAGAGTATTAATGCTCTCTGGTACTTCCCTCTCATGGAACAAATTTGCAAGGTCTGAGGCAATGATTCATAGTTCAGGAAAGACACACCTTCCAGAAGCAAAGATGAAGAAAGAAGGATATTATATGTTTAGTCTTTGCTATTTTTATCCTTCTGGTTTTCAGTTAAATTGTGACTTACAGTCATTTGGTTATGATGACCCATTAATTCACCACACAGAAGCTCCATTTGAATCAAAGACTCCTTTTCTCAAACTTAAAAGAAAATGAGTCTGCATGTTCTTACTCTTCCCTGTAGTATGTTCTGTCATTTTACTAGTATTCAAAGTCTATCCAATAGGCTTGGACTCATCTTGAATAAAAATTTATAATTTCACATGAATAGTAAGTAGTGGTTAGTATTTTCATTATAATGAACACATATAAAGACCAAATTCATTTTGTTTTTTTCCTGGCCCTTGTTTATAATATGCACTAAAAATTACCATTGTACTTAGTATTTTTTTAACATCTTTATTGGAGTATAATTCCTTTACAATAGTGTGTTAGTTTCTGCTTCATAACAAAGTGAATCCGCTATACATATACATATATCCCCATATCTCTTCCCTCTTGCATCTCTCTCCCTCCCACCCTCCCTATCCCACCCCTCTAGGTGGTCACAAAGCACTGAGCTGACCTCCCTGTGCTATGTGGCTGCTTCCCACTAGCTATCTATTTTACATTTGGTAGTATATATAAGTTCATGCCACTCTCTCACTTCGTCCCAGCTTACCCTTCCCCCTCCCTGTGTCCTCAAGTCCATTCTCTAGTAGGTCTGTGTCTTTATTCCCATCCTGCCCCTAGGTTCTTCATAAACATTTTTTTTTTAAGATTCCATATATATGTGCTAGCATACCGTATTTGTTTTTCTCTTTCTGACTTACTTCACTCTGTATGACAGTCTCTAGGTCCATCCACCTCACTACAAATAACTCAATTTCGTTTCTTTTTATGGCTGAGTAATATTCCATTGTATATGTGTGCCACATCTTCTTTATCCATTTATCTGTTGATGGACACTTAGGTTGCTTCCATGTCCTGGCTATTGTAAATAGAGCTGCAGTGAACATTTTGGTACATGACTCTTTTTGAATTATGGTTCTCTCAGGGTATAGGCCCAGTAGTGGGATTGCTGGGTCATATGGTAGTTCTATTTTTAATTTTTTAAGGACCCTCCATACTGTTCTCCATAGTGGCTATATCAATTTACATTCCCACCAACATTGCAGTAATATTTTTAAGATTGAGGCCAACCTTATTGGTATTGAAATATTTGAACATTCTTGTTGTGTCATATGGCAGGAACCTTGTGCCATATAAAAATACCATCTGTATATTTAATCATGCATAATTTCTCTAGCATATGTCTTTCCCTTCAGACTACAAAAGCCCCAAGAACTGTTTTATATAAAGTATCTATACAAGTGGGTACTTAAAAATTTTTGTAGAATGAACTAGCAAAAGAATAGGTAAAGATAAAGATTGCTGAATTAAACAAATGCAGTATCAGCCAAAGCTAAATTCAATCAGTTCAAAAATAATCTTTGAACTGTGAGTCAATCAGAAAACTCCTAAAAATAAGTGCTGCAGTCCATCAGCAGATGAAGCCTTAGCATCTCGGTTGTTTCCTATTTTCCAGCTCCTTAATACCTCTTCCAGAATACAGTTTCCAGCACCTTGTTTCTTGATTCTGCTGTCTCAAAATGATTAACTTAACACTTGAATAACAGACAGTTGCAGTATACTTTCTGGCTTCATTTCTAGCCTCTAGTAACCCTAGATATGCCAAGTCCATGAAAATACCAAGTGATTTAATTGATGCCAGTGAGTATTTACTGCACACTTTCTGTGCTTGGTTCTGTGCTATATTCCATACACACCAAGATATTTTATTCCTTTGTCCCTTTGTTAATGGCAGTCTTTCTGCTTTGAATGCTTTTCCCTTCCTTCTTCTCTGGGTAACCACTATTCATTCCTTAAGACTCATCTCAGGCATTACCTACCCCTTAAAGCCTTTCCTGAGCCAAAAGGCTGGGGTCCCATAAGACTATGACTATAAGCTCTATAACAGAACTCAGCCATTTTATTTTAGTACATATAAACACTATCTCTTTATGTATCCATATGTCCCACTAGACTATGTGCTCCTCAAAGTAAAGCAATCAGAAGAGAACTGGCTCTTATTTCCATTACCAAATATACCAACCAACCTGTATGTGCACCCAGATACTTTGTCTTACTTCCTAGTAGAATGAGTGGACCGCCATTGATTCATTAGGGCCAGTCCATCTACTCGGGTGCTTCCTTTGCACTTGATTTATAGTTTGTCTAGTTATAGAATTTGTTTGGAAAAATTTTCAATTATTAGAAATTTCAAAATTTTTCAATTATTTGAAATTTCAATTATTAGAAATTATTAAAAATTTTCAATTATTAGAAATTAATAGGTGGCCCTATGCTCCATTGGCTTTTTATTTCCAGTATTGCTGAGAAATCCAAACGTTTCCTACCATCCCTTTTAAAACTCCACATTACATAAAATTTTAATATCTACAGTGATACAATGATACAATGAATCCCTACCTACTATTATTCCGCTTCCACAATTATCCATTCATAGCCAATCATGTTGGATCTAGTTTTTCCCTCCTCCACAGTTGCCTTTTTTTTCTCTTTACTTATTTTGGTTTCCAGTTTCTGCGGCAGAGCCTTTCTTCTTTGGGCTTGTAATCCCTTGGCTCTCTGCTCAAGAAAGCGTGAGACTAAAAAACTGTTTCACGCCCTGAGCCTGTGGGAAGGACTTTTCAACTCTGAGCTTCACTGAGTCGGAATCTGGGTGGGCCATTTATAGGGGAAACTCTGAGGTCAGTGCCTTTAGGTCTTGCTTTTAGGCAGATCAGCGTCTGTGGAAAGGAGCCTCAGTTTCTTTTCTGGAGGGTAAGTGTCTGGCTGCCAGCATGTTGGGAGTTGTACTGGGGAAGAAGGCTAGAGGTGTCTGCATTCGGCGATTCACTGGCCATATGGTCTCCTGGCATCCCTCCTCTGTTTTTCCTAGGTTGGAGCAAAGGGACCTGGGATTTTTACTGTTTCTCAAACGGCTTTTGCCTACACCCCCTTATTTAGGAACTCTTCTTCACACTGTGCTTCACATTTTTCTAGCATTGCCAATTTCTGATCGTTTTGAGGCTGTGGTGCAAATTTTGTTGATTTTGAACTTTCCTTGCTGCCAGCTTGGGATCTGAGTTTCTTGGGGGTGCTAAATCAGTTATCACACATCCATCCGCTTTCCACCTTTCAAAATTTTGTCGCTGTCGTTTCCTCTACCGCTTTCCCCACACTTGTGGGTTTAGAACAAAACTCATTTATTATACTTTCACACGGGGTTTGGGGAGGGAAAAAAACAGATGTCTGTGTTCACATCATCTTAACCTGGAAGGGGCCCCCACCCCTTTCTTTTAAAACTTAAAATCCCACAATCATTGTTTAATATAAAGGTGAGCCCTGTTCCTTGTGGCTGGCTTCTCTGTAAGGCTTCTGGTGGCTGCTGCATGCACCAGGGCCTCTGGACTTTCTGGCTTTTCAGTGATGGGGGCAGCTGCTAGCAGGGAGGGTCTGGCCCTGCTAGATGAGCGTGTCTTTGATTTCCTTCGCATCCATGTATTTCTGGTAACTGACCGCCAGAGCTTTGGAGGTGGGCTAGCAGGTTGCAGAAATGTGGGCCACCCTTCACACAAGCACGGATGTCCACGCAGGGGAGCCGCGCTCTGCACAGGAACAGAACAGGTTCCAGGAGCATACATTGCAGAACAAGCGGCTCAATCATCCCCAGGGGCCACTGTTCACATTGTTGAAACAGTTAGCTCTGAGTGCTGTGCCAAGGCTGTGGTCACCTTCCTGCTTCCCGAGACCTGCACAGACTGCAGCGGACCCTTGGGCAGCATGGCTGCTGGCATAGACAAGAGCTCCTCCACATGCGGCTCCACAGCTGGAAGAGGAAGCATCTCTTCTTGAAAATACCTTTTTCGCTGGAATTCCGCAATACCACACTGGCATGTTTTTGTTTTTTCCTTACTTTAATGGCCCCCTAATCGAAAGCAATCATATGGAATGTTTGGAGTTTTGTTTTTGTTCTTTTCTTTTGGAGTGTTTTCTAAATACCAGGACCTAAGATAATGGCAAACAATTAAGGAACAAAACAGACAACTTTCTGTCCTCACAGAGCATGTGTTTCCCTTTTTCTTTGCTGGACTCTTATCCTTTTCCTGACTGCTAAGTTATGTAGGGCCCCAAGGTTTGGTCCTTAGTTTTTTTCTGTACTTTCTGAGTTGCACCATTCAGTTCCACTGCTTTAAAAACGTCTATAAAATGAGAAGTCCAAATCTCATATAACACTGCCTACTCTACATTCTCAGTTGATATCTGTAGCGGGCTAAATGGTGGCCTTACAAAAGATATGTTTATTTTTAATCCTCAGACTCTATGACTGCTATTTTATTTGGAAAAAGTGTCTTTGTAGGTTTAATTAAAGATGTTGCAATGAGGAGATCATCCTGGATTAACCATATAGAACCTAAATCCAATGACAAGTATCCTTATAAGAGAGACACAGAGGAGATGATCGACACAGAAGAAAAAGCAACGTGAAGATGGAGGCAGAGACTAGTGTGATTTGACTACCCATCAAGGAATGCCAAGGAATGCTGGCCATCACCAGAAGTTGGAAGAGACAAGGAACATCTTTAATTAAATCTAAGTGTATAAATATGTGTTTAATTATAATTAAACTACTAAATAATTAATTTGAGGAAGTTTTCAGGATATAAAATCAATATACAAAAATCAATTATATTTCCATATCCTAGAAATAAATATTCTGAAAATGATACTAAGGAAACAATCCATTTATGATACCATGAAAAAGAATAAAATACTTGGGTATACTTATTTTTTTAAAGGAGTTGATTTCTTTTTTTTAAAATTAATTTATTTGTTTTTGGCTGCCTTGGGTCTTCTTTGCTGTGCCCGGGCTTTCTCTAGTTGCGGTGGGCAGGGGCTCTTCTTCGTTGCAGTGCGCAGGCTCCAGTAGTTGTGGCTTGCAGGCTCTAGAGAGCAGGCTCAGTAGTTGTGGCACACGGGCTTAGCTGCTCTGCGGCATGTGGGATCTTCCTGGACCAGGGCTGGAACCCGTGTCCCCTGCATTGGCAGGTGGATTCTTAACCACTGCGCCACCACGGAAGCCCTGGGTATACTTTTAACAGAAGAAGTGCAAGTCATGTACACTGAAAACTACTAAACGTTATTGAAAGACAGAAGATTTAAAATAAATAGAAACACATCCCATGTTCATGGGTTGGAAGACAATATTTTTAAGATGGCATTATTCCCCAAATTGTTCTTAAATTCATACAGAGTTAAGAGAATCCTAAATCAAATGAGAATCCTAGCTGTTTTTTGGCAAAAACTGACAGGCTGATCTTGAAATTCATACGGAAATGCAAGGGAGCCTGAATAGCCAAAACAAACTTTAAAAGAAGAATGATGCTGGAGGACTCACGTTTCTTGATTTCAAAACTTACTGTGAAGCTACAGTAATCAAGATGGTATGGTACTGGCATAAGGGTAGACTTACACATCAGTGAAATAGAATTGAGGGTCTGGAAATAAACCCTTACATTTATGGTCATTTGATGTTTGCCAAGGTTACAAAGACCATTCAATGGGTAAAGAATATTATTTCCAATAAATGCTGTTAAGGCAACTAGATATCCACATGGAAAAGAATAAAATTGGACCTCTGTCTCTCACCATAAATAAATGGTAACTAAGAATGGAATACTGAAATGTAACAGCTTAAATGATAAAACTTGTAGAAGAAAACATAGGAATAAATTTTCATGGCCTTGGGTTAAACAACACACAAATGACAAAAAAAAGTAGATAAATTGTACTTTATTAAAATTTAAAACTTTTGTGCTTCAAAGGATACCATCAAGAAAGTGAAAAGACAACCCATGGAATGGTAGAAAATATGTGCAACACATATATCTGATAAGAGATTTGTATTCAGAATATATAAAGAACAACTCAGTAATAAAAAGACAAATGACAATTTTAAAATGGGCAATGAATAGACATTGTGCTATGCAAAATGATGGCCCTCCCAAATCTGCCCGTACCCTAATCCCCAGAACCTGTGAATACACTAAAAAATGTTGAATTGTACACTTTAAAAGGGTAAATTATATAGTATGTGAATTTGATCTGAGTAAAGCCTTTTTCTTTTTAAAGAAATAGTTCAATGAGTTCCCATGTATTCTTTACCCAATTTCATCAATTGTTTACATTTTTCTTCATTTACTTTTTCATATTCTTTCTCTCTATATATATACCTTTCTGAAACCATTTGGAAATCATTTGGGATGATTGTGGAATACTACTCAGCAATAAAAAATTAACATGCATGAATCTCATAATAATTATGTCGAGTGAAAGAAGCCAGACAAAGAAGAGTATGTACTGGATGTTTCCATTTACATAAAACTATGGAAAATGCAAATCAACAGGGGCAGAGAGCAGATCTGTTGTCGTCTGAGGGATGGAGTGGGAGGCTGAGAGGAACAAGAGAGAGGGATTACAAATAATTATCTTGATTGTGGTGATAATTTCAAGAGTGTATAAATAAGTAAAAATTTATCAAACTGTTTACTTTAAATATGTACAGTTTATTGCATGTCAACTGTACCTCAATAGAGCTGTTTGAAACTTTTCAAGTTGTACACTTTATAAATATAAGCAGTTTATTGTAAGTCAATCATATCTCAAGAAAGTTGTTAAAAGCGTCAGAAAACAAATGAAAATTGAAAAAATACTTCAAATCATAAGCAAAGGGCTAATTTCCTTGATATAAAGTCTCCACCAAATCAATAAAAAAATAACAAAAAACACAATAGAAAAGTGAGTAAATGATATGATCAGATCATGAAAAACAAAATATAATTGGCTCTTAAACCTAGACGGTACTCAACCTCACTCATAAAAAGAAAAATTCAAATTAAAGCACCACTGACACTGCTTTTCCATTCTTAGTGGGGCAGATAGCAACAAATTTCATAAAACACTATGTTGACATGAGTTTGGGGAACCATGTAGTCTCCCACATAGATGGTAAGTGTATGGACTGCTGCAACATCAAACAAGGATACATTGATAATATGTATTTAACTGCTGTATCCTTCCAGGTGGTAATTCCACTTCTCAGAATTTTTCCTACAGATAAACTTGTGTAAGTGCAAAATGACCTATGTTCAATGTTATTCATTAAAGCCTTATTTGTTGTCAGGAGTTTCCTGGCGGTCCAGTAGTTAGGACTCCGTGCTTTCACTGCAGAGGGCCTTAGTTCCCTGGTCAGGGAACTAAGATCCCACAAGCTGCGTGGCCCAGCCAAAAAAAAAAAAAAAGCTTTATTTGTTGCTGTTAAAGACTGGCAATAAAATAGATGGAGAGATATACATCTTCTTGGATTGGAAGAATCAACATTGCGAAAATGACTATACTACCCAAAGCAATCTACGGATTCAATGCAATCCCTATCAAACTACCACTGTCATTTTTCACAAAACTAGAACAAAAAATTTCACAATTTGTATGGAAACACAAAAGACCCCGAATAGCCAAAGCAATCTTGAGAATGAAAAATGGAGCTGGAGAAATCAGGCTCTGTGACTTCAGACTATACTACAAAGCTACAGTAATCAAGACAGTATGGTACTGGCACAAAAACAGAAATATAGATCAATGGAACAGGATAGAAAGCCCAGAGATAAACCCACACACATATGGTCACATTATCTTTGATAAAGGAGGCAAGAATATACAGTGGAGAAAAGACAGCCTCTTCAATAAGTGGTGCTGGGAAAACTGGACAGCTACATGTAAAAGTATGAAATTAGAACACTCCCTAACACCATACACAAAAATAAACTCAAAATGGATTAAAGATCTAAATATAAGGCCAGACACTATCAAACTCTTAGAGGAAAACATAGGCAGAACATTCTATGACATAAATCACAGCAAGATCCTTTTTGACCCACCTCCTAGAGAAATGGAAATAAAACCAAAAATAAACAAATGGGACCTAATGAAACTTCAAAGCTTTTGCACAGCAAAGGAAACCATAAACAAGGCCAAAAGACAACCCTCAGAATGGGAGAAAATATTTGCAAATGAAGCAACTGACAAAGGATTAATCTCCAAAATTTACAAGCAGCTCATGCAGCTCAATGTCAAACAAACAAACAACCCAATCCAAAAATGGGCAGAAGACCTAAATAGACATTTCTCCAAAGAAGATATACAGATTGCCAACAAATATTAGTCATTGAAAGAATGCTCAACATCATTAATCATTAGAGAAATGCAAATCAACACTACAATGAGATATCATCTCACACTGGTCAGAATGGCCATCATCAAAAAATCTAGAAACAATAAATGCTGGAGAGGGTGTGGAGAAAAGGGAACACTCTTGCACTGCTGGTGAGAACGTAAAATGATACAGCCACTATGGAGAACAGTATGGAAGTTCCTTAAAAAACTACAAATAGAACTACCATATGACCCAGCAATCCCACTATTGGGCATATACCCTGAGAAAACCATAATTCAAAAAGAGTCATGTACCAAAATGTTCATTGCAGCTCTATTTACAATAGTCAGGACATGGAAGCAACCTAAATGCCCATCGACAGATGAATGGATAAAGAAGATGTGGCACATATATACAATGGAATATTACTCAGCCATAAAAAGAAATGAAATTGAGTTATTTGTAGTGAGGTGGATGGACCTAGAGTCTGTCATACAGAGTGAAGTAAGTCAGAAAGAGAAAAACAAATACTGTATGCTAACACATATATATGGAATCTAAGAAAAAAAAAGGGTCATGAAGAACCTAGGGGTAAGATGGGAATAAAGACACAGACCTACTAGAGAATGGACTTGAGGATATAGGGAGGGGGAAGGGTAAGCTGTGACAAAGTGAGAGAGTGGCATGGACATATATACACTACCAAACATAAAATAGATAGCTAGTAGGAAGTAGCCACATAGCACAGGGAGATCAGCTTGGTGCTTTGTGACCACCTAGAGGGGTGGGATAGGGAGAGTGGGAGGGAGGGAGATGCAAGAAGGAGGAGATATGGGAACATATGTATATGTATAACTGATTCACTTTGTTATAAAGCGGAAACTAACACACCATTGTGGAGCAATTATACTCCAATAAAGATGTAAAAAAATGAATTAAACATGATATTTGTATTTAAAAAACAATATGTATAAATAAAGTAACATTTTGTTATCAATGTAAAAAAAAAAAAAGGCTGGCAATAATGTAATTGCCTGTACATAGGAGATTGGTTAAATAATTATACTTTAACTGTTGAATGTAGTACTGTGTATTGGTAAAAAAAGAATGAGAAAGCTTTATTTATTTATTTATTTTTTTGTGGTACGCGGGTCTCTCACTGTTGCGGCCTCTCCCGTTGCGGAGCACAGGCTCCGGACGCGCAGCCTCAGGGGCCATGGCTCACGGGCCCAGCCGCTCCGCGGCATGTGGGATCTTCCCGGACCGGGGCACGAACCCGTGTCCCCTGCATCGGCAGGTGGACTCTCAACCACCGCACCACCAGGGAAGCCCTGAGAAAGCTTTTTATATGTTGGAATGAAAAAATCTTATCTGAAGTGAAAAGAACAAGGTGCAGAACAGTGTATATGGTGTGCTGCCATATGGATTTAAAATAAGTCTACAAATGCATATTTGCACAATATACATAAGACTGTACAAGTACATATTTGCCTCTGGGGAGTGGTTTGAAGAAAGGTTTGGGAATAAGTCTTTTCCCTACCTCTCTTTTATGACTTGAATTTTAGATTATTTGAATATATTTCCTTCATTTGAAAAAAAATCTCTCGATTGTTGATACTAATAAGCCCCTCTGGGGCTGCCAAGGTTTTCACTCATAAACAAATTCATTTTGTCTTCCCCCCAGTATTTAAAAAATAAGTTTATTTTTAATCCAACATTTCTGGGTGCTTTGTAGCAGAAACTTATTTCATATTTCAGGTTACATAGTTCATGATATTTCTAGATATTGAAGTCCTCATTATTTCTTACCATGTTTCTGGAGGTGGAAGCTGGGTGAAAAAGGTCTGAACATTTTTTTTTTTTAACACTTTGGAAGAATATTGCCAAATTGCTCCTTGAAAGATTATACCAATTTACATTCCCACCTGTAGTTAATGGATGTGCCCCTTTTCTTGAACTCTCATTGGCACTTGTGCAATCATTTTCTAAATTCCAATTTTATGGGCTACACTCCTATCTCATTATTTTAATTTTCATGTTCTAAATTTTAATGAGTTTGAACACTTTTTCAAAGTTATATTGGTCACTTGAATTCTTTTTTTAAAATCTTTTTTGCTTTTTTAATAAAATACGTAAGACATTGATTTCATTTTCACCATATATGATTCAAACTATATGGAAATATACAAATATATGTTAGTATATGGTGTTAGGTAAAGAATCTAACTGTATTTTTCCACAGTTAACAAATTTTTTAAGCTGCCATTCATTAAAAATCTACTCTTTCTGTATTGATTACAAAAGTGCTTCACTAATTCTAAATTCTCAGATGTATCACAGAATTTAGAATCTGTTTCATTAACCTATCTGTCTAGTATCAGGCCGGAAGTACATTGTCTAGTTATTTTTGCCTAAGAGTTGTAAATCCATTCTTGACTCTTTTGCTGCCTAATTCTGGAATTGGAAATTTAAATCTAGTTACATTAAATTTATAAATGAAATTTAGGAGATTTGAAATTTAACAACATTAATTCATCTTGTCTGAGAACAAGTTATTTTACTCCATTCATTTACCACTACTTTTATATTCCCCAGTAAAATTTTGTATTTTTCTTTATGTCAACACTGCATATTTCTTGTTAAGCTTACTCCAAGGTATTTGGAATTTATAGCCCCTTACTCACTGATTAGATTACTTTATGGTGCTCTTTCGACTTTGTGTCATATTATATCAGCATCCCTCAGTTCCCCTGCCGTCAGAGTAGTTGATGGGAGGTTCGAATGCCATAGGTCTGATGGATAATATTTATTCTCCTTGGGCTTGAATGGACCACCTCTTAGTCTCCATTTATGGCCTGTAGAGAGTTTACAGTGACCCTCTGCTGGAGCAAGGACCAGGATCTGTAGTAGCTCTCCTTCATTTACATAAACAGCTAACTGGTTGGCTGCCAGCTTTTTAGTGCCACCCCACAGAGAGCTCACCACTTGTGCTCCTGATACTTGCTTGGATATCTCATTCCAGGCACTTCCTTCCTCACAGGGCTTATCCCCACCCAGGGCCCCCTGAACAACCCTAGAAGAAAGTCAATTGCTTGTTTCCATTTGACCCCAAAGAATTGTTCCTATATTGATTAAATAACCATTTGGGATCACAGAACATACAAATGAGCCTTGTTCTCAATCAGAAAATTTTAAAAAGAAAGAGAAAAACAGATAGTAGCCCTTTTCTATTGAAACTCTCTATACCATGCACTTTCCAAGTGTTTTTTTTAAAGGTAAAATAAAATTTTTTATTAAAAAATTTTTCTTTTCCATTTCTTTCCATTAAAGAATTGTGGTAAAATACACATAACAAAATTTACCATCTTAAACATTTTAAAGTGTACAGTTCAATAGTGCTAAGTACATGTACGTTGTTGTGCAACCAATCCCCAGAACTTTTTCATCTTGCAAAACTGAAACTCTATACCCATTAAACAACAGCTACCCACTTCCCCCTCCCCCCAGCCCCTGGCAACCACCATTCTGCTTTGTTTCTCTGAGTCTGACTACTCTTGACACCTCATGTAAGTGAAATCAGACAGTGTTTTTTTTTTTGGAACTGGGTTATTTCATTTAGCAGAATGTCCTCAAGGTTCATCTGTGTTGTAGCATGTATCAGAATCTCCTTCCTTTTTTTTTTTTTTTTTGCCACGCTGTGGGCATGCATGATCTTAGTTCCCTGACCAGGGATCGAACCTGTGCTCCCTGCAGTGGTGGAAGCGTGAAGTCTTAACCACTGGATTGCCAGGCAAGTCCCTCTCCTTCCTTTTTAAGACTGAATAATATACCACTGCATATATATACCATATTTTGTTTATCCATTCCACCGTTGATGGACATTTGGATTGCTTCTACTTTTTGGTTATTGTGAAAATGTTGCTGTGAACATGGGTGTATATTACCAATTTCTCTGTGAGACACGTGCTTTCAATTACTTTCTTTTAAAAAAATTTATTGAAGTATAGTTGATTTACAATGTTGTGTTAATTTCTGCTGTATAGCAAAATGACTCAGTTATATGTATATATATATATTTTCCGTATTCTTTTCCATTAAGGTTTATCACCGGATATTGAATATAGTTCCCTGTGCTATACAGTAGGACCTTGTTATTTATCCAACCTATATTCAATTACTTTCTAAGTGTTTTACTAGATTTATCTCATTTAATCCTTACTACAACTTTATCAATCAGGTATTACTAATATCCCAGTTTTACTGATGTGGATACTGAAGTGCGTAGAGGCTAAGTAGATAGCTAAGTAGTGGTAATTCTAGAACTCCCATGTTTAATACCCCACTATACTGTTTTGCAAAAGAGACATCTAGGTATCTTGCACCAAGAAATGGAAAATAGAAATAAATACTATGTTTGCATTGGCTATTTATAAAGTAAGAAGTAGACATTACTTTTTATTATTCATCATATTCCAAGAACAATACAGTACAAATAGTATTCAGGTTATTTCTATTCCAACAGAATAACTTAGAAAGTTGAGAGCTATCCAGATAATTCAGGATAACATCCTGATTTTGAGTCATCCATCCGATTACTCAGATAATTGCTTTGATATGAATAATCTAATAAGATTATTTCTTTTTTTAAAGATGTATTTATTTTATTTATTTATCTTTGGCTGCGTTGGGTCTTCATTGCTGTGCGCGGGCTTTCTCTGGTTGTGATGAGCGGGAGCTACTCTTCGTTGCGGTGCGCGGGCTTCTCACTGCGGTGGCCTCTTCTGCTGCAGAGCATGGGCTCCAGGAGCATGGGCCTCAGCAGTTGTGGCTTGTGAGCTCTAGAGCACAGGCTCAGCAGTTGTAGCGCGTGGGCTCAGCCGCTTCGTGGCGTCCTCCCAGACCAGGGCTCGAACCTGTGCCCCCTGCATTAGCAGGCGGATTCCCAACCACGCACCACCAGGGAAGCCCAAGATTATTTCTTATTTTCAAAATTAAACAAGCTCTCAACTTCCTGTTTGTGTAAACACAGCCATAATGAGATAGATATGATGAAAGTTAAAGACGGAAAAGGGATGACTGGTCTGTGAAAATCTCATGAAATGGCTCCTTGTTTAGACTGTAAGGATCGATAAGCATTACTTTTAAGGTATATCTTATACTAAAATATCCTATATAATGATTTGAAATATTACTCTAGAAAGCAAAAATGAGCCTGAACACCAGATTTTTCATAGTTAAACAGGCAGTGTGGAGTAGGGAAAAACTGGTGATGGAGTCATCCCATGATCTGCATTCCTGTATCATTGGTTTGATGATGTCTTAACTTACATATATTCCCTATATACTTTTGCAGTATAAATTCCAAAATCTCATGAGAAATGTAAAAATATGTTCTGGGGAATGTTTTTGAATGAGTTGTCTATAAAGTGTATGCAGGGGTGTATTGCATATATATTAATTTTGTTTTCATTTTTTTCAACTTAGCTGAACATTAAAATTATCCACCTTGTTTCATGATCAAAATACTGCTATATTCTCAGGATCAAGAATACATATGTTTTATTTCCTGCCATCCAAATTAAATTATTTGAGTTGTTTTTCTAAGCTATACTGTATTTCATTTCCTTTTAGTTTTTTTTTTTTTACCACCAGACATTTTTTCAATTGCTGTAAAATTTATACCCAACAAACACATTTCTTTAAAAAAAATGTAAAGTCCTTTCTAGAACTAGAAATCACTGAATACTTTTTTCACAAAATCATCCTCAAGATAGATGGAGAATGTTTCACTAAGTCCGATGAGTTTTGGTTGTACAGTGATATATACCACAGTGGATAAAGAAAATATTTGAGGAAATTTAAAAAATGGCCTCAATTTAAAAATAAGTAAAGCGATATAATACTGTGGAGGGAAATACAGAGATTAGAGCTGAAGTTTTCATGATTATTACTCTACTTTGGTCATATTTATATGATGGGATTTTAGGGTGAAAGCATTTGTATCTCATCATAGGGATGTAGGTGATAATATTGTAATAAGGTTAATAGTCAGGCTTCTTCTGGCTACGTGACAAAAACCCAACTCAAATTTGTTGAGATATAAATGTGATTTTAATTGCTCACTGAATCCTAGACAGGGCTGAACAGACAAAACTGGGGCCTAGGCCTTAAAACCAGCTGGAATCAGGACTTCCACTGCTGCCACTAACTCTGTCTCTTTCTCTGAAAGTCTGCTTCTCTCTCTTTCCCGGTAGACCAGATTCCTCCACATGGCAGGAAGCACAGGCCACTGAAAACTTCCTAAACTTTCCACCATTAACCACTGTAGCAGACGCTGTTGCTGTCCTGGCTGTGTCTCCTTGGCCCATCTATGAGGTCATCTACAGTTGGGGAATTGCTCCCCTACCTGTCCCAGGCTTCCTACCTCTAGCATCTGCATCATTCTGCCTGAGGACAGCGGCTGGGGGAGCGCGCTGGGACAGCAGGTAGGGCAGACCAGAAGTGCCAGGTGGTTAATATGCCCAGGAGTAATCTTCAGCCAAAGAGGGGTGGGAATTGGTGCATAAATATTTTACTTTCCTCATTCTTTGGGAGGACAATTCTGAGTTTTGTTTTATAGGCCTCTTAGAGGGTTCCCAGCAGGACTCAACACCTTTTATTATTGCTTTCTTCCTTCCCTGTCTCACTTCACACTCTCTTACCATGCTTCCTGGGATCATCTCCCAGATAGACTACTTGTACCCAAATCCTTGTTTCAGAATCTTTTTTAGGGGGATCCAGACTGAGACAACCACCAGAGAGTAACTGATTTAGGTTTCCTTTGTGTCCCAGTGCAAAAATCATAGATTTAATTCTTAGATTGGCCCATTCTGGGTCAAACGCTTACCCACGGGCCAGTCAGTAGTAGCCATGGGGACAGGGACATGGTAGCTATCACGTGGGTAGACTAGGAGATAAAGTGCTCAGAGTCAAGGCTAAAGTGAGTTGAGAGAAAGAGCAGATCTAAGATACAGGAGAATATCATTTATACAAGATAGGATATATGTTGGGATGATACCTTGGTTGGGTATATAAAACAATAGGTCTTTACCCATAATGTAGTTAATAGCATGTTTTATAAAATGTTTGTTCTGAACCAATTTTGGCAGGGGGTAGCTTTGTCTTAAAATAATTTCAGACTTACAAAAAAGTTATAAGAATAGTATGAGGAACTGTCAAATACCTATTGCCCAGATTTACCAATAGTTTATATTTTTTCCTTTTTCTTTTAAATTTTTTCTTTTCTTTTTTAACTTGAGGTATAATTGACATACAACATTATATTAGTTTTCATAATGGTTTTATATTTGTATATGTCCCATTTGTTTTTATAATATTCTCTACTTACATATACATACATACATATATAACCACATATGTTTTTATATGTATAGATACATACACTCTATGTATGTATGTGTAAAAATATATATTTATATATTTTTTTCTCTGAACCATTTGAGAGTGTGTTAGAGATATCATGCCTCTCTACCCTTAAATACTTCAGTGTGTTTTGCTAAGCATAAAGAGTTCTCTTGCATAATTTAAGTGCAGTCATAAACTCAGGAAATTTATTATCGATTTTATACTATTATCTAATCTATAGTCCATATTTGAATTTTAGCAGTTAATTCAATAGTATCCTTTATAGCTATTTTCTCCCTAGTCTAAGATCCAATCAGGGAGCATACACTGTGTTTAATTGTCAAGTCTCTTTACTCTCCTTTAATCTGCAACAGTTCCATCAACATTTCATTTTCATCAACCTTGTTATTTTTGAAGAGTACAATCCAGGTGTTTTAAAGAATGTCCTTCACTTATAAAACCAATATATTTTATTTATTTTTACAATTTATTTATTTTTGACTGCGTTGGGTCTTCATTGCTGTGTGGGCTTTCTCTAGTTGCGGCAAGCGGGGCTACTCTTCATTGTGGTGCATAGGCTTCTCATTGTGGTGGCTTCTCTTTGTTTTGGAGCACCGGCTCTAGGCGCGTGGGCTTCAGTAGTTGTGGCACATGGGCTCAGTTGTTCTGCGGCATGTGGGATCTTCCCAGATCAGGGCTCGAACCCGTGTCCCCTGCATTGGGAGGCGGATTCTTAGCCACTGCACCACCAGGGAAGTCCAAAACCAATATATTTTAAATTAGTGGGTATGTGGGAAATGGAGAGAGAGAGATAGCAGCGAGCCAGGGCTCCTCAGATAGACTTGATAGTCTTCTCATTATCTCTGAAGTGGTTTCCATTCTACCTTATATATAGCTCTGGATAGATTAAACATGAGAGAGAATATTCATTGGTTTAAGCTAGACAATGCAGTATTATTGGAACATGTGGATATAATCAAAGTGTCAGTGATGAATTCTTCAAATCATTCTTTTTTCTTTTTTTTAAATAATACTGTTCAAAGGTGGTCTCTAACCAAAACTTCTGCATGGAGAGTGGATATGTGGAACATATCATAGAAATTTATAGCTGAGTGGAGCTAGATATATTACTTAGTGCATTTTACAGAATAAGAACTTCAGGTTTACTGAGCTTAAGCAATTTGACTATGTTGGTCAGTGGAAAGCCAAGATCAGATCCCACATCATCCTGATTCCTTGCCCAGTGCTCTTTTTTACTCTGCCCCAAGTGATAAAAACTATGCTACTCACTGTAGTTGTCATCTTGAATCCCATTTGTGATTTGCTGGTAATCTAATTTTCAGTGTATTCAATTCATCTTTTTATTAAAAAAAAAAAACAAATGAAGCTTTACCAGGAAAGTTCTCACTTTAAGGGCTACTACTTAAAAAGCATTTCTAAAATTAGCAGCTATTTTGTACCTCAAAACATTCATTCTGCCAATAGAAATGTTTTTATAACCAAATGAACAACTATTTTGATATATTATGATGTCTAAACTCATATATTTTCGTTTTGTTTTTAAGAAG
The DNA here is from genome assembly GCF_963924675.1 of Phocoena phocoena. Lineage (NCBI taxonomy): Eukaryota > Metazoa > Chordata > Mammalia > Artiodactyla > Phocoenidae > Phocoena > Phocoena phocoena. Next base: position 109,070,436 of record NC_089223.1, on the reverse strand, counting down.
AAAATGGAGTCTCCATTAATTGTTCTAATTTAAGAACAATGTACTCCAAAGGAATGCAGATCCATTCCTCTCGTTAGTGACAAAAATTGAATATAGAGCTCTCCCTTCAACAGGGAGAAATGGTTGAAAGCCAGTCTGGTGTAGTGGGAAGAGCATGAACCCAGATCAGCCAAATGGAGTTTCAGAGTCTGAGCAGTCAGGGGCTTCCCTGGTGGCGCAGTGGTTGAGAGTCCGCCTGCCGATGCAGGGGACATGGGTTTGTGCCCGGTCCGGGAAGATCCCACATGCCGCGGGGCGGCTAGGCCCGTGAGCCATAGCCGCTGAGCCTGCGCGTCCGGAGCCTGTGCTCCGCAACGAGAGAGGCCACAACAGTGAGAGGCCCGCGTACCGCAAAAAAAAAAAAAGTCTGAGCAGTCAATACTAGCAGCACGGGTTGGGAAAATTCAGTAATTTTTCTGAGCTTCAGATTCCTCATCTGTGTAATGGGAAAAATAATATCAATTATTTGACTTTCTGGTACTGTAAGTACATACTCTCCAGGATGACAGAAATGTATCTTTAAGTATTTGACATGGCGGCAGTGCTCAACTGTGATTAGTTTCAACTGGGTAATTGCCCAAGTGCTGTGCTATGAGTAGGTACTAAGGAGCGTCCGTATAGGGTGAGGAAGCTGATCCTACCAGCTGGTGCTAAAAATAATTCAAGACTGTCATAAACAGTCCATACAGTTCTCCCCTGAACTTGCTTTGCCCCAAGGTTTGGGGTTAACAGCACAGTATTATCCTCCTCTGTCCCACTTTTCTGGCGGGTTAGTTGCATTAAAAAACAAAACAAAACTTCTTTCATTCTTTAAAGCTACTCCAGATTTTTATTTTCACCAGGTTTTACCAGCATAGAAATGTTTTGGCGGTCCTTATGGTAGGGCTTGTTCTGCGTTCTCTTTGAGTGGCCATTGCTTTATTTATGTATTCCTTTCTCAGTTGAAAATATGACCCAGCAATTCCCTGGCGGTCCAGTGGTCTGGACTCAGTGCTTTCACTGCCATGGCCAGGGCTCAATCCCTGGTCGGGGACTAAGATCCTGTGGGGCAGCCAAAAAAAAAAAAAGTGTATATATATAAATTTCAAGCATAGAGTTGCTTGGAATTTTAAAGAAACTGTGTTTTTTGTTTTTCTATTAGTTTTCTCATCTCTAAAGCAAATTGGTAAAATAAATTTCATTGTCTTTCACAGGAATATTTTAAAATATTGTTTAAAGTCAGTCATGCCAGGCTAGGCATGAATTACAAAGGTCTGAAAAAGGGACCTATAATGGAAACTGCAACTCAACCATATAATGCTGGTATTGCAAATATGAGGCTGAAACAGATTCAGTCACCTCTTGAATGGATTTCTCTCCTTTCAAGTCCCATGGAATTGTTCCTCCCTACTCTTCTCTTCCTGTTTGAACAGAAAAGATACCAAGAGTAGTACCAATTATCTGTATGAATCAGTGCTTTTGAGCTTGACAATTTTCTTGGAAAAACATTTTAAAAGAATTTGCCTAGCACATGAAGATGATAAAATGGCTAATTTGGGAGGAGCAGGGGAGGTCACAGGTCCAGTTCCCACCTGTAGCAGGCATTCCCTCTACAGTCTAACAGATGGCCAGCCAGACTCTTTATCATTCAAAATGATAAAATAAATCATTTTAAGGAAAACGGTGAATTTTTTTATATTGGGTTCCACAATCCTTTCCACCTCATTTTTTATCATTGTCTTCCAGACACAGAAAATACAAAATGAAAGCAAACTAGAATACTGTGTTTAAAAAATCTGTATCTGTACAATAGAAAGAAGACATTCATTTGTATTGCATTAATTTTTATTCTTTATTCTGTTGGTGCATAAACATACATAACACACGCCAATAAAGAATGTATAATACACGAACACACGCATGTTCGTATACTTTATTTCAGACCGCCTCAAATTATTTTTGTAAACAACACTTAACATATTACATATATAAAGATGTGCTGGTGAGAAGGCCGAGCATGATAAGGGGACTGAACGTTTTACAGATGGCAGGCACGTGCTAGACACAGCAGAGCCCCAATCCCAGGTTGTGCAGGCAGCTCTCAATCATGAGCTGCACTGAGCTTCCCTTTCCTGGCATCTCTATTTCAAAAAGAGCCCAGCAGGTGAAGGGAAAGCTGTAACAGCTGAAAACAGAGCCAAATAGGATAAAAAGTACTAGTAGTAGATTTTTGATGGCATATTGTAAGCTTTATTTCTTGGTAGTCTTATATAGTAGGGAATTTCCTTTTCTGTCTGCTTTTTTATCTGTGTCTTGGGAGACCCTTTGATGATCAGCCCTGGTCCGACATTGCGCTTTCCTGCCAAAGACCACTGCTCAGGATGGGCGGCAGTTTCCGGAAGTGCCTCATGTCACACACGGCTGGTGCTCGAGGTGGAGGAATGACAACGATGGCCTAGAGCCGGTAGGGCACAGCTGTCTGTCACATAGTAAACAGCGACGGCTGCAGATCAAGGCTGGGCTGGAACACATGGCAGGCTGCAGGGACAGAACAGAGCCGCTGAAAATTGAATCCTTCCTCCCAGCTCCTGACCCTATCAAATCGCAGAGCAGGAGTTTTCTTACGGGATTAAGAGTTCCTAATTTTTATTTTACTCCACACATTTGCTTTTGATTTTACTCAGAGGCACCAAAAGAAGGCCTGAAAAGCAAAGGGATTGGTATTTCAGGAGTTTGAGTGCAAAAGTCTCTACTGAAACTTCCCTTATGCTGACAGAATTTAATTATATTTTCCACAGCTTAGTGGCTACATTCAGAGTGAATGCTCTTATGTCACCTATTACTAAGCATTGGGTCTACCTTATGGTTACTGTTGATTATATACCAGTGTCATAAAAATGAAAGATTAAGGTCATTACATGTTTAGCACTTGCTTTCAGAGATGACTAGAAAAAACCAGACTCAGTGGCTGCAGAAATGAAATGTTTAGTCATTCCTGAGCACTGAAGTGGCCAGAGCAGCCTATTTTCTAGGTTTTAGACACTGACTACTGTCAGGACCCAAGAAATTCTAGCTATTAGTGCTTGCTTAGGGCTGTTCCACCTACGTACAGGGCGATTCTATCCATCAGCCATGGTTTGTTGAGGATTCTTTATGTGCCAGGCACTCTACCAGCTACTGTGAAGAATTACAAAAGAAGCAGAAGACACACATTAAGTCATAAACTCTTGGGGACTTTAAGATTTAATGAGAGAACCCGAGGAAACACAAATAGAGACCTGTAAACATAACAGACAAAACAAAAACCATCTCTCTTCCCTACAGTGTACTTGGTGCCTTTAGTAACGGAGGTGTTACTCTTCTACCAAGGGCACTAGTAGTGTTACTAGTGGGTGTTCAGGAAATAAAAGTCTTTTTAGTATTTTTCCTCTCCTCTAAAAGTGGTAAAGGTAGTCCTATAGCTTCAAAGTTCCTAATTCATAAAGTATACAACAGAGCTTTGATGGAGGAGTAGCGATGTTCCCAAGTATCAGAAATGATGCCTGAATTTGGCAAAGAAGTCAGTTCCCATCACGTAGTGAACATGCTGATCTGGAACTAAATGGCCAAAATCCTATGCATAGGATTCTGAGACTAGACTTTGTGATTCCATGGACCTAAACTAAGACCGTCAGTTTAGTTAGTTCACTGAAGAAACATTTGAGTGCCAACTACCTGCCCAGTACGCTTTTAGGGCATTTAAGAATGAGTAACAAAGAGGCCTTTTTCTCAATTAGCTCACAGTGTAGGTGTATGTGGATGGCGGGGTCGGGGGCTGGGAGCGAGTCTGGGTGGAGAGCAAGTCAGCAGAAAATTGCATTAGCAAATGGCAATTGCTATAATGACTTTTATTTCCTGTTATTGGATTTAGTAGTGGGGTATGGATGGTTGGTAGCTGTATTTCTACTACAATTTCTGGAGGAAGTGCATTGTGAATTATGGAACTGTTGCTGGATATAAATGTTGAGGGTCAGAGGATTAAGGAACAAAAAAGAGTTATGCTTGCTGATGGAATTCTAGTATTCTGAGGGCAGTGAAATTCTCAGTCATGACCGTAAGGTGGAAGAGAGTCTGTAATGACCACTGTCAGTGGCTAGCCAATTTCACCTCCGCCTTACTATTACAGTAACTACTGTGGCTAAACTCTGATGGCCTGAATGTTTTCTGTGGCAGTGTGGGCGGGCTGGATATTCCAGAGAATTAATGGCCCCTTTCCCAGCCCCCAGTCCCACCAATAACTGATGGGAGTAAGTGCATAAATACCCCAGTTCCTTTGCTCCCCCAGTGGGATAATTCTGAGACTTGACCCACAGAGTTCTACAGAGTGATTAATTGGCGGAAGCATTTAGGTGAGCCTAGACAGTTGGTAAGAGTAATTATATTAACCCCTGGCCATCCCCCAGCCGTCCTTAACCAATCCAATTTTTCTTTCCTTTGCTGGATCCAAACAGGGTAAGGAACTTCCATAGGTGAATGTCCATAGATGAATATTCATGTTTTGAGGGCTAGTCCACAGACTCCTGATGAGCAAAGCAGATTTTCAAATTTTTTACACGTTAACTGGTCAAGTTTTTTTTTTTTTTTTCGTGGTACGCGGACCTCTCACTGCTGTGGCCTCTCCCATTGCGGAGTACAGGCTCCGGACGCGCAGGCTCATCGGCCATGGCTCACGGGCCCAGGCGCTCCGCGGCATGTGGGATCCTCCCGGATGGGGGCACGAACCCGCGTCCCCTGCATCAGCAGGCAGACCCCCAACCACTGCGCCACCAGGGAAGCCCACTGGTCAAGTTTTATACCATGAAACCCTCTCGACTACAAATACAGATAGATCTGCAGTGGGCCGGTCTATGAGTTAGCCTAAATGAGGCACTCATTCATTCAAAAAATATTTATTGAGAATCTACAATATGCCAACTACTATGCTAGGCATTGTGTAAAACTATGAACAAAGTAGATCTAGATTCATCCTTTATTAAGCTTTGAATGCAATGCTTATAGAGATGGCAAGTAGGAAAGGGTGGCCAAAGCTAGGAGGTACACAATGAGTATGGCACACAGAAATGCAGAAGCCACAGAAGGGAGAGAGTTATGCCCATGTAGCAGTGGGAGGGGAAAGTAAGAGACACAGAAGCAGAGACAGAGAGTGGCAAAGACATGGTAACATTGGGACTCTAGAATGGGCACCCCACAAGCATACTGATGAGATGGTGGCAAAGTAACTGGGTTGGAAAAACTTCATTGGTTTCTGAGGGACCACCCAGTTCCCAAACTCCACTGTTTCTGAAAGCTGGCTCTGCTGTAGGCCCTGTCTGTCTGTGTCTTTGGGGTCTAAGATCCTGGTTTCTTATTTCCTGGTGTATTATTATGATTATGATTTTACAACAATCCTTCATTAAGTAAGGAAACTTGTGATGAATTCTTTTTCATTTTAAAGTTGATTAACACAGAGATTTGAACATGGAATTAAATTCTCACTTTTAACTGGCAAGGAAACTGAGGCCCAATGAAGCAAAGTGATTTTCTGGTGAAGAGAAAACCCTGACGCCAAATTCACAACATTTTAGATCTATCAAGAGCAAACGCTAACAACCTTAATTACTGTGAGGAGGCCTAGAAACAAGGAACAAGGATATTTCTTGGGTAGCCAGCATCCTAAACTGGCCTTCTATATAGTTTCCAAACATATTAGACTCATTATGTACGTGTTACTAAATTTGCACTGGTCTAACCCACATTTATCAGTGCCATTCTAATCTTCGTATTTATTCTTTCGTTTTGTTTTGTACCACTCCATATTTTTTTTTTTTTAAACATCTTTATTGGGGTATAATTGACTCCATATTTTTTTTAAGCCAATAGCATCAGCATCACCTGGGAACTTGTTAAAAATGTAAATTGTAGGGCCCATCCCAAAGCTACCGAATCAGAAGCTCAGGGGTTGGCGCTCAGCAGTATGTTTCGATAAGCCCTCTGGTTGTTTCTGATGGCATTTTAGTGTTTGGAAATTACTGCTGTAGGCTAAGAAAATGTCAGGATTCACTTGCAGCAAAAGTTCAGAGTGTGCCTACAGACTCCCAAGAAAAAATTTTTAAAAGAAGAAACGCTATAACCTTTGAAAAAGTAATCTCTCTGTTTGATGCTTACTAGGCCTATTTTGCTGTTGTTGTTGATAACAATGATGTGCGTTTGTACCCGTGGGTGTGTTTCAGTTCTAAGTACATCAATTCCAGTGGTGTGCTAGGAAATGTTTAACAACTGGCTCTCTGGAAAAAGAAAAGACCTCATTTATAGGACTTGCTTATTTCTGTCATGTAAACACTCCCACCATGGCCAGTTTCAAGGTACCACCATGACATCACTGAAAATGGAGCTGGGGAGAGATCTGGAGTCAGGAAGAGGTGATCATAGTCAACTCTCAAAAGTACTGGCTCTACCCATCAATTTTTTTTTTTTTTTGCGGTACAGTGGCCTCTCACTGTCGTGGCTTCTCCCGTTGCAGAGCACAGGCTCCGGACTCGCAGGCCCAGCGGCCATGGCTCATGGGCCCAGCCGCTCCGCGGCATGTGGGATCTTCCCAGACCGGGTCACGAACCTGTGTCCCCTGCATCAGCAGGCGAACTCTCAACCACTGCGCCACCAGGGAAGCCCTCAATTTTTTTTTAAATTGAAGTATGGTTGATTTACAATGTTGTGTTAGTTTCAGTTATACAGCAAAGTGATTCAGTTATCTATCTATTCTTTTTCAGATTTTTTTCCCTTACAGATTATTTCAAAATATTGAGTATAGCTCCCTGTGCTATACAGTAGGTCCTTATTGATTATCTGTTTTATATATAGTGGTGTGTACATGTTAATCCCCAAATCCTAATTTATCCCTCCCCGCCTTTCTCCTTTGGTAACGATAAATTTGTTGTCTATGTCTGTCTACAGACATTTTGATTCTACACATTTAAGCATAAAACCCAGGACATAGCTGTACTTACATGTTTGGTGAATGAATTCTGAGAGGAAACTAAAGACATAGAGCTGGAATTTTATCTTTTGGGTAGGGAAAAATTTAGTGTGATTGAAGCCTTTAATTAGCATCTCAAACAATTCTTCCTTGATTTTAATGACTTTCACAAAAGTAATAACAGAAAGAAAACTGAAATTAAACATGTATTTATTTAAAATATATTCTTTAAATAGCTCTCTTTATGATCCACTGCAACAAATCAGGCAATTTAAATACAGGGCATTTTCAACATAGCACTTTATGGCAATAAAACACTTTGCAAATCAATTTGATGGTTCATCCCTGCAACCTCAAGAGGTAATAGCTATGAGCTCCCAATTTTTACAGATGAAGAAAGTAAGGCACGAATAGATCTTCACTTTCACATAGTGCATTCATAGAAAAACTGGGATTAGGAGTTGAGGCCTGGAATTTCCCAGCCACAGTTTTTTAGGTTATCTTTTCTGAAATGTGAATAATTAAAAATGAGACTTTAATTGTATTTTGTCTACAGGAGTGGCTAAGATTTCTGTACCAGACTAAGGTTCACTCTGATGCTTGCCATCAGCCCCCACTTTTTAAAAAAGTATTTTATTTACTTATTTGGCTGCGTTGGGTCTTAGTTGTGGCATGTGGGATCTTTAGTTGCCTCATGTGGGATCTAGTTCCCTGACGAGGGATCAAACCTGGGGCCCCTGCATTGGGAGCTTGGAGTCTTAGCTACTGGACCACTAGAGAAGTCCCCTACCACCCCCCTTCTTGCCAGCCCTGAATTCCCATAGTCCCTGCTGAAAAGCACCTTGGAGGACCAGTTTCCTGCAATATTCCTAAACCCATCCATCCTCCAAACCATAGCTGGCTGGATTAGAGCTGGACACCAGATCCACAGGTGGGCAATCAGTGGGTTGGCCTGTGACCTAAACAAAACAAGACAATCATACTCCTTTGCTCCAGAACTTGGAATAACGAAGGATGAGAAAATTAGCATGGGAACTGAAAGTTAAAACTTACAATGTAAAGGTATGCTGGAAAGGCCATGGTGGATTGTGGGTAAACTGAAGTTATGAGATAGCAAAAAAAGTAGAACGTTTTGCTTAGAGAATAGATATAGTGATCAGATTAGGAAGCAGTTAGTTAGAGAAAAGAGAATAAATAAATGTTCAGGAAAAAAATACGTAAGAAACAGACGATGTAACAACTGGAGAGGGGGTGAGGTGGAGACAGTAGCCCGTTCGTAGGGCTGCTGCAGTGTCTGACAGCTTTCCAGGTTCTATCCACATATATATGTATAAGTTCTGTTGCACGGAACTGGAGCTCTGCATTAGTGACTTAGCCCAGAGCGGGTTTGCAGTCTTCAGGTAACAAGAAGTCTGGAGGCAGGTACTCAGGGCTGGAGCGGCGGCTCCGCATTATGACATGCTGGGCTCCTCCAGGTTTCCTCTTCACCATTCTTTTTTTTTTTTAAAAGTAAATTTATTTATTTATTTTTGGCTGCATTGGGTCTTCATTGCTGCGTGCGGGCTTTCTCTAGTTGCGGTGAGCAGGGTCTACTCTTTGTTGCGGTGCATGGGCTTCTCACTGTGGTGGCGTCTCTCCTTGAGGAGCGTGGGCTCCAGCGCGTGCGGGCTTCAGTAGTTGTGGCCCGCAGGCTCAGTGGTTGTGGCTCACGGGCTCTAGAGCGCAGGCTCAGTAGTTGTGGCGCGTGGCCTTAGTTTCTCTGCGGCATCTGGGATCTTCCCGGACGAGCGATCAAACCTGTGTCCCCTGCATTGGCAGGCGGATTCTTAACCACTGAGCCACCAGGGAAGCCCCTCTTCACCATTCTTGACATGCAGCTTTCATCCTGATCTCTACCATCTCATGGCCTCTGGCATCACATCCATTTCCATGCCTGCAGAAGGAAATGATGAAGAGAAATGTGTTTTCCATATGTAAATATCAGGTATTCAAAACTTCTGCTTTTATCTTATTGGTCTGAACAGTAACATGGATTCCTGGCCGCAAAAAGGATAGGAAATAGAGTGTCTCTCTCTCCGTCCTTCTCTCTCTTTTTCCCTCCCTCCCTCCCTTCCTTCCCTCCTTCTTTCCTTCCTTCCTTCCTTCTCTTTTTCTAGCTTAGCACATTGCTTCCAAGGACAAAATTGAGAGTCCAGTTAACAAGGAAGAAGGGGAGAATCGGGTAAGCAACTAGCAGTGTCTGCCCCAGCATTGTTATACCTAGACCCCTACCATTTGGGTAACTTGAGTAGGTCATAAACTAAATTAGAACCAGCATGGAGGTAAGAGGTGCTTGGTTGGTCCAGGGGGAGGTATTTTGGCCATCAGCCATCATAAATCTGCTGTCTCCTACTTTAAGCAAATATAGCTGACCTGTCCAGAAGAGTGATATCTTGAAAACCCCAAAACATTAACTGCTAACAACAACATGGTTTGTTAACAAGTTATGTCAAACTAAATTCATGACTTAAAAAAATTTTTTGGATTAGATTGAAAAGATGGGGAAATGCTATAGATATGGTATCTTGCTTTCAGTAAGGCATTTAATAAACTCACTTGACGTCATTGCAAAATGATGGAGACGTTTAACTTGATGGTGGTAGAGTATCTGGACTTAAAACTGGTTAAATATATTTACCCATTATGTTGACAAATGGATTAATATTAACCCAACAAGAAGTCTTTAGAGGTGAACCAATAGACTCTGCCCTTGACTTTGTCCTGTTCAGTATTTCCGATGGTGGCTGGAAGAAGAGAGAGACATTCACTGACCCAAAGCTGAACGAGAGCTGTTACAATGGGTAACGGAATAAAAATACATGGATAGAGTGGCCTTAGGTTCAAAGGACTCAGTCACACAAATACAGCAGAGAGGGGATCTGGCTTAATAGCAGCAGTTTGTGGGAGAAAACACTTACAAGGACTACATTCAATCCAAGTCAACCGTGATGATACACAGCTTGCTTGCCCCTCTCTCCCTTTATCTACCCCACTTAGCATATCCACAACCCAGGTGAAATCCAGTTCTTACTACACTGCACTTGGACTTGTGCATCTGAAAGTGGCTGGAAAAAAATACAACCACATTGGAAGTCCTCATTTCAAATTCATGACCAGATAGGCCCTCAGTGCTGCCAGTCCTAGAACTATATAAATGCCCATGATGCGCTAGGACTTTTTAATGTTTTGCCCTGCTGGAGGAACACTTCACACATTCTCCTCTCTCCTCAAATCCTCAGCATCTCCTCCCTCATCCTCCTTTTTAGCTGATGCTCAGGGCTTGTACTGAGATGGGAAAATTGAAGCAATAAGGAGAGAACTTCCACAGATCCCACACCACCGTGTCTACCCACCCACCAGCATCTCCACCCACCTACTCTCGCAACAGAATTATCTACAGCGCACGCCTCTGTTTGTGCACTGGATCCCACCCTTCTTGCCTCCACAGAGACATTACCCAAGCAATTCTCCTTTCCTCATCTCTATCACCAATTATTCTCTCTGTTGGGTAATTCCCATCAGCTTTGAGATGAGCTATTATTCTGTGAACTCTTCTAGCCCATGTGATCTGTTCCCCTTCCTCCTCTTCCATGGTTGTTTCCCTGGCCTTGGAGAGTTTCCTCTTCATAGACATGTGCTGATCAGTCCTCAGCTGAGGCCCCTCTAGAAGGAGCATCTGCAGATCTCCAGAGCTTTTTCTCTGCGCATCTTCTCGGCTCAGCTATTCTGCTCTGTGCCTTGCACTGCCTTGGCCTCCCGGAATTCTCACCTCTGTCTTCTCAACTCAGGAGAACCTCTGAGGTCTATCTGGTTTCTCTCTCCACATGCCATGGCCAGGAACTTTTTTTAGGCGATAAACTGGGTCAGGGATCACTGTCCCTTGCTGCTTATTTTTCAATGTCTGAAACAGTTATTTCATGTATTTTGTCCAGGTTTTTAAGTGTTTAAGGAGGGAGGGTAAATCCAGTCTCTAATATCATGGCTGGAAGCAGAGGAAATGGGACTTGTGCCTGGACCACATCCCCTCAGCATCTCTTGTCTGGGTCAGCACTGGTGTCTAGGTGGGTAAATCCAATTTTCAGTCCTTGCTGTACTTGGCCTGTGGGCAGCACTTGCTACATTCGATTGCTCTCTTTCCCTTGACGCATTCTGTCCCTTTGGCTTCCAGGACAGCATATTTCTTTATCTTCCTCTATTGCACTGGCTGTTCCCTCTCAGTCTCCTTTTCTGGTTTCCACTTTCCTCCCTCAACCTCCTAGTCCTTGGGCTCACTCCTTCCCCAATCACTCCAGGCTGATCTCCTCTAGTCCCTGAGATGAGCCCCAGTTTAGGTCTACAGCCCACACTTTCTCCCCACCTGGAGACATGCACGCTCACCTCCCTGCTCTACGCCTCCGTCCTTAGGTGTAGTTAACAGCTCAAACTCATCACGCTCCAAGTCCAACTCCTGCTTTTTCTCTCTAAGCTCGCTCCACTAGCGGCTTCTTCAACTCCTGGATACAACTCTACCTTTTTGATGTTCCAGCTAAAAACTTGGCAGTAATTGACTCTCCTTCTATCACACCTCATATCTCATCCACCAGAAAACCCTCTCGACCCTACCCTTAAAACATACCCAGACTCTGACCCCGTCTCATCTTCACTGCTGCCAACGTGGTCTGAGTCACCATCCTCTTTCTCTCACCGTATTGGCAATAATCTCCTAACTCACTTCCTCTTCAGCCTGAGGAGGGGGTAGTCTTTTCTCAAATCAGCATCCAGAATGATCTATTTAAAATATAAGTCGGATTATTGATTGTGTTCAAAATCCTGCAGAGGCTCTAGATTTCCCTCAAAGTCAAGCCCCCTCCCCCCCCCGCCCCGCGCCCGGCTCCAACTGACCTGCCGGTTACCTCCAGGAACTTCCTCTGTAACTGCTGTCTCCCTCACTCCCTGGGCTCCAAGCCACTGTACTCACAAGCCACATTTTGTTTTGGGAACACGCCACGTGCATCTGTACCCTGCACTACTGGCACACTGTTTTCCTGATATACCTATGTGTAGTTAACCCCCTCCCTTTGAGTCTTTGCTCAAATACCACCTTCTCAAAGAGGTCTACCCCGATGAAGCTGTTTAATATAGCACGCTTCCTAACCCTCCCAGTAATGGCTGTGAAGAAAGCAAATGCAGTTTTTAGCTGCTTTAGTAGAATCACAATTTCCAAGCAAAGGAATGTGTGGTCACATTGTGCTCTGGAGTAATTATAAGAGTTAAAATTTTGGAGCACTTACAATGTGCTTTACATACATGGCGATACCACATGTTCACAGCAACATTATAAAGTAGGTCTCTGATTTTTCAATGAAGAAAAAGGGACATAGAAAGTTCCAAGTCGGGACTTCCCTGGTGGTCCAGTGGTTAAGACTCCGTGCTTCCATTGCAGGGGGCACGGGTTCAATCCCTGGTCAAAAAAAAAAAAAAGGGCTTCCCTGTTGGCGCAGTGGTTGAGAGTCCGCCTGCCGATGCAGGGGACACGGGTTCGTGCCCTGGTCTGGGAGGATCCCATATGCCGCGGAGCGGCTGGGCCCGTGAGCCATGGCCGCTGGGCCTGCGCGTCCGGGGCCTGTGCCCCGCAACGGGAGAGGCCACAACACTGAGAGGCCCTGCGTACCACACACACACACACACACACAAAAAAAAAAAAAAAAAAAAAGGTTAAGCCAACTTCCCCCATTTACACAGCTAAGAGCTGGTAGAACTAGGATTCCAACTCAAGCAATTGACTCCAGAACCCATATTTTTAACCATTCACTAGAGCCAGAGTGTATCTAAAGCAGAGTGACTGGATTCCAGAAACCATGTCGTGTGACAGAAGGCTGAAGGAACTGGTATTTTTCCTCAGATAAGAGAACATTTATGAGCGCGTGACGTTTTCCTAGTGTGTGAAGTGGTGAGGTGGAAGGATGAAATTTTCATATTGCTGTAGAAGGGGAAACCTAGAGCTTGTCATAGAAACAACACAGAGAAGCAGATTTTAGACTAATATTAAGAAAGAACTTTGTAACCATAGAGTTGCACCGAATTAATATGCTCTGCTCTTCAAAGTGACTACTTTCTTATCACATAAGTTTATGCAGACTTGGATGACCATCTCTCGGGGTAAAGTTCTTCAGGTGGAAAGTTGTCTTTCTAACTTGCAGATTTTGTGGTTCACCTGTCCTTTACCTGGTGGCTTCCTTAGACACCCAGGGCAGTACCAGGGAAGGACAGTGTGAGACTGCTTCACCAGTGTGGGGAAAAAGAGAAGCAATGAATTCCCGTTCACACCCACCTCCATTCCACGGGCACCCTGCAGATGAGGGAGGGAGCACTGTTGTTTCCTGAAGGTAAAATTGTGTTCCCAATAGGAATGCAGTGGGATTAAGCTCACATTCCTTTGTCCTTTGCCCTCATTTGGAAATGGGCACATGTTAATTGGACTCAGAGGAAAACTCGTCGTTGCTCAGCCTGGAAGGAACATGATTAAACAAATCATCTAGCTTAATTTGAAAGGTACTCAGGGAGACACTTCTGACTAGATGTGTCAAGGGAGGGCATCTCTGGAGGGTGAATGAGCAGGAAAGGGTTGGAAGAATGGTGTTGAAGCAAGAATGGGAAGCTTAGAGAACCAAACCCCAAATTTCCCTACTTCACAAATCTCCAGAGTGCTGGACCTCCTCTGTTCCTTATCCTTAGTCCAGCATGGCATGGGTACTGGCCAGATCTGGGTTCTAACCCTTACTGGTTGTGCGACTGGGGACTAGACATTTCATTAGCCCCCGAGTCTCAGTTTCAGCTTGTTGATCACCACCCACCTCAAAGGGTTGTTTTCAGGATCAAACAGCAGAGGGACAAAGCTAAGTGTGGTTTCATTGCTCAAAAATGTTAGTTCCCTTCCCACTTCTGCATCCAGGGAAGGGAATCTTCTAGAATTTTGCTGCTCAAAGGGTAATTCCCAGACAGTTACTAGTTTGCTACCGGTTTGCTACTGGTTAGAGATGAGATTAGCAGCTTGATCTAGGCCATATGTTAAGTGCACTGCTTCTTTCATCCAGGAAACCTACTGAAAAAAACAAAGTCAGCTGAACTGAGCGGTGTTTAGTGACCTAGTCCTTATGTTCTGTGCAAGTGTCTCGTCTCATTGTGGACCAGTAACAAATACTCCACGGACCAGCACTTGCAGTAGCGCTGTATCCAGTGACATAATAAATACTCAGGACATAGTGAGAAGGACCTAGAAGCATAACTGCCCGGGTTCAAATCCTGATTCCACTGCTTAGTGATTCTGGGCAAGTTACTTATCTCCTTGTGCTTCAATAACCTCATCTGTCAAGTGGGCATATAAATTGTACCTCTGAGTTAATTTGTGTGTAACCTTTAGAACAGAGACTGGCACAAAGTATATGTAAGATTTTGCTATTATTATTATTGGAGAAACTTTAAAAGTAAGTTTTGGTTTTATAAGAACTAAGGCAGTTTGTTTTCACTCTATTATGGATTACGTACCCTTTTGTGGATCTTTATTTTTTTGTCCTTATAATTCTTTTTCCTCCCTCCCTTCCTTCCTTCCTTCCTCCTCTTTTCTCCCCTCCTCCTTTGCCTCTTTCCCCCTCCCCACTCCTCTCTTTCTCCTGTTGAGATAGATGACATTATGACTTTTTCTGCTAGCACTAAAATTATATTGAGCCCTTGGTGAGTTCACTCATCAATGTTAATAATATTTTGGAAGCTTGGCTTGTAGAGTGTTGCGACTTAAAGTGCTTATCCTGGGAAAGAAGATCTCTACATCATTTTTTTTCAGGGAAGGGTAAGAGGTTTTGTGGTTTGCCTAAGGGAAGCAGATTTACTGACCGCTCTCATTCCCTTTGATTAGGATGGTGATCTCTGTTCTTTTGACGCTGCCCACCTGACACCAGCTCTTCTCCATATACATAAAAACCACCAAGGAGCTTCCCTGGTGGCGCAGTGGTTGAGAGTCCGCCTGCCGATGCAGGGAACACGGGTTCATGCCCCGCTCTGGGAGGAGCCCACATGCCGCGGAGCGGCTGGGCCCGTGAGCCATGACCGCGGAGCCTGCGTGTCCGGAGCCTGTGCTCCGCAATGGGAGAGGCCACAACAGTGAGAGGCCGTGTACCGCAAAAAAAAAAAAAAAAAAAAAAACCCACCAGGGACAATCTTTTGTGAGTTGGTTCCAAGAATAACAAGTACATTTTCACATTTGTAAAATAATAACACACAAGGAGTTAAACACTTTTGTTAAAAAGTAAAGCAATTCTGCAGTGTTTTAGGGCAGTCAGAGTGCATAGCCTTGTGTATCTGTGTACATTTCTGCTAGATACTTCAACTTCCTAATTCCGTATTCTTCCCTGTGGTCAGCTGTGAATAATACCCATCTCTGCCATTCAGTCAGTCTCTTAGACAACCTATTTTTATATATTGTCATCTTGGAACAAAACTTCAGTTACTTGGCTGGGTTTGCTTTTCCTGTGTATGTGTGCCATTTGGATGACATTGTCCTAAATTTTAATTCTTTCTTGTTTTCGTTCTGTAAATGAAGAATCAGCATTGCATTATTTGGGGACATTATTTGTAGAATAAGAAAAAGCATTCACCAGATGTCCCCACTCCACCTGTATCTTTCCCTATCATGTGAGGCAGAGATTTGAACTCTACTCCAGGGAGTTCTCACAAATAAGTTGATTCTTATAATGACATCACTGGACTTGACAACAGACATCATCAAGCCAACTTAACAATGACTCTGTGTGTACTTTTAGAGAAAATGGAGTTGTCAATGTGCCAGCTGTCACTCTTCTGCTTTATTTTCTTCATTCCCACATCTGATCTAGAGGAACTTCTACCTACACTCAAAGACATGGCACTTTATCCTACGAATAAGTGTGCTTTGTGGGGTCACTTCCAATCTTTCCCTTCACACCAATCCCTTACTGTTGTTATAGGGCTAATTTCCGAGTTTTAGAAGCTGACAGGAAGTTATTGGAATAGATTTTTGCTGCTTTTTGAAATAGGCTCTGCTGGCTTCTCATGAACTTTAGCTTTAATGATGCTGTGAACGTGATCACTTAGCAGCTAAATACTTTTTAAGAGTCTGCTCATTGGACTCTCAAAACCACATATTTCTATGATTCCTGGTAGTAATTCAAACTAATGTTAGAATCCAGAGTACCTGAGAAGCAAAACAAGACAATTTTAACGATGAAGGATAATGTTAGAAAACTATACTCATTTGGAAGTTGTGTCTTAATTTCTATTCATATGCCTTCACAGAAGGTTCAGATGAGGCCAAGGAAAGAAGTAGAAAGAATCCTTTTTTATAAAATAAGTTTTTTTCCATGTGTGAAATGAAGATAGCACTTGCTCATGAGTTGAAAGTGCTTTGAGTAGGGACCCTAGGAGCATGTCTTCCAAATGGAAAACTGCGATAATTGAGGCACGACATTAAAGGACATATTGGCTGTGCTCTGAGTGGAGGATCTGGCTTGACTCTTCAGCACAGTTGCACCCATCGGACAATTGCTGAGACCTTGAGACCTCTCTCCCCTACATATCTCCCCTACCCTCCACCCCCGCAGTTCAATCTGTCCCCAGGTCTTGATGACACGAACACATCAATTTCTTGAATGCATTCCCTTTGCTCCTCTTCAATTCTGCACCTTAGTCCAGGTCATGGTTATCTCCAACCTGGGTAGATGCAATGGCTTCTAACTGATCCCCCTGTCTCTAACCCTCGCTCCATACCGAGGCAAGAGTGTTCTTGGGAAATGCAGATCTGTGCCACTAGCCTGTTTGAAGCCTCTAGACTCTTCCTCACTGCCTTCAGGGGAAAGTCCAGGTGTCTTAATTTGCTTAAAAAAGGCCTTCCAGACCTGGCCGTTGTAATTCTTCCAGCATTATCACTAACCACTCTGCTTCTTCCATTGAGCTCTTTTTAATTCTTCAGGCCTACTTTGCATTCTCACTCACCGCTTCCTCTGACAGCACCATTCTGTCCCCACTTTTCACCTATTGAACTCTCTTTCAGGTCTCAGCTGAAAGGCTACTTTATCATGGAGGCAGACCCTCTCTTAGATACCCGGCTGATGTTTTTCTTACATGTTATAGTCTCTACTAGACTATAAGCTTCATGAGGACTAGCTCTCCCCTACTTCGTACCTAACCCAAGTGCCCAACACATCAGAAGTGTTCAACAAATACTCGTTACATGAATGAGTAAAATGACTTGCACATTGCCCGACATATAGTTAGCATGGGATGAATGGCAGCTCTCTGCATCTACAGCTATGTCACTACCAATGCACATATACACATGCATGTGGCATGGTCAGTATCAATAAAATAGTCTTGCTGTATATAATAGACTCACAATGAAGACTGTGGTAGGAGGGATACAGTCTATTTATTTACTGAAATTATTGCAAGTGTGTAAATTGGCTCTCCACAGAAACTAGAAAATAATCTTATAAATGCACACATTCCGGTGCTGCTAAGACTTAAATTTGAATGAGCTTTCTGTGCAGGAGAGGTGGTAGAAGAGTACATGTGTGGTGAAATTTTAGTAGCCAGTATTATTTGAACACACACAGATGTTATGGTGAGCAAATGTTTAAGTTATTACTATTTAACACATACGCTTAGTACTGAGAGCTCACATTGAGGCTGAGTAGAGTGTATCGTTTTTTGTTTTTTCTTTTTTTGAATTTTATTTTTTTTTATACAGCAGGTTCTTATTAGTTATCCATTTTATACATATTAGTGTATATATGTCAATCCCAATCTCTCGTTTCATCACATCACCACCCCTACCCCGCCACTGTCCCCCCTTGGTGTCCATACGTTTGTTCTCTACATCTGTGTCTCTATTTCTGCCCTGCAAATCGGTTCCTCTGTGGTACAGTGTATCATTTAAAAGGCGATGTCGTTCTTTGCCAGGTAGAGTTACATGTTCTGATATAGGAAGGGATGGAACGGGTTTACGTTTTGTTAAACCTTAGCTTTACTACAAAGTTCTTCCGGGCTCCCTGGTATATGTTGGAAGTTCATGGCATTAAAGGTGAAGACGATGGTAAAGTGAGAGGTGAAGAGTGTGAAGTAAGTGAATGGACTGAACCGACTAACCCTCGGCAGCTGGCTTCCAGTTGCTACTTGCTCTCCAAAGGAAACAGTGGTATGCACGAGAAAAAACAAATCAGGGAGTTAGAAAAATGTGATTGTGACATTTGCATCACTTTCCATGATTGAAATGTTGAGAACTGAAAAGTGACTTTCCCAGCCAATTTCTCATTTTGATAAGCTCTGTTCCAGGAATAGCTAAGCCCAGTGGAGTCAGGGAATGTAATCCCCTTCCTTTATTACTTTCTGATCTCAGCGTCAGCGGAACAAAAGGTATACGTTCAGAGGTTCTGTAAGTCCACAGTATGTTTTCTCCAAGGCATAACCCTCCTCCCCCCCCCCCCCACCTCCCCGCACCGCACAGCTTGCGGGACCCTAGTTCTCTGACCAGGGATAGAACCCAGGCTCCCGGCATTGGAAGCTCACTCAGAGTCTTAATCACTGGGCCGTCAGGGAGTTCCCCTGGCATACCCCCTTTTACCTCTCAAATAGAGAAATATATGTTTTCTTTTTAAAAAATTAGAATTGGAAAGATTTCCAAAGGTCAGTGTATATCCGAATTGGATCAATATCATTATTCAGTCATTCTCTTGAGCTCAATCAAAACTTCTCAACTGGACACCCTCTTTAAAGATTTTACTTTAAAGGAGATGACGCGTGTGCCGTAAGTATCTGCTCTCCACGGCTCTGCCGTATTAATTCTGTGTTCATAGATGTGATACATCTTGCTCTAGTCCGTCTGCTGGCTCTTACTCTTCTCCTGTATCGTAATTATTCTAATGGCGTGGTATACTATTCTTATATGTGGCTTCAGCACCGTTAAGAGATGTGAAAAAGATGTCCTTTCAGAAATCCATATACGTATGATCAAAATGAATAAAGTCAGCATACCTGATACCTAACTTGATGGCCTAACTCTGGTTCCTAAACAGCCACATGGTGCTGAGAGGTGTAGAAGTCAACTTTCTTTCTCTTCTCTTCTTGAGTTCTGCATTGAGAGAGTTGAACAGATTACTGTTTTATTTTTCATTAATTAACTAATTAATTTTATTTATTTATTTTTGGCTGCATTAGGTCTTCCTTGCTGCACGTAGGCTTTCTCTAGTTGCAGCGAGCGGGCGCCACTCTTTATGCAGTGTGCGGGCTTCTCATTTCGGTGGCCTCTCGTTTTGCAGAGCAGGGGCTCTAGGTGCGCGGGCTTCAGTAGTTGTGGCATGTGGGCTCTAGAGCGCAGGCTCAGTAGTTGTGGCGCACGGGCTTAGTTGCTCTGCAGCATGTGGGATCTTCCTAGACCAGGGCTCGAACCTGTGTCCCCTGCAATGGCAGGCAGATTCTTAACCACTGCGCCACCAGGGAAGCCCCTAGATTAGTGTTTTAAAAAGCTGTTTTAAAACACACACACACAACAGCATTTGTTTGCAACAGGGGTAATCATGGAACAAGGAAAGTATCCCAAGATGTATGAATGACTTGCTCACTGTACCCCAACAGTGACCTGATTGGAACTCAGATCACCCTGTTCTCTTCTGCTGCACTGGGGCTTTGCATATGGATCCACAGCTGGGGCCTGGGTGATTCTCCACTCACCAATGACACTTTTTAGACCCCGAAGGAATTTGGCCTCATGAGTTTAGCTAAGCCCACTCTTTGACTTCAGACAAAAGGTTTGAGATTATGTAAAATATCTTTATATAGTACTTTTCTTCCAAAGAGTTAAAGTTCTTTTTTTAACATATGTCATATCCATTTCCTCCTATTAATGATCTGATGAAAAGATAAACATGTTTTAAAATATAACTTAAACATCAAAGCAAAATCCCCTAAGGATTTATATATTTTCAAAATATATTAGGTATTAAAATAAGAGTATGTTAAATTTTAAAAATTAAAAAGGACAAAAAATAATAGTATGTTAATATGCATATTATACAAAAGCATTTTCTTTCCTACTATAGGGAAAAAAGCATATACTCATGACATATATAGTTATACTTATTTTTTATTTTTGTGTAGTAGACAATTTACTGAAAGGATGTTTATGTAAATTTTAACTGTGAATATCTCTCTTCTTTAATCATTCTTTTTTTGGGGGGCTTACTTAAAAAATAACATCCAAAAGTAATAAAAAATACAAAACAACAAAAAATAAAAACAAATTAAAAAATGAATAAAGAAAAATTTTTAAAATGGAAAAAAACAACATCCACACCCAATGATTTGAATAAGAAAACAATTCTTAAGAATACGTGTAATGGGCTTCCCTGGTGGTGCAGTGGTTGGGAGTCTGCCTGCCGTTGCAGGGGACGCGGGTTCGTGCCCCGGTCCAGGAAGATCCCACATGCCGCAGAGCGGCTAGGCCCGTGAGCCATGGCCCCTGAGCCTGCGCGTCTGGAGCCTGTGCTCCGCAATGGGAGAGGCCAGAGCAGTGGGAGGCCCGCGGACCGCCCCCCCCCCAAAAAAAAAAAGAAAAGAATACGTGTAATGGCTATTCATCATCCAGCACAGCTGTTATTTTATTAAATATCACAATTTTAGAGAGACACCGTCATCCTGGGACATATGATGCACGCGTTCATGGTGTTTAGCTGTTCTAGAAAGAGTCAAGGCAAATCCCATTTTTATGGCTCCAGTTTTTAAATCCCAGGAAGACTTTACAGAAGGAGACTGACAAGAGGGACAGGTGGATATTGGCTCCAACTTGGTGACAAGTTTTCAACCTCAGCTGCATTCTTACAACAGGGGAGTGAAGAGCAGCTGGCAGCCTGGGAGCCACTGTTCTACAGATGGAATTCTTGCGGCAGAGAGAAGAATGTTCTCTCTGGCTCCCCATGCTTTATGAACAAAGAGCACAACTTAAAAAGAGATTGAACCTACTGTTTGATCTAAATGGTGTTTATTCTGCCTTCTCTCTCTCCCATCTTTTGTATTATAGTCTTAGTGATTTGTGTTTAGAAAAGAATATTAAGTTCCCCCATTTATCATTAGTCAGTGATTTCTCTGAATGCATTATGTTCTTCTAAAGACCCACCCCTAACATTTGTGAGGTTTGGGGCAAGAATATAAATAAGGCCCACCCATCATATATCTAAATACGCATCAGTTATAAATCAAATTAACAAACTGTTAAACAGGGGATGTTCTTTCCGCTAACCTGGACTTTCCTACCAGAGTAGGGACATGTAAAGGAAATCAGCCCCCTTCTCCCATCACTGGCTCTGTTCCATATAGCCGAGGGCTTCATGTGCACATGGTACGGATGCCCCAAATCACATGTCTAGGCTTCATCCACACCTCCTTGCCGGGAGCTGCCCCTTGGTCACCTTAGGCCTAGAAACTCTGGAAGCAGATTGAGGACTATTTGGGCTAGGAATTCTGTGGTCCTAGAATTCAGAATGTGGTCCAGAGGGGAAGCTCAGGCTCTGAGGGGGCACATCCCTTCACCTGCAGTAGGGGGAGGGTAGGTCTGGAAGAGAGCCAGAGAGGGGCCCTCATCAGCATGAAGCTCGGGACAAGGGCCGTTTTCCCTGGGTCTAAGGACAATACTTTTCTTTGAAACCTCAAAGTGTATAATATTGTTCCCTCTATGTCCAGACGGGGAGGAAGACATTGTGGCTAACTTCTAAGTTCTCCATTTAATTAAGAATGGTTAAAGCCAGTAATTATTTAGCTAGTGTTTATGGCCCATCTGCTCTCAAACTGGGAACGTTTTCAGTAGAGACAAGGCAAACTCTTTACTGCTGCATATAAAATATGAAACCCGGTGGTTCAACATGGAGATCATTCCTCCCTTGCATTTCTGTAGGCTTCAGAAGGGTGACAGCAAATGTGGACCGTCCTCCTCATAGCTAGTTATATTTGACAGGACTTTGGTCTGAAAGGTAAGTGGCATCCATTATTCTAATCCTATAAATAAGGAAACCTGGAAAAGCCTTTCACTTTATGGTTACTTCAAATACACAATAAACTAGGAAAGCAGCCAGTAGTAGATGCAAGAATTCTACCAGTGCTTAGAAATCAGTGAAATACAGATTGAGACAGAACACGGAACCAAAAAGATCTGAATGACATTGCCTCTCCGTATATCTAATAGAAATTTAAAAGGAAGAACAGAGGAGGAATCCCCATTTGCATTATTCAGAGAATCACCCATAAATTAGCGGTGTGATGTAGGCGAAAAACCCCGCATAGTGTTAGTAGGAAAGCTAATGTTACATAGATTTTTACTGTAAGGTCCAGCCAAGTGGAAAAATAGCTGAGTTATGATGGAAACCAGTCACCTTGTTAAAACTGAACAACCAGGTGTTTAGGCAAAGAATCGTATGAGAGACTTGTTTCTTTCCTGCTAAACACAAGCACCCACTGTGAACAGAAAGGAAAGGAATCTTTGATAATAAAAATTGGTGGATTTGAATGTTTAAAAACTAACCTATGTCACAAGTCCATTCTGGGTTTCACGCTATAGTCGAGGAGAGCTACATTTTGAGCTACAATTATGCTACATTCCGTAGAACAAACTTAGTTGAGGTGTTTGTTTCAGTACGGAGTCTATAGCAAGTCAGACTAGGATAAGTCTGCATAGATGCACTTTTCCTATATAATTATTTTCCCCTAAAGAAGAGTGAATTAAACTAAAAAGAGTGGATACAGATCACTCTCATTCCCAAATAAAAACCTTCGTGAATGTTGTGACAGTGAATAAGAGAGGTTCAGAATAAAAGATCATAGATTTTGACTTTAAAAGAATAGTATTTACCAAAAATAATAATAAAATTTGATCTGAAAAATATAAAGAGTATTTACATTCGTAAAAATGAAATAAATACTCATGAGTGGCTTCCTGTTGCTCTGGGAATAAAACCCCTGCATGACCAGGCCCCTCCCTGCCTATCCAGCCTCATCTTCCAAATGTCTCTGCTCTGCGCTGAGCTGATCACATTGTTACCTAACCTTCTCTTTGTCCCTCCAACACCACGCCTTTCTCTCTCACTCACAATTTCTGATTTGCTTCCTTCTCTTACCTAAACCCTTCTCTTTCCAGTCTCAACTTCAGTGTTATTTTCCCAGGGACCTTTCTCCGTTTACCAGTCTGGTTAGGGCTTCTATTGGACACTTCAGTGAAACACTGTAGCTTTCTTTCTCTGCAGAAATAAAAATTTCTATCATAGAATGATCCTGGCCTTTTCCCTCTCCACTACTAAAGAGCGTGCTAGTTTGTTTGTTCCACTCTCACACCTTGTAGGGGGATTTTGAGATACTGTGGGGGGAAAGTGGAAGTGGAGAAGACACCAGGGAGGTGAGAAACGGGGAACAAAGCAGAAATAAAGGACTGATGTGGCCTCAGGCTGGGGGCTGAGATATTTTCTGGTTTCAAGGAGTGAGGCAAGTGACGAGGAGAGGGAAATTGTGGATGTGTTGCTGAATATAAGTATTTCTTCCCTGGAGTTACCTGTTAGTTCCTGGACTACGTTCTTTGCAACAAGGCTGAGACTGGATCACACGTGTCCTGGTGTGAGCAACATTTCTTGCTGTGTACATTTGTGTAACTGTTTTATGCTTTTCTCTTCCTCTCTAACCCCAAGACCACAGGGCAGGGCTCATGTCTGTGTTCTTCAGAGCTAAATCCGCAGTGCCTAGGATAGGGTCTGCCCCATGGTAAACACTCAGTAAGTGATAACCGAATGGACAAATGAATACATGAACGTGTCAATCCGTTCTGTTTTAGATTTCTAATCTCTAAATTTCACCCTTAGCCTCAGTGACAAAATTATGCTCTCCTCAGCCAAAGTTCTCTAGAAGATATTCTGAGCTGGTTTCCAAATGCCTGTCCTTAGAAACTTTTAAAATAAGCTATTTTTTCCTCACCACATTTCTATGACATTAAAAGGTGCAGGGATTGAATATTAATATGATTCTTGTAATTGAAATGAAACTCACCCAATACTCATATTCTTTTCAAAGCATTAAAATATTTGCTGAAAGAATCCTATCTTGGTGCAATTGTTAGCTAAGAGTTTCTCTCTATTGAAGAACAAGATAAAGCCGGTGAATGTACATAATGCTGTCACTTACTGAGAACTTACTGTAGGCGTAGCAGTGTCGTATCGCTATACACAGGCTACATCATTTGAACACATAAACAATATTTTGAGGTAGGTATTAGTTCCTGATTTTTACCAATGAGGAAACTAAGTTTGAGTGGCTTGCCCAGGCCTCCTAAGTTAGAAAATAGTGGAGCTGGGGTTCAAAGTTTAATGCTGGTGGGCGGCAACATTCATTTTTTAATTTTGAGAAATAAGCTACCTAACTGATTAAGAGTTTAGTTAACTTGTAATTATAACAGCAAATCGGAGTTCACAGTCTCGCTCTGCTTCTCTTTTCCAGAGATCACCTCCCTCATCCTGCCTCCAATCCACACTGTCAATTCTGGAACTTCCCTGCTATTTACTACATGGCTAGATAAAGACAATGCATAGTTAAGGTACTTCCCAAGGAGTCTTATGTTAGTTGAGTAACTTGACAGAAGTCCAAAACAGCACAAAAAATCCACTTTCAGCAAGGAATTTCTGGTTGTCAATTTAGGATACTAACTAGTCCTCTGGCTTCTGCAATTTCATCCTCTGTGTTATTAGTTCTCTGTGTTTATCTAGATCATCTAGAAATTTTTCTCCCCATTGAAAGGATCACCCTATCCTCTTTTTAAAGACTTATGGGGCTTCCCTGGTGGCGCAGTGGTTGAGAGTCCACCTGCTGATGCAGGGGACACGGGTTCGTGCCCCGGCCCGGGAGGATCCCACATGCTGCAGAGCAGCTGGGCCCGTGCGCTGAGCCTGCGCGTCCGGAGCCTGTGCTCCGCAACAGGAGAGGAGAGGCCACAACAGTGAGAGGCCCGCGCACCGCAAAAAAAAAAAAAAAAAAAAAAAAAAAAAAAGAAATTAAAGACTTATGGAACAAAATATATATATCGAGGCAGCCAAAAATTGGCCCTAGGAAAAAAATTGTTTATTGTTGTATGTACACGCACACACATCACACACCACACGGAGTCAATTCTTTTTATTTGTGGTAGCTGTCTTCAACAAAACTCTGAGTTACTGAATACTGAACCTAAGGGAAATATAGGGCCAGGTTCCTGTGAGCCTCTGGTCACATTTTCATCAACCAATCAACACAGAACTTTGTTTTATGTGTGTTTCTGTTTAAAGATGCTTTATTTAATACGAAATTGACATTAACTTTAAACAATTTACCTTCACCCAGTAGTCAAGGGTTTGCTTTCACACTGTTTGGTTTTCTTTGGACAGGCACAATGAAACAAATGTTAAGAAATCTCAGACAGGCGAGTTTTAATGTTTGGGATAGAAAAAGTAAGCAAATGACTAGGGGAAATGTGCTGGTAGCATGAGTGGCCTGGAGATTTGGAGGAAAGAGGCCTGAGTAGGAATTTTTCACATGAATCATCACATTCTCCATATTTGACCCTCACCATCACTCAGTGCCTTAGCTAGAAAATAGATTATCTCTTTTTAAAAAGGTTTCTTTGAAAACAACACAAAACTGAGGCCCAGATAGGGTTAAGTAACTTACTAAGACAAAATGGCTCAGTAGGCTAGGCCAAGAACAGGAAACACTAGATTTTCCCCATAATTATTGTGTGGGTAAGGGTAGACCACTCTGCTATCTGTGGTTCATTTCCTTTTCCTCCTTGTGGTGTAAAAGAGTCTGAGAAACATACATTGAAAAGTTCTAGAAATCCCTTAGAAAAACTTTGCATAAAATATTAGTAACTTAGCTTTCTAGTCCTTTGGCTTAAGTCAAGACTCAGCGGAGGCTTATATTTCTTTCTGTCACCCGAGGCAAAAGCAATGAGAAAAGCAGGAGGTGACCTGGGAGAGAGTGATGTTGAGGGGGAGAGTCAGAGGGAAGCAGGGCTGGAGTGTGCTCAGACACAGCCTCACCCTCTTCCAAGAATCTCTGTTCCTTCTGATGCTTGAACTCGCCTGGTAGCGTGATCAACCAACCGTTCCTGTTTGCCTGGGACTTGGTGGGGGGGATTCCCAGGATATGGGGCTTTTAGCGCTGAAACCAGGGAAGTCCTGAGTAAATCAGGATGAGCCGGTCACCCTTCTCTCTCTCTCTCTCTCTCTCTCTCTTTTTTTTACACAAGCTAGTTTTAAGTTTTCTCTCCATCTTTAGAAAAGATCGCTGTTTCTTCATTAAGAACCTCATTCAATTGTTGACTTGCATTTAGGGACCATTGTATGAAAAACGTGTATCTTAGATAACAGACCAGACTCATGCTCAGTAAGGTGAGATAGTGTAAGAGAGTGTCAAGAACAGAATATGTCCTAAGAAATAGCAGATCTTACTGTAGCTCAAGCTTACATGGGGTTATAAATTCATTGAGAGGAACAGCCACAGAACTGTAGGCATTGTTTAAATTATTTATCTTTTTACCATCCCCACTCCTTACTCCACAAGCGTGTATCATTAAATTCACATAATTTAAATCCCTCTACTGAAAGAGGCATCTGGATGTAGAAGACTGATCTAACGGTCAAAGACCTCAGGGAATGTGAAGAGCGGCTTGGAGGTGAGCAGTTGTTAAAAACAAGTGTAAGATAGGAAACTTCCAATCACAGTTTTGGCTGAAGCTCCAAAGCTGAGACTAAAACAGTACATGCCCAGTCACAACCGTGCACCAAGGTAGATACTGAATTGTCCCTTCAGGACATGCTATATGATGGAGGTCAATAAGCTAGGAGAAAAGATATTTGGCGAGAGCCTTGTGGTATGAGTAACCAGTTCTCCTGTGGGCGAAGGGAGCAGGTGTATTTGGGTTGTACACATTCACACTGTAATCTACATGAGAGGGGCTTCAAGGAGCCCGCCTGGAAACTTGACTCATGTCCCCTGGAATTGAGGATGCATGTGTGCTGATACTGACACACAGCTGAGAAGACTAAAAGGAAGAACCATGTACTTTCACTGACTGCAAGGAAAGGATGCATGAGTTTTCCTTTGAAGCAAGTGAAACCATTGGGATTGGGGACAGGGGAAAGGGAAACAGACTCAGCCTGGAGCCAACTTAAAAGTCATCTTGCCAAGAGGAATAGCTGGAGGGTTATGGAACCCCAACAGAGAGAGTCTGGAGTGTACTGCCAAATGCTCAGGGGATTAGAGTTGGGGTTATTAGTGACCAGCAGAGAAAAAGGCCCCTTCCTTTTAAAAATGTAGACTTCTGAGAAAACTTCAAAACCACTCTGCTAGAGAAAGTTCCAGCTCTAATCAACTGCCAAGCTCAGAGTGTTCCAATGTCAGATCACAATGACACCAGCCATCATAACCATCACTGTGGGCTTACCCATAATACCCTCTTCCCTTAGTGCAGACCTTGGAAAGGTCAGGGGTGCTGACAGGATGCTGGGATAGAAGGAGGTGAAATTAGGAGGGAGAATAAAAGCTGACACTTACCATTTTCTCCCACTCTGTCCACCACACAAAGCCTTCCAGGTCTAAAGGGTTTTGAACTGGTAGAGGAAAGTCTCTATGTTAGATAAAAGTTGGAAATTTTGATGCTTTCACACTACTGGATATCTTAACTATTCAAAAATAACTTATTGGGGCAGACAGTGACTGGAGTCATAAAGAAAATGATGGAAAAGTTATAGGACCAGTTCACAATTTCATCCAAAGGATAGGAAGAAACTAGTTCTTAGATTGGATTTAAAGGGACTGTGTATGTGTGTGTGTGTGTGTGTGTGTGTGTCTGTGTGTGTGTCAGTGTGTGTGTGTGAGAGTGACAGAAAGACAGAGAGAGAGCGAGCTCTACCGAGTTCGGCCCGTTTAACAACAGTTGGTGTTTACATTGTGCGTATATGTGCCTGGCACTGTTCTGTTTCATGGGATAAATCATTTAATGCTCACAGCAACTCTATGAAACAGGTTCTATTATTTTTCTGATTTTGCAGAAGAGGAACTTGAGACCCAGAGAGGTTAAGGAATTTGCCCAGGTCACACACCCAATAAGTAGAGAAGTTGGGGTTAAAACCCAGATGTATAGCTTAGGAGTTCATACTCCCAATCACCGAACACTTTGCTTGTTCTCTGAGAAAATGCTTACAAAAAGATGCTGTGGGACTCACAGGAAAAGGGTTTGTGAATGAGCAGGTTAGAGCGATGGTCTGGAAGCACCTCTCATGAAGTAGGAGGACGCCAATGGCCAGCACCTTGGAACTCCAACTGGAACTTGAGTGCAAGGTTATTGTGGGGCTGCTGTAGGTTTTCACCCCCAGAGGACTCTCAGGAGACCAGGGATGGGGGGCTGCCACTTCTGGCCAACAGGGAAGACTTCCTTAGACATGGGTCCATTGAAGGTCTTTCTTTCTGAATATCACCTGTTCTATTTTTTCCCCCTTTGAATTATTTTGCTTCCACTCTGGCCCCCACCGTCTGGGCTCCTTTCTCTCCTGAGTCATCAGAGGACTAACGTTCAAAGCCATTATTTCATTATGACTCTCCTTCAACTCCAAGACTGAACCTAAAATCTTTTCTGATTAAGTAAGTACTAAGTACCATATTTCATGCATAATGCTCACCTTTGCATACAAGGACTCCAGACGTCACAGTTCCAGAATGTGCCCCAAACTATTCGATCTGATTAATTATTCTAATAAAGATGTATTTCCATAATGAATTAGACATAATGGAGAATATATTAATGAAAAATTCTGTAGATACATTATTGCAGAGTTAAAATTTTCCAACCTTGAAAGTCAGTGAATACAAAGTCATAGTTTTCATGAACTCTATTACTCTCTCACACTTTTTATATCACTACAATATAATGAAAATTATTTCATTGCATTCACGCAAAATTTAATGTCAAAATAATGAGGTTGCACTGAGGCTTACTGCAGGAAAACTAAGAAACTTGAATCCTCTTTTCTTTGTCCATTCATTCTGGCCATACACCTAAAGTGCCCTATCCCATCCGGCCAGACAGCTGTGAGAAGAAGGTGTCAGGAAATAGTGAGGAATCAGAGAAAGAAAGGAATATTGGGAAGTCAACTCAAAGTCACACAGGAGGGGGCTGGGTTCTCCTTTTCTACTCTAATCTCTCATCTTCCAACTTGGAGTTGATTTCTTAAAAGGGTAAAACTTGGATAGTTCAATACGAAATTCAAGTCTTTCTAAATTAATTTTTACTTCTATCAAACTAACATATGTACATGGTTAAAATGCAAAGGGTATAAAATCCCACATAACACTCTAAACTGAGTCTAAAATAATTCAGTTGGCTCTAATATGGGATGGCAGTATTGCGAAGGTAGTAAAATAATTAGGGTGAGTCTAGAACAGAGCATAGGAACCAATCACCAATTCATTCCATTATATTGGAATTCATGTTATTGGGAGGTGTGTCATCAATGGGTTTTCCCATAGTTTAAAAATTCATAAGTACAAGCAGCAATTCCCCCCATGCCCTTTCATACCCCTAGTTCCAGAGTGTAGACCTAATCCTCAACATTTTGAGCTGTTCCTGCTGGTATTGACGTTTACATCCTCAGATAATATTTTGGGGTAAATCAGATCAAATTACTGTGATATCTGAATATTACTCACTGAACAGTTAAGTAATATACCATAATTTTTGTTTCTTTTTGCATAACGTCTTTTATGAACTTTTACTTATTCATTTTATTACATATCTATCCTCAATTCTTTCCACATGCGCCATGAGGTCTGTCATATATAAATTTCATTTTCCAAATGCACAAATATATCAGAATATCATCTCTTTGTAATGTAAAGTTTAAGTTTACCTTCAGGGTGGCAATGAATCAACACCAGGTTTGCTGCAGTCTGGTGTTACACCACAAAATGAATGAGAAAACAACAGAGACCAGTCAGTTTTAGAATCTTACTCCATCAAATGATTGAGAAAACTCTACTGCTTGCTATATATTTTTACTACCTTAGACGAATTACTCTATATTTTTAGTTTTTGAAAGCAGAATAAATATTAAATTCTAGACTTGAAAGAGACTTCATTCATTCATTTGTTTCTTTTAAACAGATGCTTTCATCCGGTATTTTCCAACACTTATTCAACTATTTTTGATCTACCAAAATGGCAATTTCATGTGAGCCAAAGAACTGCTGTATGTCTGGCACGCTGCTAAGTGCGTAGTCAGAATAGTCTTATCCAGTCCCTCACTTTACAAATGAGAAGGGCAAACAAAGCTGGCTTGTAAAGTCCATCGATAAAGCTGTTATAAGAACAATAAAGAATAATACATTTCTAAGAGCTAAACAAAAATATGATTGTTAGCACTGGAGGTGTAGTTTTACTTCCTGTGGATTTACAGTTCCTATGGCACTGTTTATTTTCCTGGTACTTTACTGCTCTAAATTTGAATATGTGGCTGAAGTCCTATGTCATAGGTACTTTAAAAAAATTTTAAAAACCTCCCTAAAGTGTAAACAAATAAAAACTTTATACAGTGGGAGAATCTGAAAACCTGCCTATTTAATTTCATTGTAAGGTGGAAAAATCTTTAGCCTCCTGGGTAAATATTCATTATCTTAATTGACTTCTGGCTAGTTAAGTCTTCAGAAGGATAAAAAAAAATAGTATGTGGGTAAAATACATTTGCTGGAAATTACAGGACTGGAACGAAAGCAACATCTGAATTTCACTCTGAAACCAGAAAATCTAATAAGGTAGTAATGATTTCGTCATGCTGCTTTTTCCAGGCATGATCAATAAAAGAGGGGAAGTCAAGTCCTACTTTGAAAACTGGAGTTCCATAAAGAATAAAGTATAAGAGCTGAAAAAGAAATCAGAGCTACATTAATTCAGGAGCACACACTGGTAAGAGAAAGTCCAAACAGAGGAGTGTGAAGAGGAATGGAAAGAAACAAAACTGTTCCATTATAAAGGTGTTTAAAGGGCTTATTCTCCCTCAGTGCACATGCATATAAATTCCATTAGTGTTAATAGGACCTAACTGCATGACTCATGGGGTGAATAGAGTGACTTGTGTACATGTGGTTAAATGAAGTCTAGAAAAAGTCAATTAAAAACCACAGATGATAGTTCAGGAGTCTAACAGACTTAACAGATACCTGCAAGAAAGGCATTTAATTTGAATCAATGGAATAATGCGTTTTTCTTTTGCTAAAGACAGAAGTTATAAAAATGGCAAGGGAAAATAAGCCCAAATTTAGTTCTCAAAATCATTGCTTAAAGTTAAGGGATGTATGCTTGCTCCCCAGATGGTAAAATAGATCCCCTGTGAAGGATTTATAATTTGCCTTCAAATTGGAATACTGAGTTATGTAAGGAATTCAAACCATTGTCCATTTTTCCTAGCCTTCACAGTCAGAAAGAAGAGAGAGACAGAGGGGATAGAAAGAGAGAGAAAGAAAGAGAGAGAGACAGAGACTCATTTACACAGAAACAAAACTCTGGCTTTTGATTTCCGAAAGGGAGCATAATCAAACCGGATTTTAAAGAAAATGCATAATGGTACACAAACTAGTAGATGGAAATCTCTTAATCAAGGGAGAAATTATTTCTGGAAGAAAACTTGCAGTTACTTTGCTGTAGTTCAAGCGAACAATAAAGTTCTTTATCCAGAAGAGAGAGAAAACTAAAGGTGTTTTTGTTTCTACTGATATATATATATCAATAGAAAAAAGTCAGGGGTTACAAATAAAGGTTTTCTTTTTGAGTATCTACTACTGCTGTCTTATAAGCCATATGTTATGTGAAACCAGGCATGCTTTAATGCTTTACTTTAGTCCTCATACTTCTGCTTGTATTAAATAGGTGCTCAAACATTTAAATAAAGAAGAATAAGTGAACATGAAGGGGGGGATTGGAAAAAAAAAGTCTTACCTGAAATGTTTTCTTTGAAGTGTCTTATCTTTCCTCTGCTTTTGGAAAAAGTTGAATTTAGCACTGAGAGATGCTTCAGACAAATTGAATATGTAAGAATTGACGTGATCTCTTTTCTAGTAAAAGGAACTACGTTTAAGAAGAAGGACGTGAGTGAAGTCTCTTTTGGTTAAGTTTAATAAGAAGCAGATCTTAGAGGGACTTGATATCATGCACTTGCATTAAGCTTTCATCCTTCACTCTATACCTCCAGTAGTATGGTATTGAAATCATACTTCTTGTTGGAAAGCAGTAAGTCTGATATTGCTATCTCCTTCCCATCCACTTTATTTTTAATCATTTAAAAGGGTTCTTTATATTTTAGGATCGAACACAGCAATACTTTTGAAATAGAAGGTTTATAAAATTTGCACGTTCACAGCACTGGCACCAGATGTACATACATGTCTGTGACTGTTTAATCAACCAGCTCCAAGTTAGGAAAAGTTAAATATGGAAAGTCTAAGAAGATTATGTGGTGTGTAATGTCATTTCATACTGATAGTGCATATAAGGTAGTACCAGAAATAGAAGGGTGAATTTAGTTTTCATGTAAATACTAATTACTACAGTGAAGCTGCTAAGATGGGGCTACTGGGAGTGCAGGGATAGAGGGTGGAATGGGAAGCGGAAGATTGTCTCAGTGGAGTGGGAGGTGGGTGGGTTATGCACCACAAATTAAGAGGGGATTAAGAAGGGCTTTGCAACACCAAGAGTTGGGGAGGAAGCAGAGCACCTGGACCTCCCATACACACATGGTGGGAGTGTCAATGTTGTGACCACGTTGAAAATGGTGTAGCAGTATCTTTTTTTTTTTTTTTTTCGGTACGTGGGCCTCTCGCTGCTGTAGCCTCTCCCGTTGCGGAGCACAGGCTCCGGACGCGCAGGCTCAGCGACCGTGGCTCACGGGCCCAGCCCCTCCGCGACATGGGGGATCCTCCCGGACCTGGGCACGAACCCGTGTCCCCTGCATCGGCAGATGGACTCTCAACCACTGCGCCACCAGGGAAGCCGGCAGCAGTATCTTTTAAAGCTGAACACTTGCAAAGCATATGAACCAGCCATCTCCTAGATACCTGCGCAACAGAAATGTACAGAATTTCACCTAAAGACGCGGGGAAGTATATAATAGAAACTATACCTGTGATAGCCAAAAAACTGGGTGCAACCTAAATATGCATCAGTTGGAAAGTGGATAAATAAATTGTGTTACATTCAAGCAAAGAAGTACATACGGTAACAGGAATAAATATGGATACCACGTGTAACAATATGAATGAATCTCACAAACATAGCATTGAGCAAAGCAGTCGGGGGAAAGATAAGTCTGTACTGTTTGATTCCATTTATAGAAAGTTAAAAAGAAGCAAGTCAGTCTAAACTATTAGGTTGCAGTTCTCTCCTGGGGAACGGCAGAGGGAATTGTGGCTGTTTCTTAATCGGGGCACAGGCTGTGTTCACTTTGTGAGCATTTATGGAGATGTACACTTATGATTTGTGCAGTGTTCTATTTTTGGATGCATGTTAACCTTCCATAAAAAATTTACCCTTGTCCTCAGGTAAGTATGGGCCCCATGGAAGCTTGGGAACTCAAGCCCTAAGGGAAGAACTTTAGGAAGGAAGGGTGATGGAGAGCTTCAAACAGAAAGAAAATTGGGGAGAGTGCTGTGGTCAGTGCATCCAGCCTGTCATTACTTAGGGGAATAAATTAGCATTTGGATAAAGCCTGAAGTCATGATAAATAATAATATAGACTCACCATTAATATTGAAAAAATCTGAGGAGATCTAAGCTCTAGTCAGAATAGACACAGATATAGGTTTCAAATGAATAAGACCAGAGGCAGGGACAGGATGAAATGCCAGGGTTCAAAAAGCCGACTGTCGAGGTATGAACAGAGCATCACACAGTAGCTTGGAATGGCCAGCCGAACCCTGAGTGTGCTTAAAGCTCTCTTGCCCATGCTTGAGGCCTAGCCAACATTTTACAGTTTATGCAGAAGACTGAGAAAGAGAATGACATGACTTACCATTTTATTTATAAATCGGTTATCACATGGTCATACCCTATACTTGCGAATTTCCCCGTTTCTCAAACTATGCTCTGACTTCCACATGTAAAGCGTGATGTAGCAAGTATACCAGCTTTTATCTACTCATTTCATTCTTGGTTTCTTATTGATGCAGGGTTATAGTTAAGACTGGCAAAGTCCCCAAATAAAATTCTTACTGGTTTATGGATCCTAGGTAAAGTGAAGCAATAATAAAAGCTAGCAGTTATTGAGTGCTTGTTGTATATGAGGCACCGTCCTCAGCAATGTGCATATATATTGTCTTAATTCTCACAGCTATCCTGAAACTTAAGAGGAAAAGGTGCAGAGCGAGGAGGGGCAGAGCCAGGACTCAAGGCCAGGTTAGTCTGACTTCAAACTGTATGCGGTTTTATTGTGTCAACTATATTTAACCATCAGACATAAAAATGCTTTGAAATCTCAGTGAATGTACCTGCAAGTCTTCCTTAGCTCAGCTCCTACCAAAAAGAGGTCATCCTCACCACCGCCCCGCACATCCACAGAAAGCACTCAGAAGGGAAGGGAGGCAGTGGGAGATCTTTCTCGGGAAAGCCTGGGCCATCAGGTAATGTTGGCAAAGACATCAGCACAATACAGCTCCTGTACACTCGAATGGAGCCCCTTAGAGCAACCCTCCCTCTCTCTGTGCTGCCAGCCTTCAACTCTCCCCACTCCCACATCCAGTGTCCGTTTCCCTTTGATCATTCTCCAGTGCGAGCTGTATTCTCTTCTTTTCTCTCCCCAGTGGTCTATGACAAATAGAGCCCGATGTTTTTCTCTTTGGGGGAGAACAAAGAGTGGTGGATCTTTAAATACACCATTTCTTCATCTCTGTGGGGACAGGATCAATACACAGAGATCATAAACCTACATACATACAGAAAGGACATTTATTTAAATGACTGAAAGTGGTGGTGGTAAGGCCTTATTGTCTAGATTTTTCATAGGGAAAAATAGGGATAGTGTGTGTGTGTGTGTGTGTATGTAGGGGGTGTGGATTTGAAGGCCAAAAATTCACTGATTCCAAGGAGAAGCGCTGAAAGCTGCATTTATAGGCCATTTTTCATTAGATTGAGAAAGTGAAACATGCAGGGTGTGAAGGATGATGGTGGGGGACTGATGGGCAAAGTAGCCAAAGGGAGAAATTAAGCTCTCCCCAGGGAGGCGGTGTCTACTTCGCCCCAGCTGATGGTTGCCAGTTGGCAATGAGAACGGTTGCCAGATCTTCTGAATTTTCAGAAGATGGAAATCCAGATTTTTTTTTAAAACGGGAAATCTCCTATTTTTAAAACGCTGTGTGAGCCAAACAAAACACGATTGTGGGCTGAACTCAGTCTGTGGCCTACCATTTTGAGACCTTTGATTTATAGTCTTCCCAAAACATGACATTTCTGTTCCAATTTGTAATCTCAAGGCTTGTTCCTTTCAGACTCAGTTCATTTTCCGTACTCTGCCTTCCTCCTTCATTCCTTTATTATTTACACACATGTCTGACTCCCCCTCAAGACGGTATTCTGTTGACGGCACGACTTGCAATCTTTTTCAGTTTTGTATCTTCTCCATGGTTTTCTATAGTGCTTTAAATAGTGCAACACTCAGTGCTGGTTTAACAAGTGTTTGTTAAATAATGCATTCTCAAAGCTAGTCCAGGGAAACTTGAAGCTGTACATGGGGTCCATTTGCTGAAACACGATTTGCCTAAAAACAAGTATCTGAAAGCCATTTTGGGATTTCCACTGTCAGTGATAGTCGACTATAATTCAGCCCAAGTTTCTTGTAAAATCAACTAAAACGTGTGGACAAAATATAGAAAACATCTTATTAAGAACATCAAAGACCTGATAAGAGAGTGAGGAATTGCTTTGAGAGAACAGGGAGAGTGTAAAAGCACGCACTGTTGAACGATACATCTTTTACCCTGAGGGCATTTGCCGTGAGTAGGAGGGGACAGCAACGAGGAGGAACAGGTCAATAAGTGGGTTAGGATTGGAGAAAAGATGGAGACCTTGGATTCACCCACTGCCCCTTGGCAGGGACTCTCCCCATGTCCTACCTCCCCTGCACCCAACATTAGCTACGTGACCTTTCTGGGGAAACAGCTGAGCAGTGCTTTAGGCTTTAGAGAGACAAGAGTAGTAACTCAGAAACATCTGGTCAGAAACCCCATGAGACACACACACCCTTTGCCCTGGGAGAGGTTGGTGACTTGACTTTCTAACGCTTGTAACTTCCTTTCCTTGAACTCGCTCGGATAAGGCTAATCTTAAGTGAAATGGTTCTTGAATTTGTGGTTAATGGAACTGTTAAAGCTCTACGAAGTTGGACTTGCCTGGTGGTCCAGTGAGTAAGTCTCTGCGCTCCCAATGCAGGCTGTCTGAGCTCCATCCCTGGTCGGGGAACTAGATCCCACATGCATGCCACAACTAAGAGTTTGCACGCTGCGACTAAGAGTCCGCACGCCTCAGTGAAGAGTCCACATGCTGCAACTAAGACCTGGCACAGCCAGAATAAACAAATAATAAATTTAAAAAAAAGAAAAAAAGCTCTACAAAGTGTGCTGAACATTAGCCTGAGGCAGTACTCTTCTCATCCTCCGGGCCTCACCTTTTGAGAGCCCCTGTTTATATCCTTCTCTAGCTAGTCCCCTCCCCACAGAGTGAAGGTCTACCAGGGCAAGGGAATGTTCCACCTAGTGCTGCCTCTGTACTCTCGAGCCCCCGAGCCCCCGTCCCCCCAACCATGCTCAGGATACCGAACAGTGGAATTCCCTACCAAATGATGCCAAAGCCCATTTCCCAGGCCTCCACAAGCTTCTTCTTCGGACCCCTTCTCCAAAGGGCCTATCTCGCCATTGGGGTGTGCATTTCCAGGCCCCAGAGAGGGGCCAATGGGTAGGTTGTGTGCACGTGTGTGTGGACAGACTTTGACTGTGAGGTTGGGTCCCCAACAAGACCTTGTGGTGCTTGATTGTAGGACTCAAAGCAGGTTGCTGATCACTAGGGTCACTGAATATTTTGGAGTCTTGAATAGTTCCCTGACCAAGGGGCAGGGTTTAGTTGCGCCACAATGAAAGATGCATATAATTATCAAAATGTGGGGCTTGAGTTTTTTAGCCACTTGAATCAGATTTACTTTTGTAAGTGATACTTTTCTAACTGTTATCTAGATAGGTTTTGTATTCATTATATTCTAGCCTGTAATTTGTATAAATTCACCATCTGTTGTCATTAAAGAAGTATTCGTAAGGTTATAAAAAAAGTTTACTGAAAAGAAACAATCAATCATTCGAGGAACTTCGTGAAGGTGAGGTTGTGTAAGGTTCCCTGAATTGTATTTGTTGTTATGATAACATGAGATAGCCAATTCGTTGACAAAACTGTACTTCACATCGGTCTTGTTGTAAGACCTGGAGTCCCCAATCAGAGAAAGTTCCTATTCAGGTGTGAGATGTGTAATAGATGCCTGTATAATGGGTGGCCTGGAAAACTTAATGCATGAGGTGATTAAAATATCCATCCCACCTGGATCTTTGCCCACAGCCCACTGCCAGACCCCCTCCTGATGCCACACTCTATCCACTCGCAACGATTTTCATCGAATACTAACTTCTAGGAATTTACTTAAATACGTGTCTTAGATCCAAACATATTAGTGACAAGAGTAAGAGCATGTCCATCATGTTAGCAATGAGCTAAATATCCCTTGTTCATTATAGTAAATGACAACTCAAAAAGTGACACCTCAGATATTCTTTGCAATGTCAACATACTTGAGGAAAACTTGTTGTTGCTCTTCACAAACAAGCACTTTCGCTTTTAATAATAATTATTACAGATGTTGAAATAACATGTCAAGCACCTCATGTTGGGAGATCTGAACAAAATTTGTTAAAAAATTTTTTTTCTCCTAAAAAGCTATAAACTCTAACTGTAATAGTATATTTCAATTTTTATACATGTCTGTGGTAGATATGTTGTACGAATGAGATGCTAAACCCTGATGATTTTAATGTTCTCGTTTTGTTGAATACTTGGTTTAATGGAAAGAGGTTAATAATCAAGTTTCTTTTTCTATTTTTAAAAATTGAGGTAAAATTCACATAACATACCATTAACCGTTTTAAAGTATACAATTCAGTATCATTTAGGGTATTCACAATGCTGTGCAATGACCACCTCTCTCCAGTTTCAAAACTTTTTCATCACCCTGGAGAAAAACCCCTATGCCCATTAGTAATCACTGCCCATCTTCCCTCCCCCCGCATCTCCTGGTAACTACTAATCTGCTTTTGTTCTCTATGGATTTGCCTTTTCTGGATATATCATATAAAAGGGGTCATGCAATATGTGACCTTTTGTGTTTGGCTTTTTTCACTTACCGTGATGTTTTTGAGGTTCATCCAAGTTGTAGCATTTATCAGTACTTGGTTCCTTTTCATGGCTGAATAATATTCTAGTGTATATATCATGATTTGTCCATCAGCTAATGAGTCTTTGAGTTGTTTCTCCTTTTTGACTATTAAAAATATGCAGTAAACATTCATGTACAAGTTTCTGTGTGGATATATGTTTTCATTTTCCTTCAGTATATACGTAGGAGTGGAATTATTGTGTTATATGATAATTCTATATTTAACTTTTTGAGAAACTGCCAAAACATAGCCAAGTTTTATATACTCTGATTACCTTTGAATTTTAAACAATATATTGTGTCTTATTTATTTATTTATGGCTGTGTTGGGTCTTTGTTGCCGTGCGCAGGCTTCTCTCTAGTTGTGGTGCGTGGGCTTCTCTCTAGTTGTAGCGTGTGGGATTTTTCTCTCCGTAGTTGTGGTGTGCGGGCTCCGGAGCACGTGGGCTCTGTAGTTTGTGGCACGCGGGCTCTCTCGAGGCACGCGAGCTCAGTAGTTGTGGCGTGTGGTCTTAGTTGCCCCGTGGCATGTGGAATCTTAGTTCCCCGACCAGGGATGGAACCCACGTCCCCTGCATTGTAAGGTGGATTCTTTACCACTGGACCACCAGGGAAGTCCCTATATTGCATCTTTTTTAGTAGCTTTATTGAGATATAGTTCACATATCATAAAGTTCACCCACTTAAAGCATACTGTTCAGTGATTTTTAGTATATTCACAGGGTTGTGCAACCATAACTACAATTTTAGAACATTTTTATCACCCTCAAAACAAATTTTGTACCCTTTAGCTGTCATCTCCCGTCCCCTCCATTACCCCCAAGCCTAGACAATCACTAATTTAATCTCTCTATATACAGATTTGCCTATTTTGGATATATTGTAAAAATGGAATCATACAATATGTGGTCTTTTGTGACTGGCTTCTTTCACTTAGGATAATGTTTTTAAGGTTCATCCACATTGTAGCACGTATCAAGTACTTCATTCCTTTCATAGCTGAATGATAGTCCACTGTATGGATATACCATATTTTATTTATTTATCAATCAGTTGATAGGGATTTGTGTTGTTTCCACTTGTTGGCCATTCTGAATAATGCTGCTATAAACACATGTGTACAAGTTTTTGGGTAGATGTATGTTTTCAGTTCCTTTGCAGATATACCTAGGAGTGGAATCCCTGGGTTATATGGTAACTCTATGTTTAACTTTTTAAAGAACTGCCAGATTCTTCCAAAGTCTGTACTGTTTTGCATCTCCATTAGCCGTGAATGAAGGTTCCAATTTCTCCACATCTTCTTTTTTTTTTTTAAGATTTTTTTTTTGATGTGGACGATTTTTAAAGTCTTTATTGAATTTGTTACAATATTGCTTCTGTTTTGTTTTTGGTTTTGGTTTTTTGGCCGCAAGGCATGTGGGATCTTAGCTCCCCACCCAGGGATCAAACCTGCACCCCCTGCGTTGGAAGGTGAAGTCTTAACCACTGGACCACCAGGGGAGTTCCTCTCCACATCTTTAATAACACTTGTTATTATCCGTCTTTTTATTAAAGCCATCCTAGTGAGTGTGAAGTGATATCTTGTTACAGTTTTGATTCATGCTTCCCTGATGGTTAATGATGTTGTGTATTTTTTCATGTACTTATTGGCCACTTGTGTATCTTCTTCGGAAAAATGTCTATTCAGATCCTTTGCCCTTTTAAAAATTGGGCTGTCTTTTTATTATTGCCGTGTAAGAGTTCTTTGTATTTTCTAAATGCAAGTCCCTCATCAAATATACGATTTGCAAATATTTTCTACCGTTTTGTGGTTTGTTTTCACATTCTTGATCTTTGAAACACTAAATTTTGATGAAGCCCAATTTAGCTATTTTTTCTTTTGTTGCTTGTGTAGTTGATGTTGTATCTAAGAAATCATTGTCCAAACCAAAATCATGAAGATTTACCCCTATGGTCCTTCTAAAGATTTAAGGCTTTAATTATTTTAGGTTAATTTTTATAATATAATGTGAAGTAGGGTCCCATTTTATTCTTTTGCATGTGGATATCCAATTGTTTAAGTGATACCATATATTATTTTTTCTAAAACTATAAACATTTTCCATACTAATACTTTCTTTTTTTTGGCCATATTTCCCCATTTATGCCAGTGTTACCATCCCTCTTCCATAAACTGAAAACCTGGAGTTACTCATCTTCTTTCCTTGAATATTTTATCCCTGGGCTCACCACTCTCTATCACTACTCTTTTGAAAATGTTCTAATTATTTCAATGTCCATGTAGATGATCATTCCAAAAACCAGGTGTCTCAGTTTTTGTTTTTTTTTTAACCTAATTATTTTGTTGTATAGCTGACCTCAGCCACTTGCCTCCAAGGTTATATTCTAGATCAGTAGTCCTCGATTAGAATTAGAATTAGCTCTCAATTAGAACTGGCTGGGGAGCTTTTAAGCAATACCAATGACAGTCCTCCTCCAGCATAATTACATCAAAATCTCCTGGGATATTACCTGAGCGTCATTATTTCTAATGTGACACCAGGATTGAGAAACATTGCCCCAGACATTGCCATCACCAATAACTTTAATACTTTCCTTGTGGAAATATCAAGTATTCCACTCTTCAGTTGCCACCTGCTAATTTTCCCTCTCACTGTTTTGAATAGACCAATTCCAATAAATCTTCTACTGGGATCTACAGTCCATTCATCTTAGCATTATTTCATTGGCTCTCATACCTCTAGTGTCTATACTTTCCTCATGTGGTAGTCTGTTATACTGATGGCCCCCAAGTGAATCATGCCTCCAGTATTCGTGCCTTTGTGTAGCACTCCATACCTTGTCTCCTGCTCGAAATAGTGTTGGCTATGTGACTTGCTTTAACCACTAACATGTGGTGGAAATGATACCACTTTTTGAGAAGAAGACCATACCAAGAGACTAAGTGGAGAGGAAGAGGCCCTGAGGGAACACATAGTAGGGCCATGAAATTCAAATGACAGTGAGAATCAAGGCTCCAGACAGTCCAGGTGATTTCAGTGTGCAAGGTTGAGAACCACTGATTTGTATGCTGATGTCTCCCAAATATGTATGTCTATTGTCCAATAGAACTTTCTATGAAGGTCTAGAAGGTCCTTTATGATCGACCCTCCACCCTGTCATCCCTCTAACAGCATCCCTCCTTGCTTCCCCTTGCTTACCTAATTCCTACTACATTGACCTACTTGCTTTTCGTCACACAGCCTGGGTATATACCCTCTTTAGGGCCTTAGCCTGTTCCCACTTTTTCTGCAGTACTCTCCCCCCAGATATTTACATTATCCACATGTCTCACTCCATCATCATCTTCTGGTCTTTGCTCAATGCAATGTAATAAGTGCTGTAATTGAGTAAATTTTGCTCATCTTGGTGAAATGTCAACTAACATATCTATGAGAATATGGGAAGATAGGCAAATAATAAAAAGTTCTACAGGGTCCATTTTTGTGAGGATATGGAAAAAGGGAAACTGTTATGTGTTGATGGTGGGTGTTTAAATTGATACAGTAGCTTTGGAGAGTATTTTGGCATTATCTAGCAAAGTTGATCATGTATATATATCCTGTATGAAGTAGGAATATAGCTCTGGTGGTTTTAAAATATGTTCACAAATTCTTTGATAGGTCTCCCTTTAATAGGTAGGGCTTAATTCTCCTCTCCTTGAGTAGGGGCTGGATTTAGGGATTCACTTCTAATGAATAGATATGATGGAAAGGACAGTGTGTGACTTCCAAGACTAGGTCATAGGAGGCATTAAGTTTTCTTCTTTACCCTTTCTCTTAGATCACTTGCTCTGTGGGGAAGCCAGTTGCCATGTCATAAGAACACTCAAGCAGCCCTTTAGAGAGACCCAAGTGGTAAAAAACTGAGGTCTCCTGACAAGAGGCAGGGAAAAACAAATTTCTTGCCGACAGGCATGTGAATAAGCCATCTTGGAAGAAGATTCTCCTGCCCCAGTCAGGCTTCAGGTGATCACAGCCCCAGCTAACGTCTTGATCACAACTTCATGCAAGAGCCACCCAGCTAAGTCATTCCCAAATTCCTGTTCCACAGAGACTGTGAAATAATAAAATAGTGTTTGCAAATATCTTTTCCCATTATGCATCTTGTCTTTTCACTCATCTTAAGATGTGTTTTCTTTTTTAATA
The DNA here is from genome assembly GCF_963924675.1 of Phocoena phocoena. Taxonomy (NCBI): domain Eukaryota; kingdom Metazoa; phylum Chordata; class Mammalia; order Artiodactyla; family Phocoenidae; genus Phocoena; species Phocoena phocoena. The sequence continues at coordinate 109,027,630 of NC_089223.1, read as the reverse complement.
AACTGAAGTTCTTAACAATGTATTCCAGTTTATCAATCGTTTCTTCTATGGCTAGTGCTATATGTGTCTTATTTAAAAAACCCTGCCTTAACCTAAGGTCATGAAGATATCCTCCTATATTATCTTCTAAATGCTTTATATTATCACCTTTTATACTTAGCTTATAAGCCATCTCCTTTTAATTTTTGTTTATTCTATGAAGAAAGGATTCAATTTAATTTTTTTTCTGTGTGAATACACAATTGTCCCAGCATAATCGATTGAAAAGCCCATCTTTTCCTCACTGCTCTTTAATGTCATTTCTTTTCCATATTAATGCCTATGTGTGGGTTTGTTTCTATTCTCTTTTTCTGTTTCTTTGGTTTAATTTCTGTCCCTGCTGCAATGCCAAACTGTGTTGATTGTTATACCTTTATAATATATTTCTGTATCTGATATATCCCAGTCCTCCTTTTGTTCTTCTTTTTTGTGAAAAGTATTGTAGCCATCTCTAAGTGAAAAGAGTATTACTTATGGTTTTTGAAATATGAAAAATAAAAAACTTGCATATGAATATTTATAGATGTTTCATGTATATAACAAAAACCGGAAACACTTCAAAGTCCACCAACATGTGAATAAATGAACAAGTTGTTGTATACAATGCAATATTGCTCTGCAATAAAAATGAACAAGTAGCATTATATAAACACTATGGATAAATCTCGAAAACATTATGTTGGGCAAAGGAAGCTAGGCACATAAGAATACACACCTTATGCTTCTATTTGTATGAAGTTCTAGAACATGCAAAACTAATCTAAAATGACATGAAACACATCAATGGTGGCCTGGGGAAAGGAATTCTTCAAATCATTCAATAGCTGAAAGGTTGCCCTGTTGGTCTTCTATTCTGACAAACCAGATAGGACTAAAATCCTGATTGGGATGTACAGGTGCCCCATGGTATAAGAAGGTATATTTTCTGGCCCTTCAGCATCTGTGGATCAGCAGATTTTGACACTTTTAAAGTAATAATAATAATAGCACCAATAAAATCTAAAACTTATATTGCACATAATATCTACCAGGCATTGTGATGCTTTACATATCCCATCCCATTTATTCACTGCAAAAGGTTTTATGGGTAAGTATTATTATCTTTGTTCTACTCACGAGAAAACTGAGCTACAGAAGAGGCAAGTAATTTACCCGAAATCACACAGCTATCAAATGGCAGAGCTGGATTATGAACGTAGGCAGTCTGGCCTTGGAGTTTGTACTTGTTACCATGACCTGAATCAGCTTAGCATTATAACAAAAAGTTGATTTGATAAGTTCAATGAAATGTTGTTTCTTGTTAGAATTAGCAATATAGCTGGCAAATTTTGGGGGAAAATCCTTTAAGTGAAGTTATAACCCCGCATAATTTAAGGTTTAAGAAAAAAATTCACCTCCTCCCTCCCGCCAAACAAAACAAAACAAAACAAAAACGAAACAACAAACCACATAAAACTGACTGCAGAGAGGAATGAGATTTTGGAGGACTTGTATTATCCAGATTATTGGATTCATACAGTTATAAGCCCTTTGCTTAACCAGGCTTGTGTAAATGGGATCAGTTCCTTGTTCTGTCAGAAAGGGAATTTTTCAGCCCGTCATTAAGAAGCAAATTCTTCTTTTCTGCTCTTCTGTTCCTAAAGATATTTTAATTTGTCTGTGATTTATTGAAATTTGCTTGGCTCTGGGAGAGCTGCATCTTTTAAGTACACTTTATTGCCTACTCCATTCTATTTGGGAAACTTTGTCTTCTTAAAAGATGTTTCCCTGAGAGCACATTCTCATCTGAAGTCTATGAAGTAGCATGCTCAATACAGCACACAATTTATTCTACCGTTTGCTTCGTTAAGGTACCTAGAGGACATGGTGTGTGGTTATGGGTGTACAAAAATGGCCACAAATCCCCTCATACATTTGCTTCTGTTTGATAACTTTGATGGTGAACTCTGGTTAAAATTGCAGTTTTAGAAAACTAACCTCAAAAATTAATGGTGCTAAAAGATATTTTCTAACCAAACTGAAATATTTTTCTGTCAAGTAATTAATATCTAAAAATGGCATAATGTGATTATCCCAGTGGCTTATTTTGGTCAGAGAATCTTTTTAAATACACATAAGACATAAAAATTTGGAGTGTGTGTTAGTTCACCTCTATGCTAAATATCCTCTATTGATGAGACTCTTAGAGGCTTATAGGAGTGGATTATGCCCGCCCTTTAAAAAAATAATTAACGCTTTTACCTGTGTTAAAAGCTCTTGGGGCTTCCCTGGTGGCACAGTGGTTAAGAATCCACCTGCCAATGCAGGGGACATGGGTTCGTGCCCTGGTTCGGGAAGGTCCCACATGCCGTGGAGCAACAAAGCCTGTGCGCCATGACTACTGAGCCTGCGCTCTAGAGCCCACGAGCCACAACTACTGAAGCCCGCGCACCTAGAGCCCTGCTCTGCAACAAGAGAAGCCACCACAATGAAGAGTAGCTCCTGCTCGCCGCAACTAGAGACAGCCCATGCTCAGCAACGAAGACCCAACGCAGCCAAAGATAAATAAATTTATTTAAAAAAAGCTCTTTCTTCTATCTTAATTTTCTCGTTATCTTGTTTTTCCCCCACTCACCTTCTTTCTCACTTTAACTTCCTGCCATGTTTCTCTGTCAGAAGTCTTTGTCTGTTTCTTTTTTTCTGGGGCCTGGAGATTGGTAACAGGAATTCTAGAGGAAGTGCTGAGTTCTGGGTCAGGATCCTGGCTAGGCTAGCATTAGTAGGAGGAGAGATGAGAGTGGACGTATCGCTTGACTAGTTTATTGTTTTCGACTTGTACCAATGGGAGGCATCAAAGAAATAGAACATATTTTATTCAGTTTAATCTGTCTCAATAGAGGGCATCCTAATTTCACATGAGATGGGAGAAGGCGTATCTTTCCAATTCTTTCCCAGTGGGCATGTCAGTAAAATAGGAATGCGTAAACATTGGAGAGACAGAGATTGTTATTGCGGGGCCTGCCGGGCATTATGGTGTTTTTCAATACCACTTAGGATGCTGTAGCAGATGAAGACTGATTTTCTTGTGACTGATTCTGTTAGTTTTCTACTGCTGTTGTAACAGATTATCACAAACTGAGTGAATTAAACAACACAAACTTATTAATTATAGTTCTGATGATAAAAAGCCCTCAAATAAAAGAACTGGCGAAGCTGCGTTCCTTCTAGGGGAGAATTTGTTCCTTGACTTCTTCAGCTTCTAGAGACTGCCCATAGTCTTTGGCTTCCAAGTTCAAAGCTAGTATTCACATCACTCTGACCTCTGCTTCTGGTGTCATACCTCCGCCTACTCTGAAACCCTGCCTCCCTCTTACAAGTGTCACCGAAAGTGGGGTCCGGCTGCTCGCCGCTCAACAGCCAATAAAGAGGCCAGGTTGGTGGGAAGGAAAGTTTGCTTTATTTTGGGTGCCGGCATCCAGAGGGTGGGGAGGGCAGATGCCTGTCCAAATGCCGACTCTCCCCCTCCTACAACCAGTGGGCGAGAGCTTTTATAGGCAGAGGGAGGGGGCGACATGTAGAAACAGTACAGTCAGCTCTGACAGTCATCTTGAATTTGGTCATCAGTGGTCTGACGAGCGTCATCTTGATTGTGGTAGGTGCAGTTATCTTCAGTTCCAGGGTTGGTTTCTGTTTCTTTGAGGCCAATTCTCGGAATCGTGGCAGCTTATGTCATGGCTACAGGCTGGTCATCAGGTAGTTAACTTCTTCCACCTGGTGGAGATTTCTGTATCTACAAGACAGCTCACAGGATATGGCTCAGAATATTATCTACAGCCCTTAAGGAGGAACTAAAGGTCCTTGACTATGCTTCATGACTAAACTATTATTTTTTGATCTCCTTTGACTGTTTTCCTCTGTTTCTGCATTTTCTCACTTCTCTGGTTAAAATTATTCTTTGGCTAAAGTTTCTCCACAGACAAAAGGCAGGCAGAGGACATGGTGGGGGGGTGGGGGCAAGGACCATAGGGTCCTGCTCTGAAATCCTGCCTCCCTTTACATTGGGCCCACCTACATAATCAAAGAAAATCTCCCCATCTCAAGATACGTAACTTAATGACATCTGCAAATCCATTTTGTCAAGTAAGGTAACATTCCCCATTACAGGTTTTGGGGATTAGGATATGGACATCTTTGGGAGTCCATTATTCTTCCAGTCACATACCTGTTCTACAACCAGCTGCCTGCCTTTTACTCCTATTGATATCATTGATATCATCTAGTTGATAAACTGGAGTCAGCTAGACTCTACCATTTTTCGTGCTATTTTTACGTTTTTGAATCCTTCTCCACATGGGAACCAAAACAACAACTGTGCTCTGATGAATCTACAGAACAACATGGGTTCAAGTGCCCAGAGCTTTCTTGATCCACACATTCTCTGTGCTTGATGCAGAGAATCTACCAGGTTTGAAATCCTAGCGCTAATGACTGGTACGTTTCCGGGGTATTGTGCCCACCTAAGAAAGTAAAACGAATCCTCTGGATAAAGATCCCAAATCCATAAAATTCGAACTCTATCTTTCCACTAAGATCTGGCAGTTCTGAGAGCCTGCAAGAGTTGTTAATGTACCTTCTCATGGTCAATTTCCACAAAGTATGATATAAGAACATTGCATCATCCAAATTAAACATGTGACCCACTGTCAGCATCAGTCAGCACAGAAAGTGGCCTTTCTATTGAAATTTTAAGAGAATGATGCCTTGCCGCAAAGAAAAGTTCTTCATACTCTTTGTCTCTCTACTTTCATTAGAGAAACTGGCACGGAGAGTGTAAGGGGAAAGATGAGCGAAGAGGTAGGTGAGATGACAGACACCAGGTGGTGACTTGTAAGACATCATTTCCACCCTCAGGACAATATAAAGCACTGAAGGAATTTAGGTAGATGGGGGCGGGGGAGGATACAGGAGAAGTCAAAGGTTGTTTACTCGGTATTTTGGCTTGGGGATGCTGGATTAACAGTGGCTCCATTTACTGAAATGGAAAATAAACGAGGAAGAATAGAATTTGGAGGTAAGATGCTGGTCAAGTTGGAATTGCTTACAGGACATCCAAGTGGAAATGGTTATATGGCTTAGGAGAGAGGTTTGGGCTTGTAATATGGGTTTATGACTCACCAGTATAAGGACAGTAACTGACAGCGCTACTGGAGATAGTGTACAGCAGTGGTCCCCAACATTTTTGGCACCAGGGACTGGTTTCCTGGAAGACAATTTTTCCACAGACCGGGGGGTGGGGTGGGGTGGGTGGTGGGTGGGCGGGGGTAGGGATGGTTTCGGGATGATTCAAGCTCATTACATTTATTGTGTACTTTATTTCTATTATTATTACATCAGCTCCACCTCAGATCGTCAGGCCTTAGATCCCGGTGGGGGTTGGGGGCCCCGGAAGAGAAAATGGCGTTAAGATAGAGTCCCGAGGAACACCAACATCTAGAGGATAGGCAGAGGAAAAGCCTGCAAAGAAGACTAAGAAATGGTTAGAGAGGTAATTGAAAAATCTGAAAGAGTTGACATGTTAAAAAATTTGTACCCACTCCTTGGGTGCTATTATTGGAAACACACTTAATCACAATTAAATGTGACTTGAAAATTGTTTCTTTACATATAAGATGGGGCCAGTAATTCCTTACTTGCATCACAGGATTATGAGGTTCAAATGAAAAAGTGTATTTGAAAATATTTTGTAGAGTGTTACTCCAGTGGTCTGAAACTTTAGTGTGCCTCAAAATCATTAGGTGGATGTGTTAAAATACAGATTGCTGTGTTTCTGATTCATTAGTAATAGTGGTAGTTTCTGAGTCAGTAGATGTTGGGTGGGGTCCTAGAATCTGAATTTTGCATAAATTCTCAGAAGATATGGATCTTGCCGGTCTGGGGCCCCTCTTTGAGAACTACTGTGTAACACAAGTGTACGGAATTAGGCTTCTGATTTTATAGCAAAATTCACTGTTTTCCTCTGATTTGTGTCTGTTTCAATCCCCTAATGTTTTCAAGCTTGTATCCTCCATCAACAACGTTGTTCAAACATCTTTACCCTGCTTCATACCTAGCAATACCAGTTTGCATTTATGAAAGATCAGTTTAGTGTAGTATTTTGTTGGTTTACAGTAATGAGCAGCAACCTGAGGTTAACTTGATTAAGAAGGATATGAAAAATATACGATATTTCTCATGAGGAGAAGGAGATAAGGAGGAACTTTTTGGAGTAAGAAGCGGGATTTTTTTTTTTTTCTTCAAAGTCAATTAGATGTAGAATGCTACTTGTTACCTACTTTCAAAAATCCCCTTAGAGAACTTGTAATTTGATCCAGAGGGAGCATGAGGAGAGTCAGGTAAGAGGAAAAACTGACATCATTCTTCAGTTCTTTCCGAAATCCTGAGAAACGTGTGTACCTTAACACTCCCTTCTTCAATCCCACAAAACAGGGAATCAGGAAAATGCATTAGCACCCGCGTACGAACTAGGAACACAGGGCGGGAAGGAGTCTCAGCCCCGTCAAGACAGAAGGATACTGGGGGAGGGGAGAGAAAACTTCCCCTAGTCGGAGACCGCAGCGCGGCCGTGGGAAGATAAGTGAAGTGGGGAAATGTATTAATACTTCAGGCGTCAGCCAGACACTTGGCCTCTGGGCATGTGGGAAGGTGAGGGAGGAGGGAAGAAGGCTGCACCAGAACGGGAGCGCTAGAGCTCCCGCCTTTGATTTAGAGGGAAGACCTAGAGCGCTAGAGCTTTCTGCTTCCCCTCTTTCCTCCTGGAGGCCATTTCTCCATATTTAACCGGCATAAAGAAGGGGCGCGGAGCCGAGTCAGAAAAAGCCAGAGTTGCCGCCTCTCCCCGCAGCAGACCTCTCTTCGGCCCCCGGCCTAGGCGGGAGAAGTGGCCTTAGGGGAAGCTGAAGTAACTCCGTGGAGGGGGGAGGGGTCGCCAAGCTCCTCTCCAATCGCCGTGGCCGCTCCAGCTATTTGCATATATTATGGGGGCTCAGCTCCCAACCGAGCTCCCCGCCCGCCCCTCGGGGGTTCTCCCCGGCCCCGCCCGCGGGCTGGGCGAAGGTGAATACATTATGCTAATGAGGTGGGCTTCTGCCCGGGCTTGGGAAGGGGGGCGCACTGCAGTAGGAGCCGCGGGCTGGAGGCCCCGCGCCGGGAGGGGGTCGGGGGAGGGACGCCGCTGTCGGAGCGCGCGCGCAGTTACACGCTCACACACACACTCACACACGAGCATCCCGAAGGGTATTTAAGGCTCGCAAACGCGAGGCTGCGGAGATACTTCGGGCAGCCGCGACTTCGGCCTCGCGACTCTCATTTTCTCCTTGGGGATTTCGTTTTCCTCTCTCCTCTCCCCCTTGGCCACCCCTTTTGCACTGCACTCTCGTGGTCTCTCTCAGCCCTTTCACCTGGAACTGAATCCAGGTGGGAAACAGGTCGGCGTGAGGAAAGACACCGAATAGGTAGAAATAAGGCAAACTAACAGAGGCGCAACAGGTCCGGTGCTCTGCGGCGAGGGCGAGCGGCGGCCCCTCGCAGCGCCTTGGCCGCTGTCTCCTGGACCCCGCGCGGCCGCTTTCCTCAGAGGAGGTCCCCGTCCTTTGAGGGGCCAGGAGGGACACCCGGGTGGGTTTCATTCCGGATTTTAGCTTATTGCCACCAGTCCCCGGACTGAGGGTGCTTTTCACTCGCAGCTGGGAGGGGAGAAGAAAGCGGAGGATGGTCCACGTCTGCGGGTCTCGGCGCTGATCCATCGCCGCGCCCCGGCTCCGACTCCGCCAACTAGTTGTGCAGCCACCGGGACTGAACTTTGGAGGAAACGTCCTTTTTCTTTCTTTTACGATTATTGGAGGTGGTAGAGGGTGGGAGGCGAAGCCGAGACAGCCGACCCCGCCACGATGCTGGTGAAGAAGCAAGCAGGGAAAGGAGGGGGGCGGGAGCCGGGCTCCGAGGACCGGAGCCCAGCCGGGCAGCGTTGTGCCCGGACCGTGTCCCCGTGCGCCGCCCTGACCGCCCTCCTGTCAGTAGTGGCCGTGATATCTTGTCTGTACCTGGGGGTGAAAACCAACGACCTCCAGGCGAGGATCGCCGCCCTCGAATCCGCCAAAGGAGACCCTTCCATCCGTCTGCTGCCTGATTGTCTGGATCAGCTCAAAGCAATGGTGCAGGAGAAAGTGGAGCGACTTCTGGCTCAGGTGTGAAAGGCTGGGGTGTTTTGCACGTGGATAACATCTTGTACAGGCGTGATTCTGTGTACATGACCAGCCTCTGCCTTACTGTGTGCAGACGTGATATGGCTGTGTGTACACATATATGCTAGGCCACCATCTCTGCTCACTGTAGCATATATTTGTATATGCACACACTTTGATATCACCCTCTCTGTCTCTATCATCTTCCCTTACTCTTCTTAATGTTTGCATGCTAAACATATATGGAGGTCTAAAGGGGGGAAGGGTGGCCGAAAGGGCAGGGTGGCATTTCAGCTCTTTTCAGTTTCTGGAGTTGCATGTGGATCTTTTCCAATGTTGTGGAGAATATTCCTTGCAGAGATAACATCTGTTATATCCTTTTTAAGGTATAAGAAGGTTAGGGCCAGAGGTGTTATTAATATGCAAAAGGGAATCACTCTTAAAAGTGAAATAATTCTACATATGATTTTAGATCAATTATTTCACACATTGAATGTTTTCATATTAAATGTTTAAAAAGAAAAAAAAATAGTAGCTTGAGTTTTTTGTAAAGGATGCAGTGCCATGGGTGTTTGTGAATGCAGAGCCATTGGAGTTGAGAGTTGAAAGGAATCTGTGTTATGTTTATCAAAACCAGGGGTGTTTTAACTACAGTTAGGGGGTTTTCTGGAACTTGCTCTTCCAAGGGAGAGGCTGTTTGGCAGTAGTGGCAGGACAACATGATAAGCAGTTGACTTTTATGTGTAAAATACTGGTTGTTTTAAAACCCCTAGCTTACCTAGAACTGCAACATGTTAATGCTGGTTTTTTGCACTGACTGAATATACCTGAGCTGAGAGAGAGGGTGATGGTAGCTGAAGAATGGAGAAAGATGTTACACAAATCCAACAGTCTTGATACCACGTGAATGGTCATTTTCTTTTTTTAGGACTTGGGTACTGTTACCTTTTGACTAAAGTCCAAGTACATATGTAAACGTTAGTTATGCAGGCTGGTAAATCAGGCATATGGCCAGAGTTCCTAAAGAATCCATTTTTCTACAATACTACTGATGATTGTTAATACCTCTTCTTTTCCGACAGAAATCCTATGAACATATGGCTAAAATAAGAATCGCAAGAGAAGCACCTTCAGAGTGCAACTGCCCAGCAGGTAAAATGGAACTTATTTCACAAGGTTTCCTCCATAGCAGAGCATTTTAAAACAAAGGTCCTGTGTCTGTCAAGTCTACCTGTAATAATAGTAAAGAAAGAATGCAGACCCAACTTACTTTAATAAAATCAACATGTCTGGGTAAAAGGATGGCAAATAAAGCCCCAGATATTATTTTAAGCAGCATACCAAGGTCTGTTAAGGGAAAGCAAAGAAGATAGAGATAATCACCAAAGAAAATACAGGCCAGATGATGTCCAAAGACAAAGTTCTTAGATTCAAAGATGGAAAATTATTCTTCCGTTTTATTCAATTTTGATATCTATGGTGAAAAGGACTGCAGAACACGTTAGATTTGAATTCCTTAGTGGCTAATGTTGCATTAGTACAGGTTTCTGTTTGACAAACGATTGTGTTAGTAGACCTTGCCTGCTTTTATTTTCTATCAGAAAGGTTCTCTCGCCTATCCTATAGGAATGAGGACTGAAAGGAAATTGGTTCTTTATCTTGAGCTGTTCATTACAAACTATTGCATTCTCAATGACTTCTCAGAAAAGGATCTTATATTTTTACCATTTTTCTGTGTGGCTTTAGGGAACTGTATTAATTTAATGACAGCATATTAGTAGAAGGATGAAGAAGAGAGACATTGATGAATAAAACCCCCTGGGTAATCATTAAATCTTCCTTCACAGACCTCTGAGGCTTGGTAGTCAGTCATCTGTAGACCTAACATTTGGAAGCCCTTGGAGTATATCCATTGGAAAATATCTAGTGGATTCAACTGATAGAAGTCATGAAAAACTTCCATGAGTCTTGAGATTTTTGTTTCAGATAAATGGTGTTAATGTATTTATGAACACTTTAGTTTCTTTTATCATCATGTATAGAGAAGTGAGTCTCTTACATTGTTTTTCATGTTTAGGAACATGATACTTAGATACTTACACTGTATGGAAAGGCTAGTTCCTGAATTTTTTTCACATTCTGAGGTTTTTTTGCCTCATGCTAATTTGTTTTGACACAGCTAAACCAGGCACAATGTTTAGAAATTTCAAATGTCAACTCCTGATTGAACATCATAAAATTTTTACTATTTATGTTCTGCTATATTGTTGACCATCATGGAGCTGTATTTTTTAAAACTGAAACCCTTTCAGTTGAGAAGACATATATACATTATGTAACAGGAAAACAAAGAGTTAATGTTTTACATTGTAGGTTTCATTCTTAGTTGTTTTAAGTTGGGAAAGACCTCAGAAATTCAAAGAAGGCACTTTTCTAGTGCAGGAATTAACTCATAACAACCTCACCGGCCTGTAGGGATTATTTAAATTCCCAAGACAGTTGGTACAGGACTTCACTGATCATACCACTGAGAATCCAGTGTTTTCTGTATACAGTACTCTTGCTAGCTGTGTGAAAAATAACTGGTATTTAATTAATTGGATTCTTAGTGAACTTGGTAAAAAGTAGAAAAGTGACAACCACAGCACTGAGGTTTTTTTTTGGGTATTTTAACTGCTTCATGATGTTTGATGTAAGCTGGTGGTTGAGGTCTAATTTGTAATCTGGAAGAAAGTCATTGCATTTAGAGTTCACCTTATATTATCTTGGAAGATCATTTTGAACCATTTTTCTTCTTAACATTAATTTAACGATAAATGGTGATTTCACCATGATAACAAATAAATAAATAATAAATGATGATTTCCTTGGCGTTTTTGTTGGCTCTCCCTAATGGCTGCTTTACTTTCTTGCCACCACTAGAGCTCCACATTACACCAGTTTTCACCAGGTTACTTGAGAGGTAAACTTTTGAAGGTGCATATTCCAACACACAGAATTAAACAGGTTTCTTGCTGACAAATCACTGTTACAGAAACACTCTCTTCTGCTTGTGGAATAATTAGACATCATCAAAATAAAGGCATTATGTTGAAAATAGGATCCTGGGGAAAACCAGCTATTTTGAATTACGGTCAGTGAGATATTGTTTTAGGGAATGAATGGGCTGGCCAAGAGGATTAGAAAGTAGATACAATACTTCCCACCTGGTTTGGCTTTTACCTTCGTTTACAGTGACTAAGAGTTGTTACCCAGACATCTGTTCATAGGGCAGAGTGAGACAAGTCTATGACCTCAGCTCATTTCCTGTGGACAGATGCCCACCCCTTGAAGTTGACACTCTTGTTGACAGTCTCCGTCACAGAGCCAAGGACTGATAGCAAGGACTAATGCTGTGTTGTTTATGTTCACTTTTGATAGAATTCAGTCCCAGTGAAGTTTATCCAGGTAGGCTACAAGAAATCATGGAATTGAAAGCCTTTTTTTTTAGCACAGGAAAGGAACTTTTGTGGGAGAGGCATGAGAAAGACTGTTACCGAATGATTTTTCATTGAATGGTTTTCATTGAATGGTTTTTCAAGCATTCTCTCATTTAATCTTCACAACAACCCCGAGAGTTAAGTATTAGTAATCTCAATTTGCAGATGGAGAAGCTGAACTCAGAGAAGGTGACTAACTTAACATAGTTAGGGCAAGGTCAGGATTCATGCCCACATCTGACAGAATCAAAACCCAAAGTCGAATGAGGAATTGAGAATGAGTATAGGTTTTGGAGCTGGACAGTTCTGGATTGGAATCCTGCTACCTTCCCCATAGGTTGATAATTTACCTGAAGTCTGGTGTATTATTGGCCATTCATCAGATGATAGCAGTTACTATTCTTTTTAATATATTGTGTGTTACTTGACTCTAATGTGTCCATGGGGACACATAATATAGGTGGTAAAACTGAGGCCTGAAGATGTATAACTTGCTCAAAGCCTCATGGCTAGTTAATGGCAGCTTTTGGACTAGAACACCATATGCTTAATTAAACAAATATATCTGTAGATCATTCATGCAGTTAATCAAATGAGTCAGTATCTCTTGGTGCTATATCAGTGAAGATATTGTATTAGTCTACTAAATTATTTTTACCAAAATTATAGGAAAAACTTTTGACCTTGAGGTAAGCCATGATTGAAGTAGGTAGAACCTGGGCTTAAAAGAGTATGGGGATAAAGAATGTACTTACAGTCTTCGTACCACATGTTTACAAAAAGAAGCACTTTATCTGACTCATTTTCACACTTATTTTTTAACAGCTTTATTGAAATATATTTTATAATATTTGAGTGTATGACTTAAAGATTAAAAAAAAAATTATGGAGCTGGGCAGCCATCACCACAGTCCAATTTTAGATCACTTCATCATTCTCCAAAATTCACATTTACTTTTTTCATGTGCTCAGGAGAAGCTCTATTTCTTGAACATTTGCTTTAAAGAAACCTTGAAATAAAAATTTAAAAACCGTACAAATTAGAGTTCTGTTTAGCAGCATATTTGATTTAACAGTAGCTGAACCATGGAAATTCAGCTGTCATCTGTGGCTTGGCCTCTGTAAAACTTGACCTTCATAGGAGAGAATAAATCGGCTCTTTCCTGTGGCTGTACAATTCCATTCAGGGTTCTGTTCTTAGAGTCCTACGTAAAGTATGTACAAATCAGGCATATTTATGGGAAGGTTTTAAGTTCCAACTGATAAAGAACACTGGGAACCAGGCAGCCAACCAAAAGATGTTTCGATCACAAAGGTTTCTGTACCTTACTCATTGGTTGTGTTGCCTGCCCAGGGTATTAGATGAAAGAACCTCTGGGACATAATGGACAGAGAACATGAGTGGGCAATAAAGAATCCAGTGTTCTAGTCTGGATGACCGATAGTGGGCTTTCTTCCATGACAACATTTCTGGAGGAGCAATCAGGATCTGCCAGTAGGACTGCTTTAATGATAGACCCTGCTATATTCAGATAAAGAACGTTTCCTGATCAAGGGGTTGCTTTAGTGTCATTGGGGTCACGGAATATAGATCTGTAAATTAGTTCAACAAAAAATTCTGAAGATATTATGTCTGACAAATGAGAGAAATTTGGGGGAGTCCTAAAGAGTATATTTAGGCTATTCTTAAATCTTATTTTTGAATGAGGTATATTGATTTTCTCTCATACCAAATAAAATTTTGATAAAAGTATAGCAAAAAAAAAAGAAAAAAAAAAAGAATCCAGAGTTCTAACCCTGGCTTTGCCATTAACATGTACAATCTTGGGGAAATCACTTCCAAGAATGACTTACAGACTCTGTTTTCATATCTTCCAAATAGGAGTGTTGGACTAGAGTGATTTTGAAGGGTATTTGTCAATTCTCCAGGTATGAAGAGACTGTGTGTGCTAAATATATAGATACAGGAAAAATGCTGATGAACAAGGCAGACTTGGTATCTACCCTCATGGCACTTACATTTCAATGAGGATGACAGGCATTTAAAAATGACATGAATTTACAGGCATGACAAGTACAACCAAGAAAAAGTACAGTGTGCTTTGGAGCACATGACCAAAGTTTCTTCCATACTGTTAATACTATGGATTTTTTTTTTTCTTTTCTTTGGGGGTGGGGTGGGAAAGAGAAATTCACAGTAGGAGAAAATCATAATATGAGAAAATCTGGCTTCTGATTACACATAAGAGCTCTAGCAATGGAAAAAAAGCTGGTTTGCATAGCCTCACCTGGCTTTTGGCTTTCCAAGAATTTATGGCCAGATGAAGGTGCATTGATAGCTGGTTTACACTGATATCCAATTGAAACAGAAAGTGGCTTTAATATATAAAAGGTTGTGGTAGATAGCATGGTGATCTGTTTGTCTACATTTCTCCTGAAAGCAGTGAGATTTGGGCTGAATAAGAGTTGAAACTTCCTGCCTGGTGGTACTGAACAGTTCCACTGGACCTGGCTCCTCTATGTTCACAGATAATGATGAAATAATGTAACACGTCTAGTCATCTACTCAGAGAGTTTAGCTAGAAATAAAAAAGATATATTCCATAATTTCCGAGGTTCTTCCACGTCCTCCAAGTCTATGAAAATGGTTGGATACAAAGTAAGATTAAATGTAGGCAAGTAGAAGTACCTCCGATTCACAAATATGAGTGATACAGCCTCTGGTGACTGCTTTTGTGGCATCGTCTCAATTTGCGGAGGAAATAAAGGTTCACTGTAGCTTTAAGGTTGTGCACCCTTTCCCATCATATGAGAAGACCTTTAAATTACCTTGCTAACATAAATCTACTTTATCATATAAAACTGAATTTCCTACTAGCATGGTTTTTCACTCATGCTGTACATTTTTCTTAACCGGCTACAAGATGAATGGAAAGAGTGCATCAAGTAAGGACATAATAATGTATAGATTTTCAATTATGTAAGGTAAAGAATAGTCAGAAACGGGTTTGTAGAAAGAAAGCAAATTAAAATGCCATAAATGTTAAAATGCCATAAATAACAGGCATTTCCCTCCTCTCCTAAGGCCAAACAATACAATATGACATCTGAGTGCCTTAAAGTCTTCATGTTAAATGGTTTCAGTCCTAATGAGTACAGCAGTTTGGGTGTAACATTTTTAGTTGGTCAGTAGTGACAGCTGGCAAAATGCCTCGGTCACCTGAAGGACCAAGGTCAAATTGCGTCTCGAAGCAGTGTTCTTGTTTCTTAGCTTCTCCTCTGTTTCTCTTGTCTAAAAGTCATTAAGAAGCAAATCCTTCAAATATTCTTTTCTCTTTCTTACTTTAGTAATTCTGTTTTTCCATGAGCCAGGAATTATTTAAGAGAAGGATATGCATTCTGCATAAGTGTTAGTTCTTTCTAGCTGAGTTGAAGAACGTGTAGGTACAAATAACCTCTCAGGATCTTAATAACCTGTAGTGCTTCTGATTGGTTTGTAACTATGTAAAGTCAACTACGTGGCGTTTTAAAAAACAGTATTTGAATGTCAAGATTAGGTCTAGGAATGAAGGAGGAGGGCATCCTCTCATCGACAAGATTAGGTGAATGGAGAGCTGGTGGGGAAACGTGTCAGAATCTGGACCGTTCAGGGAGGCATTGTCTGCTGCCGGGGGGAACCTCACTAGACACTCATCAAAATGACATCAATCTATGTTATCCTGAGTGGAAACCATTCAAAACCTATCATGAAAAAGTGTTTTTATTCCATCCTTCCACATTATAGATGCTACTTGGTGGTTTGTTGGAAGCTGAGAATGGGAAAACAATGTATGTGTCAGTCTGGGCTGCAGGCGATAGCCCAGTATGTGACTGCTAAACACAGAAGCATCCCCACCCTCCCTGTTGGCCAATATGGGTGAAGTTCCACACAGTGGTTTAATGCACCATGATAGTTAACATTTATTTTTTTAGAATTTGTGTTAAAAATGACTGTGGCACACCTGCATACTGAATTCTTAGACATGCGTAGTTACTGTTTCATTTGGGATGTGTTCAGCAACGTTGCAATTAAAACATGTTTTATGGTCAACTTTTAAAAAGGAAGAGATGCAGAAGAGTGGGAAGCAGAAGTAAGTGGAAACCACTTACAAATTAAAATTGAGCACTTTTCATTGGTATCATATATTCCTTCACTGGAGTATTCTATGCCCTTTAAATGATAGGATTCCTTGAAGAAATGCCACCAGATGGCAGGCACCTTCCTTTCGTGACCACAAGGAGGGAGAACTGAGCTGAATAGTGGGACTTCCTCTGTTCTGTCAGCTCCTTCTCACTTAAATTCCTAGCAGACTTCTGTCTGCTATGGAAAAGTTTAATGGAAGGAGCAAGTAATTTCTTCCATCTATATTTGAATGCTAGACTGTCCTATCAGCTTTAAGATATTTAAAATAACCTAGTAAATTTCACATTTGTATTAGTCAAAACGTTCAGTTGTTTAGTAGATCAATTCACATATATGAACTTGAGACTTGTATTCCAATAGCTAGAATAAATGAACTAAATGTAATTGAATTTACCAGTTGGAGATTTTGTGCTTATATTTGGTAATTTCTCAGAATCAAGAATCATTTGGAATCACTATCGTGATTTTGACGTCATTTCATCTGGAGTCTCCATTTCAACTCCAGTCACCACATAATATGATGGTTGGGGTGCGTTCTTTATTTTTCTCCTATTGTGTCCCTTAGTCTGATCACTTAATCTGATTCGCCAGGAATGCCAAAAACTGTCTGTTTATTTGTATATTCATAATTTAGACTTTAGGAGCTCTAGGCTTCTGAATTATGTACACAAAGTTTTTATTCTTATATTTTACATGTAGTCAGCACGTATTTAAATACAGTTTTCATGTTTAGGCTAAGTGGCTGAGTAAACTGGATGAATCGTAGGCAGCGCTAGCTTGTGCATTATGGTAATATTAAGAGTCAGAATATGTCTAACTAGAAGTAGGCCTGGTCGTGTCAAAGGTAAAACCTACTTTCCTTTTTTTTTTTAATCAAAGAGTTCACATGTAACGGAGAGTGAAAAGGGGGAGGAAAAAGCCACCCGTGTCCTGTAATCTCTTGGAATCATATCTCTTTACCATCATATTTATCAAGCTTGGTACTTTAGAGTTCCTGTTATAATGTAAATCTGGACAATTGTTAGAGAGTCGGAGCAATTCTCCATTATAGCTCTGTCCCCAGCACCCTCTTTTGCTCTCGTAGCAGCTAATTGCAGGGAGAAATCTCATAGGAGTCTCTCCGTCCAGTCTATTACAGGGCCAGAATGGTAGTATTACTTTTGATCCTTGAGATGCTAGAATTAAATATGCCTGGAAAATTGGCACAGTTCTTTCCCAATATTCCTGTACCTTAGGTCAATTCTGACAGTTATTAAAGGTAAGTTGTTTGTATTACGCTTCTAGGAATTGTGAAACTCCAATTTCTGTCCCAGGGGATCCAAAATCCTGCTGGCGTTTTTTAAATGTACATGATATGATCATAAGATAAAATATTTCCATGAACCATGCATAAAAATCAACCATTTGACTTTAAAGTCATGCTAGAATTGCTGTCAAATTCTAGGGCTTTGCCAGTGAACTTTGGAATACTAAAAGTCGTTTTTCTACTAAAAAATTAGGGCTCAAGGTCAGAGCAGACGAAGTTCGAATGAACACAGGCACCTTAAATAGCTGCCTTTCTGAGGATGGTTATTAACCTGGTTGGGGGTCAAGTGAGTTAAGTGTGTCAAGGACCAGGTGTCCCTGTGGGCAGACCCTGATGCTAACTGCTAAGTGGTCTCACAGGGTAATTGCCTTCCACTTCCTGAGGGAGTGGGTTGTGATTCCATTTCTACCAATCTCATTTATGAGCTCCATGGCTGGGGTTCTGGTTTGTATCTGTGTATCTCTAGGGCTTAGTGTAGAGTTCTCTACAGAAAGTTAGCTATAAAAATTCGTAATGATCATAATGAAGATCTGTCAACTTGATTTGGTTGAGAACTTTTATTGTGGCTTATCTCTTTACATACACTAATATCCTTATCCCTATGCCTTTTAACATTTTCCCTGAGGTCTTTGTGAGCCAAAACATATTAAAAATAATACAAACCTTAGAGTTCAAGTGGTTCACGTGTTTTCTAGCATTTCTCAAGGAGGCTGAACCTTTAGAAAAGATCTTAGGAGGAAATCCAGTATATGAAATTGGATACAATGTCAGCTACACACACAGTGATTGACCTTGGAGGTCAGAGGGGACAGAGGCCAAAACCCTATATGGTTTTTCTTTCCGTTGCCCACCCCACTCCCTGCGTGATGGCCCCTGAGGATCTCCAAAAAACCTTAGGAATCCATTGGATACTGTTAGAAAATTACTGGAAGTCCAATCTCCACTGTGATCCCAGCTCCTCTGTCTTGGGATACCATATGTTTGTCAACACAACTCATCTCCAAATTCTGTAACTACAAACATTACAAGGAATGATGGGACCAAAATTACTTATTAAAATGAATAGAATCCAGAAATGACTGTTAATATAATACTGTTCTTTAATGGGTTTTAGTAGTATAGCAAAGGAGATGTAATAATAGAGGTAGCGCTGGAAAGCTGAAAAAGTGCATTGTATAATTGAGCGTGGGACTGTGCGTCAGGAAATCGGCATTTCACCTCACCCCTTGTCCTAAAGTCACTTATTTTTTTAAGCTTTCAAGTCATTACATTGTTCTTGTTTTTTATGACAGTTTTTTTTGTGTGTTTTTTTCACATTTCTTCCTTTGTATTTTTGCTTATTCTTTAATTTTGGATATTAATATGGGAGTTTCTCACCAAGTTACAGCAATCTATTGCCTCTTCTCTATATTTATTTAAAGCAATTGATTTTTTTCAACTAATAGTGAATACTTGGTTTGCAAAGTAGTGTACATAAAGTAACTATCTCCAAATTATATTATTTATAGAAAATTTATATTGCGAGAAAGTTGTTATTAAAGATACTTCTAAGATCTTTGAGACTTATTGATTTGATTCTTATTTGTGTTAAACTGATGATGTTTACGTATTAAAATTTAAATTGACAGTACAATGTGAATATATGAATTGTGCATCTGTGTTTAAATAATAATAGGAAAAATCTTCAGGAATTAACAACATTTTAGCCAATACTGAAGGGATATATGTAGTATATTTCAGAAAGAAAGTGTAGATCTGGGCACAACCATTCTGTAACAAGTACTGCAAAAAGAAGTTTGAAAGACAAAACTCTTCCTCCCGTTGAGGTGAACGTCCAGTGTCATCAGCAATGCTGTTTACTGTATGAGTAGCTAGCTGTGGACAGTAGTTTGGTCAAGTGCAACACCTTGATTGTCTTATTGGGCAGATAGTAGAATGACAACTGTACAAGTTATTGAGTTTTGGTGAGCAGTTTATTTTCTCCTTAATACACAGTCTTTTTAAAATTAATTAATTAATTAATTTTTGGCTGCGTTGGGTCTTCGTTGCTGCTCACAGGCGTTCTCTAGTTGCGGTGAGCAGGGGCTACTCTTTGTTGCAGTGCGCAGGCTTCTCGTTGCGGTGGCTTCTCTTGTTGCGGAGCATGGGCTCTAGGCGTGGGCTTCAGTAGTTGTGGCTCACAGGCTTCCGTAGTTGTGGCTCGCGGGATCTAGAGCGCAGGCTCAGTAGTTTTGGTGCACGGACTTAGTTGCTTCGCGTTACGTGGGGTCTTCCTGGACCAGGGTTCGAACCTGTGTCCCCTGCATTGGCAGGCAGATTCTTAACCACTGTGCCACCAGGGAAGTCCCACAGCCTTAAACTATGGACTTCCAGGAATTCTGGAAGAGAAAAATGACTTTTCTTTTTTAAGTTACTTTGCCTTTTGAGAGAAGACAATTATTAGTAAAGCAGCAAAGGTAGACTGACCAAGTACTAACGGCTGGAAAGACCAAGTATACCAGCCAAAGCTATTGTGAGCTGCAAAAAAGAGGTCTAACCAAACAAACTGTATTCCCTAAATTTACTGTCAAAACCCTATGGTTATACTGACAACTTCCCAGGAGTTTAAGCAGCAAGCTTGACAGCGTGCGTGGCTTAGTACTACTCTACATGTTATGCATCTGGAAGTTTTGAATAAAAGAAAAGCTCTAGCATTGAGAAACTACATCCGTAAAGAAACCAGGGCCTTTATGTTCTTCTATATGGTTTCCTTCCGTGCATAGTTATTTAATGCTTTAGATTTCAGCTACTTCTGATACTCTCCTGAATATTACTTTGGTTCTGTAATCAAGTTCTGTATGAGGAATGCTATGTGTTGGTGGTAAACTTTATGTTATGATTTTTGGAATGTTAAAAAGAAAGTTAACTTATTTTTATGGCCAAAAGTATCCTTGAATTGAGAGGTCTGAGGTATACTTTCTGTTTTCTATGCGTGACCCCATGACACATTAGATTCAGAATGTATTTTATTCTTTTAAGCCTTCATCTGTTTGAGTAGAAAACCCTTGCTTCCAGCCCCAATCCTCAAGAAGAAATAAATCCCAGATAGAGGAATTTTGTAATCGGTCACATTTATCCCCTAGATATGTATATCATACATCATTTTTCTCCTCATTTTCAATTTTTTAGTCTCCATTTTTGTTTAACTGTAGTCATATACCACTAGCATTTTGAACATTCACATGGCTTTATAGTTATAGGATGTGATGAGATTAATAATGTTCATTGAACTTCTGAAAACCAAGAATGAACACAACAAACACACCCAGAGACAGAGATGAACAAGCATTGTCCTGAAGTGAGCTGTTGTTGGCAAACAGAGTGGACAAGGTTGTCTTTGGGATGTAGCCATGTACTACCTATGAGACTACAAAAATAGAGGGTCTTCTGTACTCTTGAATGAGAACTCCCATTCTAGTCAGGCCTCTCTCCTTTCCACCCTCTCTTCCTCCCCTTCTCTAGCATGAATATAAACTCTATTTTTGTCTCCATTCAATGGATGACACTCTGCCTGGCCTACGGTCCACCTCTAATTTGACCATTCAGGGACTTTGTCACCCTTAGGTCCCCAAACCTCTAGGCTTTTCCTGGGCAATAGCTATACTTGTGATTAAATCCAGCCGTATAACTGAGAAAACATCAATGGTAAGTATCAATATTTCTCCCAAATTTCAAAAAGTAACTAATTGTTTCTCCAAAACTACTGTTAAAAGATAATTTTCAAAAAAGGTAAAACCATGACTTTCCTACAGATAGAAAATGAACATGTTAATGACTTCACTTAAATCATTGAAGAAGTAGGTGGTGAGATGTGATAACCAGTTCAAAGGAGGATTTAAAGACAGACACATTTATAGTTGTAGAATATTGAAATTGATGTATAAATGGAGGCAAAACTGGACTTTGCCACAGTGAGGGAGGCAAGTCAATTGCACTCAGCCAGAAAGAATTTGCATGTCTATAGACAAGATTTATTTGGCTTTGTTATTAGTTATCTACAACTTACAGAGTTTTAAAATAGCTCCCAAAGAATCAGAATGACATAAGTAGGAAGGGTGTGCTCTAGACAATGCATAGTTTTCTGCTGGAGTGCATATTTTCCCCCTACATTACACTAAAGCAACTTTACAGGAAAAAATTCTTTAGGTAAGAATTTTTTTTTTCTCTTTAGTGTAGTAATGGTTATTTATTTTTTGTCTTTACCCGTGTTCTTATCTTGTGGTACTCAATTTTCTTATTGTTGCTAAAATTATTTAAAGGACAGTTCCTTTCAGTTAGGCTTTATGTACTTTATGTACTAGACCCATGGGGGGGTAGTGCTGATCGCTATGCCTATATTACTGGCATGATGTACGTAAGTAGCCTTTAAAATGGTAACACTGAAGATTTGTTTAAGGTAGAGACCACTTTGGAAGACTCAGCTTCCTGTATTTGGGTATCCGTGAGTAGTTTCACTAATGTAAAAGAAGGAATTGCTGACCTTGCTCTTGCGTTTTGGTACACTATGCCCAGGCAACTACATTTACATAGGCCATATTTGCCTGGTGTGAACATGTGGTTGCCTCTGGGATTCTGTGCTGCTATTTTGGGCATCCTGGCTTTGACTTCAGTTACCTACTCGTTTGGCTTTCCGTTGGACACTCCATCCAATTCCCTTCGTATTCATTCATGCGTTGCTACTTCAGACAGCTTGTCTTTAGTCCATACTCTAAGATTTATTTCCTGTTCTTGGCCAGTCACCTCTCCTGTTGTCCCTGCCTTGTTTGATCTCCCTCCCCTTCTGCCACTACCTGCCCACACTGTTCACTTACCAGCATCCCAAACAGCTTAGCCCTCAGCTGCCCAGGTGTATGGATGCTCTTCTTTGTTTCTACCTGTTTCAGTTGCTGCCACCTTTTGGCTGAACCCACTGGAATTTTGGCAGAAGAATGGCTGAAGCTAGATAACGGCACTGCGTATACATTCTAGGAAGAAAGTATGTTAGGATAGGGGCTGGGTGAGGGCCAATACATTGAAAGTACATGGTGAGTGGTGGGTTTTTTGGTAGGGAAATATTTAGCTTCGTCAGAAGCAGCTTATGTTCTGGTAGTCCCATATTACTAGATGGAGGAGAGGGTTGATTATAAATATTAAATATTTGGATATTAGTATGTAAAATTTCTATATTGTGGGTAGTAACTGACCTCTGGTATTACCTAACTCCAATCAACTCTGGCAAAGGTGAAGGGGTCATGTGTATAGTAGTCTTTAAACAATTTTTTATTCAATTAATAAAATATTTATTGCGATTAACTATGAATGAGACCCAGTGCCATATGCTTTACTATTTAAAGAAATAAGTAGGCTGCTAAGCTCTTATGAAGGAACAATGGTGTCAGATATGTAGACTGGACTACAAGAGAACTAAAAGCTACAAAAGTATAGCCTGTAGCCAACTGTATCCAATTTTAATGGATTTAAAACTATAATGATAATTGGTATTTGAACTCATAATTCCACTTCATTTACTTTTCATAACTTCAAAAATAGCAACGTGTTGTTAGAGGAGTTGATATTTGAATTTCTAAGAGACTTTTTTCTAGAAAATGGAAAAGTTCTCTAATGAGTACTGTGATACTTTGCAGAAATGATGGTGCCATACCAATTAGATGGTTTTTCTGAATATAAATGATCTCTGTAGTTGTTAGGTCAAGTGTAACATTTTTAACCCCTCTCCAGTGTACTTTCCATGGCAGTTATTTTTAAGGAGACTTGCAGGGTTTCTTAAATATCAGTTCAGATTCTATGGCCATGTTTTCTAGTGAGGAGAGCATCTCTGGGTCTTGGCTAGCCTCTCTTGGCTTTTAAAGAACAGAGGTCCATTCAGGTGGCCTTAAGTAACAGTGGTGCAGGGATTCTCAGCTTTGTTACCGCTGACATCTTGGACTGGATAATTCTTTGTTGTGGGGGGCGGTCCTGTGCATTGTAGAATGTTTAGCAGCATCCCTGGCCTCTCCTGACTCGATACCAGTTGCACTCAATTTCCATAATGAAACAGTGTCTCAACATTACCAGATGTCCCCCAGGGGTCAAAATCACTGCTAGCGATTTCGGGATACCCAGTGAGTAAGGAAGGCAGGAATATCAACTCTGCAGCTGGCTCCTCTAGAACAGGGGTCCCCAACCCCTGGGCCATGGACTGGTACCCGTCCGTGGCCTGTTAGGAACTGGGCCGCACAGCAGGAGGTGAGCAGCGGGTGAGTGAGTGAAGCTTCACCTGTATTTACAGCCGCGCCCCATCGCCACTCCATATCACTCGCATTACCTTCTGAGCTCCGCCTCCTGTCCGATCAGCAGTGGCATTAGATTCTCACAGGAGCACGAACCCTGCTGTGAATTCCGCGTGCGAGGGATCTAGGTTGCACAACCCTTGTGAGAATCTAACGCCTGATGATCCGAGGTGGAGCTGAGGCGGTGATACTAGCGCTGGGGAGCGGCTGCAAATATAGATTATCATTAGCAGAGAGGTCTGACTGCACAGAGACCATGATAAATCAGTTACTGGCAGACTCATATCGGAACCCTGTCAGTAACTGGCAAGTGAAAACAAGCTCAGGGCTCCCACTGATTCTGCATTATGGTGAGTTGTATAATTATTTTATATTACAATGTAATAATAATAGAAATAAAGGGCACGATAAATGTAATGCGCTTGAATCATTCCGAAACCATTCCCCCAGCTCCCCCGCCCCCCGATCCATGGAAAAATTGTTTGCCATGAAACTGGTCCCTGGTGCCAAAAAGGTTGGGGACCGCTGCCCTAGAAGAATAGGAGATGGGAGGTGGTCAGAACAGTCAGGACGTATTATCATCCCCTCAGCAGGAGGCGTCCAGTACAGTGTCCTCTGAGCTTAAGAATTTTATCTCTGCTTCTACTGCTTTTGTCAAGGCCACTTCTCTTTTCTCCCTGTGGCTGCTTCTCTCTTTTTACCTGGTGGTCTAAGTATTGCCCAAGGTCGACCTCTTTCTTTGTGTTTGATTACAGCATTGTTGTTATTATTATTAAAATAACATATGCACATGACAAAAAAGCAAACATTTGTATTAAAAATGGTACACTCCTCGCTAGAGGAGTCTACTGTTAATAGTTTGTTGTGTATCTTCCCAACACACATTGATTTCCATCATTCTTTCTAAAGGCTGTAGAGTAATCCGTTGTATAAATGTACCACAATGTATTCAATAAAAAGGCAGATCACTTTTCAAAGTTCAGATATTGCTTCCTAGTTCTGGTTTTCCTGTTTCCTGAGGAAGATTGCTTTGATTTGTACTTCTGTTTCACACAGCCTAAAGCTGTATATGTGGGAGCTTAATAAATAGTTGTTGATGAAAGGTACTACTGATGTGATGTGCTGATGATAAATACTTAACCGCTCTCAAAAAAGAAAAAGCCCCGATTTGTAGCATTTGTAGATTTCCAAGGTGTGAATGTCCTACCAGAGTCAGAATTGAATTCCCTCAATTGCAAGTTAACAAAGTGGCATTAGAAAGTGATAAGTTTGGGTGTTTATTAGCTTTGTTTTTAATATAATTTACTTCATTGTAAGTTTATATAATTTAACTTTTAACAATGACTGTTTAACGATGGGCTTGCAAAATCCTGCAAAATGACAACTGGATCTCCTGAGTCAGCTTCTGGTACCCATTGGCACTGGTGTCCTTGATTCCATATAGAGTGTACTGCGTGGTTCTTGGTAATATCTCCAAGTGGTAATGCTGTCTCTGATAGTATGTTAGAATCTCAGTGCTGGGAGTGTCTTTAAGGGTTATCCAGACTTACATTTGCACCTGGTACTTGAATTCCCTCCGTGACATTCTGGTTAAATGGTCATTAACTTATGATTGTCTCTTGAATAGATCATTCAATCTTTAGACTGGCTTATTAAAAAGTTTCTTCTGTTTGTTAGGTTAAAATTCATCTTCTTGTGGGCATTCATTTGATTCTGTACACCATCCCCACCCTGCATCATAAAAAATAAATCAAATACCTCTGTCCTATGACAACTCTTCAAATATTTGAAATCACCTATTATATTTCTTATTGAGGTTTTTATTTTTGGAATAAATGCCCTTGACTCCTTCAGGCATTTCAGGTTGTCTACTTCTTTCTTAAAGTGTTGCACATTGATTTGAATAAAGCTCCAGATGGCCTGGCGGGCATATATACCGGAGGGAGAGAGAAGAAAACTTCCCTAGTTCTGGATACTATTACTGCTGATTAATGCAGCCTAATATTATAGTAATTTTCTTGCTGGTTCCATAATTCTATTAACTGTCACTGAGTTTAGCATTGGTGAAAACCCCTAATTATTTTTCATTTATGCTGCTGTTACATCCTGTCTTTCTCACTCTTAATTTTATAGATTTGGTTTTTTTGGGGGGGAGGGGGAGGCAAATCAAGCCTTTATATTATATTTATTCACTAAATTCTCATCTATTTTTATAGAATCCAACTTCAGCCTTGTCAGAATTTGTTCGGATCATGATTCTTTCAATACATTTCCAACTCATCTTGGCTTCGTATGATTTGGAAATTTAATGAACCGACCAACATTGTTTTCTTCGGATTCTGTGATGAAATGCCCGAGCTTAAGAGAGCTCAGGACAGAACCAAGTTGCTTTCTAGTAGTCTTTCCCTTTGGTTGCCATTAATCTATTTATGAGTACCTTTGGAATTGTCTTTCTACCAGTGATGCATGCACTCAGTTGTCTTGTCTTTTGTTTATTGCAATGTGCCCAGCTGTGTTCCTCAGAATGCCATTTCCTTTTCCTGTTAACAAATGTTCTGAGGAAGGAAGTTTCAAGACAAATTAGAGATGCACGGGGTTACACAAATATAAGCAGATTTATGGACTGTAGGATTTGTGTATTGTGAATCTCCAAAATGGGGAATATATCATGTTTTAACTGTTTATGGTCATGGAACATTTTTTTTCTGTTTAGATAAAAAATATGTCTTAAGAGCAAATTGTTTTGTGGGTTGATAAATGTTTTCATTAAACTAGGGTATCCTATCATCAAATTGGAGTGTAAGACCTACCTAAAAGCATTCACATAGCTTAAAAAAATTTTTTTATTGAAGTATAGTTGCTGTACAATATTACGTAGGTTACAGGTATACAAAATAGTGATTTTTAAAGGTTATAGTCCATTTATAGTTGATATGCCCCGTGTTGTATAATATATTCTTGTAGCTTATTTTATACCTAATAATTTGTACCGCTTACTCCCCTACCCCTATGTTGCCCCTTACTCCTTCCCTTTCCCCATTAACAATTTCTCTCTTTTTGTGCCTTTTAATTATTTTAATGCTTTTATAAATAACTTCACAGTGAATAATCTGATATATGTCTTTGTGTGGATCGCTGATAATTACCTATAAGTGGAATTGGCGATTCAAATATTACAAACATTTCTACAGCCCACAATGCATACAAATTGCACATTAGAAAATGAATAGAAGTGCTGATCTCTTGGCATCCTCACTGGCGTGGTAGGGAACTTTTGAAGGCAGGGGGTAATACAACCATAGTATAAAGAATTAGCAAATGGTATTTAAAAATATTTTAAACTGTTCTTGATTCTATAGTTAAGTGAAATATTCTCACAATTCCTTCCAAAGTCTGTTCATTTTTTCACCATTTAGCTCTGGTTTAGTTTTCGTGCTATAGAGGGAAAAATATTCTAGTGTTCTAAGTACAAAAGAGTATTCTGATTATAATAATCATTTCTGAAGCACTTGACTGTTCTCGAAGTTTTGTCCTGAAGGCTTTGCAGAAACTTTGGTTTCTTTTGCTCTTATTCAATGGAAAGATGGATTTAAAATGCAGTCAGTAATCTATCAACATTCTACTGTATTTTTGGAGTAGCTGAAGAATTGCTTAGTATGAACTTTATTCTTCATATAAAAACACGATTTCATGGAGAGGTGAACTAGTTTCTCAAACGTACTTGAAGCAAAAACAGAATGTAACGGCGTGACTCATCAGTTTCCCCATTAAGTTGGTTTTCTGCTGCCTGCAGGGTGGCATATTGACATATTCTGTAAACTCAGCAAGGATTCATGATTATATTGACAATGCATTTGACTATAACTTAGAAAGAACAGTCCCTGTTCTAGGGGTTTTCAAGGAAGGGAAGTGTTTTCAAGGAAGAAAGTTTAGTAGAGTGACTAGCAAATGGTCTTATATAGTCTTACACCCACTGTTGTTTTCTTTACTTTAGTGTTGCTCCTTATTAAATAGCTGGACATAATCTTTTAAACCAGTATTTTGGGGAAAAAACAGATGAATAACTGTTACATAACCATGAAGAACTTGGAAGTGGCTTTTCCTATTCTTGACTGCGATTGAGCTTCCTGCATGTAAAAATATGCTTTGAGTAGATTATTAGTTGTTAACCACCATTAAGTTGTCCCTTTAGGTCACAGCCAGCTCATATCCATCTACCTTCCAGAACGGACCATCTGGCCAATTAAGCATTCTAAAGGCAGCTTAAGGGCTTCCTTGGTGGCGCAGTGGTTGAGAGTCCGCCTGCCAATGCAGGGCACACGGATTCGTGCCCCGGTCCGGGAAGATCCCACATGCCGTGGAGCGGCTGGGCCCGTGAGCCATGGCCGCTGAGCCTGCGCGTCCGGAGCCTGTGCTCCGCAACGGGAGGGGCCGCGGCAGTGAGAGGCCCGCGTACCGCAAAAACAAGAAATAAATAAAGGCAGCTTAAGGTGTGGAGTGCTAGTCCTTCCTTGCAAAGTTAGAATCTCTTCTGTTTGATTAGAAAGGAAGCTAAAATGTCAAAATAACTGTTATTTCCGTCCCTCTGACTTTTTTTTTTTGCGGTAAGCGGGCCTCTCACTGCTGTGGCCTCTCCCATTGCGGAGCACAGGCTCCGGACGCGCAGGCTCAGCGGCCATGGCTCACGGGCCCAGCCGCTCCGCGGCATGTGGGATCCTCCCTGCCCAGGGCACGAACCCGTGTCGCCTGCATCGGCAGGCGGACTCTCAACCACTGTGCCACCAGGGAAGACCCCGTCTCTCTAACTTTTAAAAATACCGTATTTATTTGGAATCTACGTTTTCTAATGTTTTTGGAAAAGAGAAGAATTTAAAAAAATATAGTAAGCTGATGTCAGGGATTTGTTCAAGACTGCAATTTTCAGCTCATGATATAGAGTCAGTTCATAGCAAACTCACACTCTAGTTGCTTGAGTGCATTCTTAATCACAAAAGAAAAATTAAGCAACGTCTTGAAACTTTTTAGGTTTTTTTCAGTAAGTCTGCTGGTGCTTAGCAAAGAGGCCTTCTGACTCCGTTGAGACTTTTAGTAAAGCTGACACAGAACAGATGAGGTAAATAACCATCACTAGCCTTGACATCAACATGAACTTCAATCATGGTCTACCGTTTTTTTTTTTGGACCGTAGAGTACATTTTTCATAAGATCCATGCCACGGAAGTTAGTCATGCAGTTTTTTTACCTGAACATCCTCAGTAATTATCTCGAATTTTCTAAATGTAACTTTATCATTCTGCAGATCAGCAAGGCTCATTTCGAAAACATGACCCTTGAGGTCATCAGGTCAACATTGGTTTCTTGAGTTCTTGTGACTAGTGTTTTTCCTGTAGTTCTCATAGCTAGTGGTTTTACATCCTACCCATCTTTTTTAGAAAATAGATCAACCACTTTCTTCTTGGCTCCCTTTTTGCTGCCTTGCATAAGTCAGTCTCTTGTTCTTGCCGACTACCATGGTGCTGCTTTGAGAGCCAAAAGGGTGTGTTTCCTATAAAATTGATAAAATTCAGGTTAAGCATTTTTGGCAAGAATATTTTATAGGTGATACTGTCTCATCCTTTGTTGCTTTAACAGCTAAATAGGATTCAATTGAATGGATGTGTAATTGAAACAATACTGTCAATGGATAAACATTTGGGTTGTTTCTCATCTTAAAACATCTTTTAAACAGAGAGTAATGCACTTTGGTAAAGAGAAGGGAATGCTTAAAATTTGCTCATATTTTCATCTTCTTTGTTCAGGCCTGTTGAAGTGCTTAATATTTTTATGTTTTCTTTGGTCCTAAAGCAGACCCAGAGAGTTAGCATTCACTTGTGTGAAAGACACCAGTTTAAGACCGAGGCAAATACTTGAATCTCAGTATGATTATTCAAGCTGTTAAAAGGATCATCACCAAATAGTGAAGTGTTTCTGCATTGGCTCTGCTCTGAAGGCTTCTGTGAGAATATGCTTGCTCTGAAACTGGGGGTGCAGATCAGTTTTTTGGAAGAGCTCTAGGAACCCTAGCTTCCCCATAAGATGATGTAGATCCTTTGCTAGCTGCTAGACCCTGCCCCATCTCTCAGTACTCTTAGAATCATAGATTGGGATTTCTTTATTAGAGCTGATTATTCATGTTTGTACCCTTAATTGTAGGATTTTCAGAAGTGGTCTGTTCTGCAGAAGACATGTTTTATAAAATATCTTTTATATTAGATTATTTGCTTTTATACACTGTTTTACTTTTCAAGAACTGGTAGTTTGCTTCTAATCATGAGAGATGTATATTTTTAAAAAAACCATAAAGTTACCTTCTTAATGGCTAAACACTAGATCAGTTGCCTTCCTTGGCCCTTGACTATGAAAGTCTTATAACTACAATTAAAGCAGAATTTGAACTTGAATATTAAACCAGTTGTAACAAATTGGAGGATTAGTTTACTTTCTTAAAAAAATAATTTGTCAAGAGAGTTCTTCAAGGGAGGTGAACCTCTTGTCCAAGTCACCAAATTCTTCGTGAACAGAATTGAAACTGAAAGGTATTCCGTGGGGAAAATATTCTTATTTTAACCACATCATTAGCAGAAGGCAATTTCTCACAATTAGCCAGACCTAAGTACTCAGTGTAGCATATTGTAAATTTTCATAAGAAACACATTTCTTATATATGGTTGTATATTTAATTCTTCAGAATACTGTAGGAATTAGTAAGTGGTCGTTCAGCTCTACAAAGTAACTTTCATAGGAAAAACATAAAAAACATTCCCCAAGGAATTACAGGACTAAATTAAAAAAAACTTAATCATTTAAGCCATCCAGCGTTTTTGTTTGCTGGAGCTGCCAAATAATTTCTTATTTCAGTATACCATTTCAGCATATATGAAATATGAATGCTAGACAGAGGATATAATCATTGTACATTTATAAAGCTCCATAGTTGCATGCTAACTAGTAGATTATACTGGGTTTGAAATTATATAGATCAAGTTCTATTACTGTGCTGCAGAGAGGTGGCCGGAACTGATGTGCTGATTCATCTCAAGTTCATTAAAATAATAGCACGTATTGAGTTGAGAAAATATTCATATGCAAGTCATGGTGTAACATAATGATAACAAGACACGTTAATTGGCCAGAAAACTCTAATATTGGTCTGTAGAAGTAGTGTCAGATACATGGAAATAATCTAAGTTCTATGAAAGATTCCCAACGTATTTACTATTGAGTGAAATTTCTCTGTGAACTGTGTTAATATTTTCAGTAGACTCTTATTTGTTGTTTGAAGTGTAGGAAAACAGATTTTCTTGGGACATTGTTCTGATATTTACTTATAGGAAAAAAATCCAAAATTAGTTGCTAGTTACTTTGAGAAGAGAAATTTTTAAAATTTTTTGTTTCAAAACTGAAGAAATTAGTAAGATTGTCCCTCCTTCCTCTCTTGCGCCACTCCTGCCTCTTGTATTTCAATCAGGCTAATTCCTTGAAGCAACTGCTTATAATCTTGGGCTTTTAAGAAAAGTTCTAAATTAGTACGAATGTATGGATGATGATGGACTTTACACAGGGGTTTCCTGTCTGTTTGGTTAAATATATTGTCATTGAGAAAACAGGTCCTAATTCCACTGAAGTTTTCAGTCATCCCTTTCAGAAGCACGGATGGAAGGACACCAAGGAGAAGGCAAAGGGGGACACATAATGTTGTATCAATAACAGTATTGTGCATGGAACAAGTAGGTAGTAGTTCTACTGGGTGAGATGCAGTTTGAACCATGCATGTAGCATTTTGTTTAGTTTTAAGGGAAATACTGTCACATTAGAGCAGTTCTAGAGGAAAGCAATGAGGATGAAAAACATCTAAACTTTTTTTTTTAAAAAACATCTAAAATTTATCTTGTAGGAATAACAGCAGCAGAAAATGGGAACGTTTAGCTTTAAAGAGACAAGAGCTAGAGATGGTGGTAGTGATGTTAAGGAAAGCAGGGTGGCTGTCATCAGATGTGTGGTGGACTATGTCTGCTTAGAACTGCAGGGCAGAACTTGGATCCAGGTGGAAGTTAACAGGGAATAAATCTTTCTATGCACCCCCCACCCCCCAACAGCAAGGTTGTGTAAAAATGGCTTCCTTTGTAACACAACATTGTAAATCAACTACAATTAAAAAAAAAAATCTAAAAAAAAATGTCTTCCTTCTCACGTGCTGGGCTGTCCATCATGGGGGAGATTTCAAGAATTACAGTACATATAGTTATTAATTGCCTTCTATGTGTCAAGCACTGTCTTAAGGTGTACACAATAATATGACACAATCTTTATCCTTGAGAGCTTATCATCTAGTAAGAAGAGACATGTAATAAACATTATTAAATGTTATCAGTTCTATGAGAGCAGTATACGTGGAGTGAGCCAGGAAAGACTATAGAAGAGATTGTCTTTGAGTTTAACATTGAACGATCTGTAGTGTTTGCCCAGTGGAGGGAGGATGAGAGGAAGAAAACACTCACATGACTTCCTGTCAAAGATTTTGAAGAAAGGCTTCTACCGCTTTGTCTTCAGGGTGGTGGGTAGAGAACCCCTAGGGCCTGTTATAATTCTACAGCTCTACCAAGTGATTGCCTTCTAAAGAAAACTTTACAGAGAGAAACCTAACTTTGCACTATATTCTTAATTTTGCCTGAGGTTGGATAAAATTGTCATTTCTATTAATATTTCTTATACAAAGAGACAGAATTATTAAAACTCTTTGGGAAGATGCCTGTTGGCCTTAAAGATCACTTGTTTCTAAGTGAAGACAGAGTCCCTCTCCAGTCCTCTTTTCTTCTCCCTCAGGCGCCTCTGCATATTCTATAGTTGACTACATCCACTGTTCTCTGTTCTGTGTGGCAAGATGTTACAAAGAGCGTCACTCATATCTCTATCTTGCTTTGTGCCCAGACACACTAATCTTTTTGTTAGGCCATGGTTGGTCACCTCATACTAAACCCTATGAAACCTCTGGGGAAAAGTGGCTTGCGATGAACTTTTGTGGCAGTCAGACATCAGTTCAAAGCCTATGCAGTGTTAGGGTTGACGGAAACTGTAGTGGTCCATGAGAAGAGGCTCACAGGGGGTCCTTTTTCAGGGCAAAAGGACAGATGGTTTTCTCCACTTGAGATCATACACAATGCACAATAACTCCAGTACTTGCCTCCCAGCCATGTTACATGCCCACCTTCTTCATGATGGGAAGGGACAGTTTTTATAGACCCAGAAGGGGGACATTTACTCTTTGCTACTGTTCTTTTCAGCTGTTTTGTTGGTAGGCTAAGCCTGCTCTTTTGTAGAGTGACAAAAAGGGACTTAGTAAAACACTGGCTCCATAAAGAGGGCCATTGTATATACATGTACCTTCTGTGTAAAAACTAATTTTGTATTTTAAACACAATCAAAGGAAAGTTCAAAAATCAATAACTCTGGGTCTCAATTATTTATGATAAAATATAATCAATGGTTTTTACTGTGCTAACACATGGTGAAAATTTTCATAAATTTAATCATCTGTATATTGTATGATACACAGTATAATGTTTCTAGACAATTTATAAGTATCATAACCATATGTATTGCACCAGGCTACTTAAATATCCATTATACCAGTTTTACTTGCTGAGTTTAGTAATTATTTTCCAGTTATGTATAGAATATGATTTTTCCGTTTATATTTTCAAGAATCTTAAGTACTTAACTTTACAAAGAAGGAGGTAGTTTCTCTGAATTCTTAAACTCTTTGTTTTAACAGAATTAATTGGCAAGATATTTTTTAGCATTTTTATGTGATTGCCTCTTTCCCTTAGGGCTTGGCGTATTTCCCATATATTCAACAATATTGACAAATATTAGATGAAAGATCTTTATATGTATTCACTATATGGAAGGTAATACTTTACTTTCCACAACTGTCAACTAATCTATGGAAAAGATTTCTCCCTCTGTAAATCAGTCTAAAGCTAAAAAGAATAGCTGCTTAATTTATGAGAATCTTATTAAATTATGTATTTTTCTTTTCATCTCTTTTTGCTATACACAGAATTGGAAATTTGAGATGAAAGTAATCTGTACCCAGAAAATTAGGGTATTTTTAATTAGAGAATCAGAAAAGCAGATTTTTGGATTGAGTTTTGATTATCAACTCTTTTAAAATTGAAAAAATAAACAGAACATTTGATTGACAGGAAAATAAAAGATGCTTTGAAAAATTTGGGATTGTGTAATGAATATGCAAAGAAACATCACATAATACGTGATTGATTTTTAAGGTGATTGGTACTGATTGTATATTCTATTTAGAGGAAAGAGGATTCAGGTCTGTGTCAGGCAGTCCTGCTTTTTGCCATGTAAAGAAGAAATGTCCTTTAAAAATTCTTTATTTTTATAGTCATTTGATCTCTATAGCAACCTGGACAGCAAATATGACAGACATTACTATCACAATTTGCATGGAAGAAAACTGAGACCCAGAGGTAATGCCACTTGCCCAAGATGGAGGTGTCAGCCTTTTCTTTTTCTAATTACTAGGATGGGTCTCTTTCTGATGCACAGAGTGATAATTTCCTTAAAATAGGATTGCTGACACACTGAGAAAGGTGGCCATTGGTACTTTTTTTTTTTTTTTTTTTTTTTTTTTCTTTTGCGGTACGCGGGCCTCTCACTGTTGTGGCCTCTCCCGTTGCGGAGCACAGGCTCCGGACGTGCAGGCTCAGCGGCCATGGCTCACGGGCCCAGCCGCTCCGCGGCACGTGGGATCTTCCCGGACCGGGGCACGAACCCGTGTCCCCTGCATCGGCAGGCGGCCTCTCAACCACTGCGCCACCAGGGAAGACCCCAGGCCATTGGTACTTTTGATAATATTGGAAAGCATTGGGTCAAACATAATTGCTTTCAATCAACTAAATATATCTATTCAGAAGTAATAATCATATGAAAATATTATTTTGAAAACTTGGCATTTTGTTATCTTCTGGCAAGCAAGAAATGCAAAGGTTACGTTAATTTTCTGGATATAAATGGTTATTCAGCAGCCCAATTTGCTGATGTAGTTCAGTGCCAGTTTGGTTCTTCCACAGGACTATATAAGATTCTGTGTGACACTTGGCTAATTTGAGGTAAATTTAAATTTTCAATTATTAGCATTTAGTTTAATAAAAATCTGGGGAATTTATTTCTTATACAATCAATTCACTTTTAGTTTAAAAAACTCTTATTGTAGGTCAGAAAGAGAAAAACAAATACCGTATGCTAACACATACGGAATATATATGGAATATATATATATATGGAATATAAGGGAGAAAAAACAAGGTCATGAAGAACCTAGGGGTAAGATGGGAATAAAGACACAGACCTACTAGAGAATGGACTTGAGGATATGGGGAGGGGGAAGGGTAAGCTGTGACAAAGTGAGAGAGTGGCATGGACATATATACACTACCAAACGTAAAATAGATAGCTAGTGGGAAGCAGCCGCGTAGCACAGGGAGATCAGCTCGGGTGCTTTGTGACCACCTAGAGGGTGGGATAGGGAGGGTGGGAGGGAGGGAGACGCAAGAGGGAAGAGATATGGGGACATATGTATATGTATAACTGATTCACTTTGTTATAAAGCAGAAACTAACACACCATTGTAGAGCAATTATACTCCAATAAAGACGTTAAAAAATAAAACAAAAAAAACCTCTCATTACCTTTTGTTGGAAGACTTCTGCTTAGTAATTCAGACAGTCACAATAATCTTTATTCTTGTGTAAATTGAGACTGGCAAGCTTGGAGTATTTTAGTGGGCTGATGGGTGTGAGGGGTTACAAAGGAAGTAATCCAATGTGGCATCCGGTTTCTCTTCCTCCTCTCTGTCACGGACTTAGCTCAGATATCAGCCTCTCCTCTACCATCCTCTCTCCCACAGGTGATTCTCCGCAAGGCCATATAGGGACATTCCCAAAGTGCAAATCTTATGTCATGCTTAAATATCTCCATTCGTTCACCATTGTTTTTAGGATGAAGCCCACTTGACACAGCGCTTAGTACTCCGACATAGGAAGCCTTCATTTCCTCAGGCATGCTGGGTTCCTACTTTGTGTCTTTACTTCCTTATCTTTGCCTGGAATGTTCTCTATTCTCCTTCTCTCCGTGCTCAACCTTCAAGACCCGCTCAAATGTCAGTCCACATGATATGCCTCCCTGCAAATCTTCCAGGCATAGTCAAAAGCCCTGCTGAGGACTCGACGTAATCACTCTCGATTATTTATTTTTGGGCCTGTTTAGCCTACACAGTGCCTCCTTCATACTCGGTGCATACTCAGTGTGCATTTGATGGAAAACCTCTGCTTTCAAAGAGCTTTATGAAGAGTTGGGAAACACAAATATCAATGAACTCATGTTACAAGAGATTATTTGGCTAATCCTAGGTAATGTTCTCATAATTACCTTTGTTTCTGTATCCTTTAAATAATGGAGTTGGATTAAATGATTTCCAAAGTATATTCTTATCTTAAAATTTGGCTGTGTAAGGAGAGTAACAGTTTGGTGTATTTTAATAATGGGGTGTAGAAAGTGGTGGTTCATTTGCACACTGTTGCACACATTAATAGACGAACGTCAGCCCCCTCCATGATTTTATTGTGATACAACTGGAAAGAAACTTCTTGATTCTTAACTCAACTTTTCAAAAATTTGCAAATATGCACTGCATGCTGAGTGAGGACTTCCAGAAAAAAGTGTTTAGAATGAAAACACTGATAGAATTTTGAGAGGATATGGGCTTTTTACCCCTGCCAATCCTTTGAAAAAGTTTAGCATGAATGCTGTAAAAATTAGATACTTTCTCCCTCGGTTCTCAGCCCCATCTTAAAAAATTTGAAGTAAAAAGGAACCCATCAGTATGAAAAATAACTATGGTGTCCAGGGTTGAAGTTTTTTATGTAGAGAACTCCCTGGAAAGGTGCTGGTCAGATTTCTCTTCTGCATAGTTCGTAGCATGTAACTGGTACTCAGTAATATTTAATATAATGAATTACAGAGGCTTTGAAAATGTAGGCCTCTGAAGACCAAATCCAACATGGTAGATGGGATTTTCACATTACTGTGAACACAAGGTAGAAGTTGATATAGTTGGTCTCCTGGGGGTGTTTCATCACACAAGTGAAAGAGCTATATTCACCTAATTTATTTTAGCTAAAGAAAGACTATTCTCTTTAATAGCCACTTATTTAAGGCCATAGAGTAAAGAAGGCCAGAGGAAATAATGTCATATTCAGCTAGGTAAAATAGAACGAAGTACACTATAAAATTTGTCATTTTCTCTCCCAGCTTCCTTTAGCAGCCAACATTATTTTATCTGCCTTCACTAAATTTACATTTTAGCTTTGCTTTTCTATGTTATTAGGAATTTTGCATTTAAGTGTTTTTGAGTAAAAATAATAATGAAAAAGAAAAATGACACTATATTCTAAATTAATACAAAAAGGAAAGTTGCTTATTTTCCACTGAGGCAGCAGTGGTGTAGCCATCTTAGGTGTAGCAGAGCTTAGACTTTGGAACCAGAGAGAGCTGGCTCGAATTTTGACCTAGCTACTTACCAACTGTTTGACCTTGGGCAAATGACTGAAATCCATCCAGCCTCAGTTTCCTCATCCATAAAATAGAAATATTAATATCCATTAAAAATTAGGAACAATGTATTGTGGGCATCTAGCATAATGCTGGCATGTAGGAAGGTGTCAAATAAATGGAATATAATAATTGTGCTGGGTAAGTCTTAGATACCTCTGGTCTTTATTTTATTTATTTATTTATTTATTTAAAAAAGATTATTGTGATGTGGACCATTTTTAAAGGCTTTATTGAACTTGTTACAATACTGCTTCTGTTTTACATTTTGTTATTTTGGCCACGAGGCATGTGGGATCTTAGTTCCCAGACCAGGGGTCAAACCCACACCCCCTGCATTGGAAAGCAAAGTCGTAACCACTGGACTGCCAGGGAAGTCCCCTGCCTCTGGTCTTTTTTAAAATTTATTTTATTTTATTTATTTAGTTTTGGCTCTGTTAGGTCTTTGTTGCAGTGCGCGGGCTTCTCATTGCCGTGGCTTCTCTTGTTGAGGAGCATGGGCTCTAGGCGCACGGGCTTCAGTAGTTGTGGCACACAGGCTTGGTTGCTCCATGGCACGTGGGATCTTCCCGGACCAGGGCTCGAACCCATGTCCCCTGCATTGGCAGGCGGATTCTTAACACTGGATCACCAGGGAAGCCCATGGTCTTTAAATTCTAGCTTTTATTGAAAGAATTACATGCCATAAATTTTTCAGTGCCTAACACATGGCCCGACACATGACAGAGTCTTGGTAAATATTTACTGAGTAAATGAACTAGTGTAATTTTGTGCAAAAAGGGCCTGCTCACATATACCATTAGTGTTATATAGTATAAATATTAAATAAGGATAACTGAGAAAAAGCTCAAGAGTGGAGAAGTAGCTCTAAATGCCTGAGCTGTCATGAAGCAGGGCTGGACTGCATCCTCCAGGGGAAGGTTCCTGGAGAGGGTCCTGCCCCTTAAGGCTCTACAGGTTTATGTGGATGGGTGAAGGGGCAGCAACGGTGAGTCACCGTGAAGGAGGGAACAAAGAGGGGGTGTTCTCCTTAGCAAGGGGTGCCTTCGGACCTGAGACTGGGTATCCTGTCCTTCTGTTGGGCCAACTCACACCTGTGAGGCCAGCTTTGTGCTGAGACCCGAACATCCGGATTTGTCCCCCCTGAGCAGTGGAAGTAGTCCCATTTAGCAAATACCTTTTATGGATCATACATATTAGGTTAGCATGACTGGCTTGTAATCTTTTTCTGTTTCATAAACAACAGTATTAAATTTGTGCATGTCTTTGGCTCCATTTGTTTCATTTTAGAATATTTTGTTAATTTTGAAGGAGTTACACAGATTCATTGTTCAAGAATATAAAGATAAAAGAAGTCTTTTTCCCTAAAAAACTGCTCCTCTATCCAGAAGAAATCACAGTAACCTACTTTTTGTGTATCCTTCCAGAGGTGGTTTATGCATGCAAGTATATATGTTCCATATGCTTTATTAACTTGGACAACAGTCACCACAGCAGCAGTAATTAGCAATGTAAAATATATACAAGCATCGTGATTAAATGTGCATAAGTATGTCACCTAATTGCAACAGTCCTTTGAAAAGAAAAGAAAACAAAGGGCAAAAAAAGCTCAACTAACTGCAGACAAACATCCTTTGGTCACTGAAATCTCTTAATGTATATGCTATTACCTGTGGCGACAATAATTGAGCTTTTTTTTTTTTTTTTGGCCGCTGCAAGGTATGCGAGGTCTTAGTTCCCTGACCAGAGATTGAACCCTTGCTCCCTGCAGTGGAAGCTCAGAGTCCCAACCACTGGAGTGCCAGGGAATTCCCTAATTGAGCCTTGTTAAAACAGTGTTCTCTTTGTAATGTATTGTAGATATTCACACCTTTAGAAAAAAATATTCAAAGGTGAGTTTCAATCAGTGTGATGATTTATTTGCAGTCCAGATTTTATGGTAAATTAAATTCAGCATTTGAAAGTTTTAGATTTTTCCCCCCAAATAATGTCTCCCACAATGCACGATTTTTCCATACTAACAAAATGATCTTCATGAGTGGGTGTCATAAGTAAGATAAGACAATATGGGCTAAATCCTAACCTCAGATGCAGTCAGATTTGATTGAAGCTCTTTTAGGCTGTTTTATACTGTGTTATCCATAAGGAACATATACAAAGCTGTACTGACTAAATTAAAACAAAAAAACGAAGAGTTAAAATTTCTTGTTTGATTATTATGCTGAAAACTGGCAATGGAATTTTGTTCCATTGAATGGGGACATTGAACATTTTTTTAAAAATTGGCTTATTTCCTAGTTTCTTTGTTTTTTTCTTTTTTATGTCCCTGGATCCTTATAAACAGAGTTGAATAGGAAAGAACATTTAATGTTTTGAATGTGAAAATATTTTTTGTTTATTATGAGTTTGGAAAACTTTCATTCATATAATGGGTAAATATGGGATTTAACCTGGTGTATTAAGCCTTCTTATTTTATCAGTTATAGGAATGAGAATTTGTGCTTGTTTTTGCCACCAGTAGGGCTAGATAAATGGGGGTTTCTGATAGTGTATTTGGAAAGGTGACTAAAAGGACAATTTTTACAAACCCATCAAAAACTCTGTAGATTTTTCCCATATGATTTTAAGAGCTATAGCTCAGCATATGGGTTCATTAGCTTCTCCACCATGTGATTGAGGATGATCTCAGATTCAAGTGATGCAGTTTAATCTAATTAAGACATAATGCAGAGTAAGCTTGAAGTACAATAGTGAAGGCTCTCGGAGGACTCCCAAAAGGCTGACACAATGAAAGTCATGGGTTCAGTTTATAACTATAATTGCTACTGGGTTTTTGCTTGAAAGAAACATGTAATTCAACTATACAGAAAAAGTTTTGTGCCCACATTTTTACGTCATTTTTCCTATGGTTAAGAATAATCTTTATCTTCTCTTCTACAGTGAATACCCATTTATTTATTTACTTATTTGTCTATCTTGTTCCCCAGAGAATACCTTAAAATTTTTTTTAATTAATTTTTTTTTACTGGAGTATAGTTGCTTTACACTGCTGTGTCAGTTTCTGCTGTAGAGCAAAGTGAATGGGCCATACTTATACATATATCCCCTCTTTTTTGGATTTCCTTTCCGTTTAGGTCACCACAGAGCACCGAGTAGAGTTCCCTGTGCTATATAGTAGGTTCTCATTAGTTATCTATTTTATACATAGTAGTGTATATATGTCAATCCCAATCTCCCAATTCATCCCCACTCCCCCCTTCCACCTTGGTATCCATACGTTTGTTCTCTATCTCTAAGTCTGTCTCTATTTCTGCTTTGCAAATAAGATCATCTATACCATTTCTCTAGATCCCACATATATGTGTTAATATATGATATTCGTTTTTCTCTTTCTGGCTTACTTCATTCTGTATGACAGTCTCTAGGTCCATCCATGTCTCTGCAAATGGCACAGTTTTGCTCCTTTTCATGGCTGATTAATATTCCATTGTATATATGTACCACATCTTCTTTATCCATTCCTCTGTTGATGGACATTTAGGTTGCGTCCATGTCCTGGCTATTGTAAATAGTGCTGCAATGAACATTGGGGTATCTGTGTCTTTTTGAATTATGGTTTTCTCTGGGTATATGCCTAGGAGTAGGATCACTGTATCATATGGTAGTTCTATGTTTAGTTTTTTAAGGAACCTCCAAACTGTTCTCCATAGTGGCTACACCAATTTACATTCTCACCAACAGTGTAGGAGGGTTCCCTTTTCTCCACACCCTCTCCAGCATTTATTGTTTGTAGATTTTTTATGATGGCCACTCTGACTGGTGTGAGAATGAGACCTCATTGTGTCATTGATACCTCATTGTAGTTTTGTACAATGTATCGTGATACATTTACACACATGTACACTTACATGCGTGTACATACATGTACATTTACGTGCATGTACACACATGTATGATACCTTTTTGTACAATGATACATGTTTTGTATCACTGATACCTCATTGTAGTTTTGATTTGCATTTCTCTAATAATTAGTGATGTTGAGCATCTTTTCATGTGTTTGTTGGCCATCTGTATATCTTCTTTGGAAAAATGTCTGTTTAGGTCTTCCACCCATTTTTTTGGGGGGGTCCATGCTGCGTGGCTGGGCCCATGGCAATGAAAGCGCTGAATCCTAACCACTGGACCGCCAGGGAATTCCTGAGAATGCCTTTTCATTTATTTATTTAAATTAAAAACAATTTTATTTTTTGCTGCATTGGGTCTTTGTTGCTGTGCGTGGGCTTTCTCTAGTTGTGGAGAGCGGGAGCTACTCTTTGTTGCAGTGCATGGGCTTCTCATTGCGGTGGCTTCTCTTGTTGTGGAGCATGGGCTCTAGGTGTGTGGGCTTCAGTAGTTGTGGTATGTTGGCTCAGTAGTTGTGGCTTGCAGGCTCTAGAGCTCAGGCTCAGTAGTTGTGGTGCATGGGCTTAGTTGCTCCGAGGCATGGGGGATCTTCCCGGACCAGGGCTCGAACCCGTGTCCCCTGTATTAGCAGGCAGATTCCCAGCCACTGTGCCACCAAGGAAACCCCAGAGCATACCTTTTTAGATGGTAGTAAATGGGTGTAAACTTTATGGGCTGAGGAGGTCATGCTGACTGGTCAGGAAGCAACCATTTATTTATGAATGTTAGTCCTAGATTATTAATATATTCTCTCCTGGCCTCCTTATCTTGACAGATTTAGTGCCAACAACATTAACAATCTATAAAGTATATTTTGGGGGTGTATGGGATGTTTTTAGGATATTGGAAGTTATGTTTAAGGCAAAAGCTTGATATTAGCATTCTTTCTTTGAAATACTCCATTGTCATGTGTGGATTTCTGAAGGTCATTTCTCTTCACCTCTTTATTTCCAGAGAATAATTGTAGCTTGTCCACTTCCTCAGCTAATCTTCCATAGCCTTCCAGCAAATAATAAAGGTAATAGCTGATACTCATTATACCAAGTACCAAGCATTAAGTCTTTTTCACATAATATCTCAGTTAATCCTTACAATAACCTATTGTCCCAATTTTATTTTTTATTTTTTAAAAAATATTTATTTATTTATTGTTTGGCTGTGTTGGGTCTTAGTCACATCACACAGGCTCTTTGTTGTGGCGCGAGGGCTCAGTTGCCCCGTGGCATGTGGGATCTTAATTCCCCTACCGGGGATCGAACCGGCATCCTTTGCATTGCAAGGCAGATTCCACTGGACCACCAGGGAAGTCCCTATCCCAATTTTCTAGATGGGATAAATGAGCCCCAAAGAGGTTAAATAACTTTCACATATCATATAACTTTTAAAGTGGAAGTTAGTTCTGTCTTATTCTGGAGTGCAAGCTTTTAGCTTTTATCTATTATACGTATTACTCCAAGATAAGAGACTATTAAAAAACGCTTTATCAAAGGAAATGTTTGGAGGTACTCTTAGTAGCAGGAAGTATGGGTAGGGAACAGAAAAGTACCTGGGAGAAGAGAAGGACTGTGCTGTGGAAAAGCATTATGTTAATGAGAGGAATGCAGAAAAAAGGCTGTATTCAGTGATATGGCTTGTTTGTAGTTTCAAACAAGTATACAAGTAAAATTTGATACACCATTTAATTCTTTAATTTTTTTTAGGTTGACTTTCTGAGTACTTATCCTCTAATGCTGGCTGTTTTTAATAGCCATTTAGTGGGTAGATAATCAGAAAAATCAGATCAGTTATTCTGAAAGTAAAATTTAAGAAGGTCTGGTGGTATGTAGCAAAGGCCACAAAAATGGCTATTCTAGAGAAGAATCCTGACATTCATTCATATTCTGTTGTTGTATCTTTAATTCCTTGTATGGTTCAAATGATTTAAAAACAAACACTTCCTGCTCCTCTTTAGTATATACTGTTACTACATTAAGAAAATACATGTTGGAATAGGTATCTATTGCCCTAATTATAAGTAATTTTAATTAAAAACTTATTAAAAATTTATTTCACTATTAATTGAAAAGAAATACTAAAGAGAAAGCATAGTTGGTCTATTTAAAGAAAGTGGTGTCCTTTGGACCTTCAGCTCAGTGTTTTCTGAAGATATGATCATTAGTCCAAAGTTTTAGCCCACGCTGAATACTTTGCAGTGTCTTGGTTCTCTAACTTTAACAGATAGGTTAATAGATTTGAGCAGGAGGGTTGAACCGGTATTGGTTTGCCCTGAAAACCTGAGGATTTTCTAATTAAATACTGGATGATCAGTCAGTGCTGCTCAGCTTACTAAATCATGAATTTTTCCATCTTAGTGACATGGTTAAAATTGGAAATGTCAAAAATGCCTGAACAAGAATGTGATTCATGGACTTGAACCTGAACTTGCTTTCAATTGTCTTTATTAAAAAAAGACATTATAAATAGATTAACTAGAAATTATGGCGTATACCTGTCTTTTACCAAGACCGTGTTTCTAAGTTGGAAAACATTTACTTCCTTCAACAAAGGTGATGTTGGTCTCTATACAATATAATCCAATTAATTAATTACTCAACATCAGAGGCAAAAACCATGTGTTGCTGGATTTCATTTGAAATCCCTTAAAGGGACTTGATCAGCCTGATCTCTGATT
The DNA here is from genome assembly GCF_963924675.1 of Phocoena phocoena. Lineage (NCBI taxonomy): Eukaryota > Metazoa > Chordata > Mammalia > Artiodactyla > Phocoenidae > Phocoena > Phocoena phocoena. Next base: position 108,983,806 of record NC_089223.1, on the reverse strand, counting down.
GGGCATCTCAAACTCAAAGTAGCTCGGACTGAATTTATTATTCCCTAATAAATAACAAATAAATACAAACCTAATTTGCTCCTCCCTTTGCACCTCTCTCTGTGAATGGTGCGCATTGTCCAAACCAGACACTTGAGAACTATTCTTGGGTCCCTCTACGCTCTTTGTAATTTTTCATTCAGTGAATCCTGTCTATCCTCCTAAATGTCTCAGGTCTGTCTGTTCCTCTTTGCTCTTTCTGCTACTGCTATCGTCCTACCTACTGATATCTTTCCTCAGGTGACGGTAATAGCCTATTGCCTCGTTTCCCCTACTCCAGTCTATTTTCCACACCGAAGCCAGAGTGCTCTTCTAAAATGAAATCTGGCAAATCCTGAAACAACTCCAAACATGTGAGCATGTTCAACAGGACCTTTGATGGGGCCTCCGTCAGCCTTCCAGCCTCATCTGTCGCCCCTCTGGTTGTCCTTGCGCCATATGGCACTATCTTCTGTTCTCTCCCATTGTGTGCTCCTTTTCAACCTCTGCACCTTCACCCATGATGTCATGGGAGACTCTTCACCCTCCTCAGCCTTCAGGTCCAGCTTAAACTTCCCTTTCTTCCTGGAGCTTAAGTTCTCCTGCTTATGTGCTTTTGTCCGTAGAACTCTTAACATACTTAATTGTTTTGCACTTATAATCCTCTTTTGTTATTGCTTGTTAGATGGTTTGTCTGTTCCATCTGACTCTAAGGTACATGTAGGAAGGGACTGTCTCTTGCCCAGCATTGTATGCCAAGAGTTTCTCATGGTGCCTGGCCCATAGAGGACACTTAGCAAACATTTTATTGAATGAATGAATGATTCAGGTGTGCTATTTTTTTTTTTTGATAGAGCACAGTAGCTCTTAATGTTACTCTGCAAAGTACATTCTCAAGGTAGCATGAAAGAAGAAAATTTAGAAAATGTAAGTGGTAGAACGCACAGGGCTCAGTGACAGAAGATGAGGCAGGAGTATAATATAAAATTCCAGAGGCAGAAAGAGCTTTGTTTTCAACAGCGTTCAGATTATCAGTCTATCCATCAACCTCGAAACCATTTTCACTGGAACAGAATTTGTAGTTTTCTACAGTAATGGATTGTAGGAACCACCACATCTCAAGTTAGGCAAGTCTTTTAATATCTAACCTAAACTTCTTTTTGCTGTAATATAAACTCGTTTCTGATCTTTCCTGGGTGAAAGTAAGAGCTTTATACACCTGCTTATGTTATGACAAAGATTTTCTGTTTTCCTCCAATAACCAGGATTTCTTTTTTCCTCTTCCTTTCATATTGTATCTTATTTTCTGATCTCTTAATTATTTTTATTGCTAGTATTTGAACCTTTCTGCGTATGCCATCCTTTATGTCATAAACCAGGATAATCAAAACCTCGTTAGTACTGAATACAGTGAAAGGATTACTACTCTTAAGGCTCATTATTGTGTTCTTTTGAAATATATCTCCAGCACATCTCTGCATGATATATTGTAAAGGATTTCATAATTTGTGATTAAAAGAAATTATTGCCCTTAGTCTGAAAGGTTTTGATGGACAAATTGCTAGTAAATCATTCCTTCTAATAAAATGGTATTGTGCGTAAAGAGCTTAAAAATATGTACCTTTCTCAGCGTTTTGTCCAGATTGGGCTTAAGTATGACCTTTCTGTCAGAGAAACTCTAAAGAAAGGAATATGCACTTTCTAAGTGGGATGACACTTTTTAAGAAAAATAACTTTTGCTAATGAACTGAGAGGAGTGGCTCTTTCTGGCCCACAGTGGTTATAGGTATATAGAATGATGCTGCCTTATATAGTATAATCTTCCTTTTTGATAGGTAAACTTGGTTATGGCTAGGATGGGAGAATTTTAGAGCTCGAATTATATCATGCATTTAAGAATAGAGGAGGTAAATGTATGGGAAAATGGGAGAAATCCTCTGAAAATGAAAATGTACAGGCCAGAAATCCAGATCAGGCTGACCATAAAGGCCTTGTACTGATCAACAGTGCCTTGTTGTAGGAGAACAAAAAGGAAATAACACGGGCCAAAGACATTTAAAATGACCGTACATCAATATATTAGATGACTACATTACTATTACATCAGCGATGATTTGCTATGAGAGCACCTTGATAGATGCTTCAGAGATGCTCAAGTGGGCAGTGCCACCTGTCAGAGGGGAACACAGTTAATTTCTTTATACTTAAAAGCTGATTTCCATTCAAGAAATATTTGCTTAGCACTTATAATGTGTCTAGCATTAAACTGTATACTGTGAGGAGAGCTATTTAAAAAATTATTTTTCTTGTGATGAGAACTTTTAAGATCTATTCTCTTAACAACTTTCAAATATACAGTATAGTATTGTTAACTCTAGTCACCATCCAGTTAGCATCTTTAAACTAGTTTGCCCAATGGTTCAATCACAGTTGACCCTCAGATCCTACTTTAACAAACACTGCTTATTTTCCCCTTTCCCACCTCCCGAACGAAGAATTCCTGACAGATCCTATAGCTGTACTGATTTCTCCAACTCTGCTGTGGTATATTGACATCTGACGTAGCCCTGAATAGTTTATCTTCTCACATTGTTTATTTCATGTCCTTGTATCTCAGTTCTGAACTAAACTGAACCCTCTTGGGAGGAACCCCATGTCTTAAACAATGATATAGTAACCATTAAATGATATTGGCACTGAGGAATGCTATTTTTGACTTTATGAAGTTAAAGATACTTTGAAATACTATAATTTGGAATAAGGCTGATTAAACATTTTTCTGGTTTTTATTACCTCCCAGTTTTCATAGTAAATATCCCTTGGTTGCTTTATTTTTAAAATGATAATAGCTATAACAACAGTTTGTATCATCCTTTATAAATTTAAAGATTCCATTTAGATATAGAAATGAGCTGGGTTAGCACATTCTGCTTGAACTAAATTTTGAAAATGTTTTTCTTTTAGTGTTGATTTCCCCTCCACCCCAATTATAAAGGTAATGCTCTACGCTTGTTGGGGAAAATGTAGAATATAAGAACTCATAGAAAAGATAGTTCTACCAACTGAAGGCAATGACTGTTAATGTTTTAACATTTCTTTTTTAAAAAAATGTTAAATATGTTTTTACATAGTTGAGATCATATGCTGTAGATATTTTATTCTATTTTTCACTTAATATTATTCAATAAACATTTTCCGTGTTCTTTTTTTATGTTCTCAAAAATATTTATAAACATCATTCTCAATATTTACATGGCAAAGATATTCCATGACTTCTATAATATTTCTACCTATTTCATATACATTTTTGCTTATAATCAGACATTAAAAAATAGTATAGTGTCAAGGTAAGACTTTTTGAAGGGGGTAAGATATGTTCATAGCAACACTGGTTATCCATATAAGTAGAAATACTTACTTCCTGTTTAAGTTCTAAAAACATTTTTCCTTCTCTATTTTACCTAATTCTTTAAATTGGATTGACTGTTTTCCCTGTTCACTTTGCTATGTATAGTTCTCCAAATTAAGGAATCAACTTGTTATGAAAATTTCTCTTCTCTTGTCCTCTGTTGCCCCACACTCATTGAATAAAAGGATGTTTCAAAGAGTTTACAGAATGATATCCAGCAGTTCAAAGAAAACACCTTCAAAATGTTGATGTTGACAATGCGGGAATCTTTGTAAAAGGAACTGGGTTAGATGAAGGAGGGTTTTCTCACCTGTTGTTGCTTTGTACTTGATGCAGCTGCACTTTAGTCATAAATTTAAATTCTACCTCTCCGAGTAAACGTTTCAGAAAGAGTTCATTCATCTCTTGTTAGTCACACACCCAATCTTTTTTTATTTTCAAGACTTTCCTTACAGTGCAAGCAATGCATGACTGATAAGGCAGCCTCTGGCTGTATCACTTGCATCTTTTCCTTTCTGTTTTCTTTTGTTGTTGCTTTGCAACTGGCATGACTTTAATGGGGTTAAATGGAGAAAGATGCTAGAGATGGTTACAAAAAAATGGAAATAGGTAGTAGCTCTCTGCCTGTGCACACATCAAAGATTGTTTATATGAATGTAAATAACTTGGCAGTATAAATATAAATATGTCTTATATTTGAATTGAGGCTTTTGGTAATCCTAACTGCAGTCCTTGGGGGATTGTTCAAAATCATTTGAAAGACCCTTCTTTTGTAATTTAATGTGGCATTCTTACTGCATCAGAGCTAGGGCAATGCCTTATGTAGTTGAAATTAATCAACATAACCTTTGGGCTTTATATATTAGGTCAAAATAAAGATGAAGGAAATTAAAATGCCATTAGTTTCAGACATAATTGTAGTTCCTGTCTACAGACTTTTCTTTTAGTCACTATGGCAATGAAGCCTCATTTTTCTGTTAATTAAGAAGCATCAACGGTATATTTGGAAGAAACAGATGACAGTTTGCAGCAATAGACATTTTAAATGAAAATTAATTATTTTGAAATTAGAAAGTTATTTCTTTTTTTTTTTTAAACATCTTTATTGGGGTATAATTGTTTTACAATGGTGTGTTAGTTTCTGCTTTATAACAAAGTGAATCAGCTATACATATACATATGTTCCCATATGTCTTCCCTCTTGCCTCTCCCTCCCTCCCACTCTCCCCATCCCACCCTTCCAGGCTGTCACAAAGCACCGAGCTAATATCCCTGTGCCTTGCGGCTGCTTCCCCCCAGCTATCTACCTTACTACGTTTGTTAGTGTGTATATGTCCATGACTCTCTCTCGCCCTGTCAAAACTCACCCTTCCCCCTCCCCATATCCTCAAGTCCGTTCTCCAGTAGGTCTGCGTCTTTATTCCTATCTTACCCCTAGGTTCTTCATGACATTTTTTCCCCTTAAATTCCATATATATGTGTTAGCATACGGTATTTGTCTTTTTCTTTCTGACTTACTTCACTCTGTATGACAGACTCTAGGTCTATCCATCTCATTACAAATAGCTCAATTTAATTTCTTTTTAAGGCTGAGTAATATTCCATTGTGTATATGTGCCACATCTTCTTTATCCATTCATCCGATGATGGGCGCTTAGGTTGTTTCCATGTCCTGGCTATTGTAAATAGAGCTGCAATGAACATTTTGGTACATGACTCTTTTTGAATTTTGGTTTTCTCAGGGTATATGCCAAGTAGTGGGATTGCTGGGTCACATGGTAATTCTATTTGTAGTTTTTTAAGGAACCTCCATACTGTTCTCCACAGTGGCTGAACCAATTCACATTCCCACCAGCAGTGCAAGAGTGTCCCCTTTTCTCCACACCCTCTCCAGCATTTATTGTTTCTAGATTTTTTGATGATGGCCATTCTGACTGGTGTGAGATGATATCTCATTGTAGTTTTGATTTGCATTTCTCTAATGATTAATGATGTTGAGCATTCTTTCATGTGTTTGTTGGCATTCTGTATATCTTCTTTGGAGAAATGTCTATTTAGGTCTTCTGCCCATTTTTGGATGGGGTTGTTTGTTTTTTTGTTATTGAGCTGCATGAGCTGCTTGTAAATTTTGGAGATTAATCCTTTTGTCAGTTGCTTCATTTGCAAATGTTTTCTCCCATTCTGAGGGTTGTCTTTTGGTCTTGGTTATGGTTTCCTTTGCTGTGCAAAAGCTTTGAAGTTTCATTAGGTCCCATTTGTTTATTTTTGTTTTTATTTCCATTACTCTAGGAGGTGGGTCAGAAAGGATCTTGCTGTGATTTATGTCATAGAGTGTTCTTCCTATGTTTTCTTCTAAGAGTTTGATAGTTTCTGGCCTTACATTTAGGTCCTTAATCCATTCTGAGCTTATTTTTGTGTATGGTGTTAGGGAGTGATCTAATCTCATACTTTTACATGTACCTGTCCAGTTTTCCCAGCACCATTTATTGAAGAGGCTGTCCTTTCTCCACTGTACATTCCTGCCTCCTTTATCAAAGATAAGGTGTCCATATGTGCGTGAGTTTATCTCTGGGCTTTCTATCCTGTTCCACTGATCTATCTTTCTGTTTTTGTGCCAGTACCATACTGTCTTGATTACTGTTGCTTTGTAATATAGTCTGAAGTCAGGGAGCCTTATTCCTCCAGCTCCTTTTTTCGTTCTCAAGATTGCTTTGGCTATTCGGGGTCTTTTGTGTTTCCATACAAATTGCGAAATTTTTTGTTCTAGTTCTGTGAAAAATGCCAGTGGTAGTTTGATAGGGATTGCATTGAATCTGTAGATTGCTTTGGGTAGTAGAGTCATTTTCACAATGTTGATTCTTCCCATCCAAGAACATGGTATATCTCTCCATCTATTTGTATCATCTTTAATTTCTTTCATCAGTGTCTTATAATTTTCTGCATACAGGTCTTTCGTATCCTTAGGTAGGTTTATTCCTAGATATTTTATTCTTTTTGTTGCAATGGTAAATGGGAGTGTTTTCTTGATTTCACTTTCAGATTTTTCATCATTAGTATATAGGAATGCCAGAGATTTCTGTGCATTAATTTTGTATCCTGCTACTTTACCAAATTCATTGATTAGCTCTAGTAGTTTTCTGGTAGCATCTTTAGGATTCTCTATGTATAGTATCATGTCATCTGCAAACAGTGACAGCTTTACTTCTTCTTTTCCGATTTGGATTCCTTTTATTTCCTTTTCTTCTCTGATTGCTGTGGCTAAAACTTCCAATACTATGTTGAATAAGAGTGGTGAGAGTGGGCAACCTTGTCTTGTTCCTGATCTTAGTGGAAATGCTTTCAGTTTTTCACCATTGAGGATGATGTTTGCTGTGGGCTTGTCATATATGGCCTTTATTATGTTTAGGAAAGTTCCCTCTATGCCTACTTTCTGGAGGGTTTTTATCATAAATGGGTGTTGAATTTTGTCGAAAGCTTTCTCTGCATCTATTGAGATGATCATATGGTTTTTCTCCTTCAATTTGTTAATATGGTTTATCACATTGATAGATTTGCGTATATTGAAGAATCCTTGCATTCCTGGAATAAACCCCACTTGATCATGGTGTATGATCCTTTTAATGTGCTGTTGGATTCTGTTTGCTAGTATTTTGTTGAGGATTTTTGCATCTATGTTCATCAGTGATATTGGCCTGTAGTTTTCTTTCTTTGTGACATCCTTGTCTGGTTTTGGTATCAAGGTGATGGTGGCTTCGTAGAAGGAATTTGGGAGTGTTCCTCCCTCTGCTATATTTTGGAAGAGTTTGAGAAGGATAGGTGTTAGCTCTTCTCTAAACGTTTGATAGAATTCACCTGTGAAGCCATCTGGTCCTGGGCTTTTGTTTGTTGGAAGGTTTTTAATCACAGTTTCAATTTCAGTGCTTGTGATTGGTCTGTTCATATTTTCTATTTCTTCCTGATTCAGTCTTGGCAGGTTGTGCATTTCTAAGAATTTGTCCATTTCTTCCAGATTGTCCATTTTATTGGCATAGAGTTGCTTGTAGTAATCTCTCATGATTATTTTTATTTCTGCAGTGTCAGTTGTTACTTCTCCTTTTTCATTTCTAATTCTATTGATTTGAGTCTTCTCCCTTTTTTTCTTGATGAGTCTGGCTAGTGGTTTATCTATTTTGTTTATCTTCTCAAAGAACCAGCTTTTAGTTTTATTGATCTTTGCTATTGTTTCCTTCATTTCTTTTTCATTTATTTCTGATCTGATTTTTATGATTTCTTTCCTTCTGCTAGCTTTGGGGTTTTTTTGTTCTTCTTTCTCTAATTGCTTGAGGTGCAAGGTTAGGTTGTTTATTCGAGATGTTTCCTGCTTCTTAAGGTGGGCTTGTATTGCTGTAAACTTCCCCCTTAGAACTGCTTTTGCTGCATCCCATAGGTTTTGGGTCGTTGTGTCTCCATTGTCATTTGTTTCTAGGTATTTTTTTATTTCCTCTTTGATTTCTTCAGTGATCACTTCATTATTAAGTAGTGTATTGTTTAGCCTCCATGTGTTTGTATTTTTTACTGATCTTTTCCTGTAATTGATATCTAGTCTCATGGCGTTGTGGTCAGAAAAGATACTTGATACAATTTCAGTTTTCTTAAATTTACCAAGGCTTGATTTGTGACCCAAGATATGATCTATCCTGGAGAATGTTCCATGAGCACTTGAGAAAAATGTGTATTCTGTTGTTTTTGGATGGAGTGTCCTATAAATATCAATTAAGTCCATCTTGTTTAATGTATCATTTAAAGCTTGTGTTTCCTTATTTATTTTCATTTTGGATGATCTGTCCATGGGTGAAAGTGGGGTGTTAAAGTCCCCTACTATGAATGTGTTACTGTTGATCTCCCCTTTTATGGTTGTTAGTATTTGCCTTATGTATTGAGGTGCTCCTATGTTGGGTGCATAAATATTTACAATTGTTATATCTTCTTCTTGGATCGATCCCTTGATCATTATGTAGTGTCCTTCTTTGTCCCTTTTAATAGTCCTTATTTTAAAGTCTATTTTGTCTGATATGAGAATTGCTACTCCAGCTTTCTTTTGGTTTCCATTTGCATGGAATATCTTTTTCCATCCCCTCACTTTCAGTCTGTATGTGTCTCTAGGTCTGAAGTGGGTCTCTTGTAGACAGCATATATAAGGGTCTTGTTTTTGTATCCATTCAGCCAATCTGTGTCTTTTGGTGGGAGCATTTAGTCCATTTACATTTAAGGTAATTATCGATATGTATGTTCCTATTCCCATTTTATATATTGTTTTGGGTTCGCTACTATAGGTCGTTTCCTTCTCTTGTGTTTCGTGTCTAGAGAAGTTCCTTTAGCATTTGTTGTAAAGCTGGTTTGGTGGTGCTGAACTCTCTCAGCTTTTGCTTGTCTGTAAAAGTTTTAATTTCTCCATCAAATGTGAATGAGATCCTTGCTGGGTAGAGTAGTCTTGGTTGCAGGCTTTTCTCCTTCATCACTTTCAGTATGTCCTGCCACTCCCTTCTGGCTTGTAGGGTTTCTGCTGAGAGATCAGCTGTTAACCTTATGGGGATACCCTTGTGTGTTATTTGTTGTTTTTCCCTTGCTGCTTTTAATATGCTTTCTTTGTATTTAATTTTTGACAGTTTGATTAATATGTGTCTTGGCGTGTTTCTCCTTGTATTTATCCTGTATGGGACTCTCTGTGCTTCCTGGACTTGATTAACTATTTCCTTTCCCATATTAGGGAAGTTTTCAACTATAATCTCTTCAAATATTTTCTCAGTCCCTTTCTTTCTTTCTTCTTCTTCTGGAACCCCTATAATTCGAATGTTGGTGCGTTTCATGTTGTCCCAGAGGTCTCTGAGACTGTCCTCAGTTCTTTTCATTCTTTTTTCTTTATTCTGCTCTGCAGTAGTTATTTCCACTACTTTATCTTCCAGGTCACTTATCCGTTCTTCTGCCTCAGTTATTCTGCTATTGATCCTATCTAGAGTGGTTTTAATTTCATTTATTGCATTGTTCATCGTTGCTTGTTTCATCTTTAGTTCTTGTAGGTCCTTGTTAACTGTTTCTTGCATTTTGTCCATTCTACTTCCAAGATTTCGGATCATCCTTACTATCATTATTCTGAATTCTTTTTCAGGTAGATTGCCTATTTCCTCTTCATTTGTTAGGTCTGGTGGGTTTTTATCTTGCTCCTTCATCTGCTGTGTGTTTTTCTGTCTTCTCATTTTGCTTATCTTACTGTGTTTGGGGTCTCCTTTTTGCAGGCTGCACTTTCGTAGTTCCCGTTGTTTTTGATGTCTGTCTCCAGTGGCTAAGGTTGTTTCAGTGGGTTGTGTAGGCTTCCTGGTGGAGGGGACTAGTGCCTGTGTTGTGCTGGATGAGGCTGGATCTTGTCTCTCTAGTGGGCAGGTTCACGTCTGGTGGTGTGTTTTGGGGTGTCTGTGGCCTTATTATGATTTTAGGCAGCCTCTCTGCTAATGGGTGGGGTTGTGTTCCTGTTTTGCTAGTTGTTTGGCATAGGTTGTCCAGCACTGTGGCTTGCTGGTCGTTGAGTGAAGCTGGGTGCTGGTGTTAAGATGGAGGTCTCTGGGATATTTCCACCGTTTAATATTATGTGGAGCTGGGAGGTCTCTTGTTGACCCGTGTCCTGAAGTTGGCTCTCCTACCTCAGAGGCAGAGCCCTGACTCCTGGCTGGAGCACCAAGAGCCTTTCATCCACACAGCTCAGAATAAAAGGGAGAAAAAGTAGGGAGAATTAGTAGAAGTATGAGTAAAGAAAGAAGAAAAGGAGGAAAGGAAGGAAGAAAGAAGCAAAGAAGGAAAGAAAGGAGGGAGGGAGGGAGGGAGGAAGGAAGGAAGGAGGGAAAGAAGGAAAAAAGACAGAAAGAAAGATGATACAGTAAAAATAAAATAAAGTATAATATAGTTATTGAATTAAAAAATATTTAGAAAAAAAAAAAAGGGACGGATAGAACCTTAGGACAAATGTTGGAAGCAAAGCTATACAGAGAAAATCTTACACAGAAGCATACACATACACCTTCACAAAAAGAGGTAAAGGGGGAAAAATCATAAATCCTGCTCCCTGAGACCACCTCCTCAATTTGGGGTGATTCGTTGTCTAAAGGAGGGAAGGAAGGAAGGAAAGAAAGAAAGAACGAAGGTTAAGTATAATAAAGTTATTACAATTAAACTTAATTATTAAGAAAAAGAATTTTTAAAAAAAAGTCATGGACGGATAGAGCCCTAGGACAAATGGTGGAAGCAAGAGTATACAGACCAGATCTCACACAGAAGCATACACGTACACATTCACAAAAAGAGGAAAAGGGAAAAAAATCATAGATCTCGCTCCTAAATTCCACCTCTTCAATTTGGGATCATTCCTTGTCTATTCAGGTATTCCACAGATGCAGGGTATATCAAGTTGATTGTGGAGCTTTAATCCGCTGCTTCTGTGGCAGCTGGGAGAGATTTCCCTTTCTCTTCTTTGTTCTCACAGCTCACAGGAGCTCAGCTTTGGATTTGGCCCTGCCTCTGCGTGTAGGTCGCTGGAGGGCGTCTGTTTTTTCGCTCAGACAGGACGGGGTTAAAGGAGCCGCTGATTCGGGGCCTCCGGCTCACTCAGGCCGGGGGTTGGGGGATGGGGGAAGGAGGGGCACTGCGTGCGGGGCGGGCCTGCGGCGGCAGAGGCAGCGTGACGTTGCGGCAGAGGCCGGCGTGATGTTGCACCAGCCTGAGGCCCGCCGTGCGTTGTCCCGGGGAAGTTGTCCCTGGATCCCGGGAACCTGGCAGTGGCGGGCTGCACAGGCTCCGCGGAAGAGGGGTGTGGAGAGTGACCTGTGCTCGCACACAGGCCCCTTGGTGGCGGCAGCAGCAGCCTTAGCGTCTCCCGCCCGGCTCTGGGGTCCGCGGTTTTAGCCGCGGCTCGCGCCCGTCTCTGGGGTTTGCGCTTTCAGCCGCTGCTCGCGCCCGTCTCTGGGGTGCGCGCTTTTAGCCGCGACTCGCGCCTGTCTCTGGGGTTCGCGCTTTTAGCCGCGGCTCGCGCCCTTCTCTGGAGATCCTTTAAGCAGCGCTCTTAAACCCCTCTCCTCGCGCACCAGGAAACAAAGAGGGAAGAAAAAGTCTCTTGCCTCTTCGGCAGGTGCAGGCTTTTCCCCGAACAACCTCCCGGCTAGTCGTGGTGCACTAACCCCTTCAGGCTACGTTCAAGCCGCCAACCCCAGTCCTCTCCCTGAGCTCCGTCCAAAACCAAAACCCGAGCCTCAGCTCGCAGCCCCGCCAGCCCCGGCGGGTGAGCAGACAAGCCTCTCAGGTTGGTGAGTGCTGGTCGGTACCGATCGTCTGTGCAGGAATCTCCCCGCTTTGCCCTCCGCACCCGTCGCTGTGCACTACTCCGCGGTCCCAAAACTCCCCCCTCCGCCTCCCGCAGTCTCCGCCCGCAGAGGGGCTTCCTAGTGTGTGGAAACTTTTCCTCCTTCACAGCTTCCTCCCACTGGTGCTGGTGCCGTCCTTATTCTTTTGTCTCTGTTTTTTCTTTTGCCCTACCCAGATACGTGGGGAGTTTCTTGCCTTTTGGGAGGTCTGAGGTCTTCTGCCAGCCTTCAGTAGGAGTTCTGTAGGAGTTGTTCCACGTGTGGATGTATTTCTGGTGTATCCGTGGGGAGGAAGGCGATCTCCGCGTCTTACTCTTCCGCCATCTTCCAGAAAGTTATTTCTTAAAGAAAGACAGGATTTAGTCTCTGAACACCTTGATTGATTTTTCTCATTGTGAAAATTCGTTTTTTTTTTTTTTCTTTTTTTTTCGATCACTCTGCTGAAACTGCTTGCACGTGGGTAACCACTGACCCCCACACAGATGTCTTCAGGGATGTCCTCTTTGTAAGGCCCTGTACTAGGGAATGCTGAAGTGAATCGGTAGTGTTAAGTCCCCATCCCTGCCCTCGAGGGCCTTAGCCAGGGAAATACAACAGAAGGAGTTGATGTGTTTAAAAGTGATTTATATACTTTCAAGTAATATGAAAATATAGTGTGTTATAATTATAACTTAAAATTTTAGTAACAATGAATCAATGTGTTACAAGAAATAAAGATAAAAGTGCAAATGGAATTCAAAATTGGTAGACCATTACTTTTGGCCGGAAAGCTCAGAGAAGATGTCTGGAAAAACAGTTTTAATTGGACTGGATTTTTGATGATTATATTTAAGAATTTGATAATTTGAGAATGAGAGGATCCTTCAGATAAAGGAAATAGCAAGAACACAGGCTTGGAGGTATGTTTTATCTGATCATTTCTTCATGACATTGTAGCATAGTGGTTAAAGCATAACTCTAGAGCAAAATTATATGTGTTCAAATTTTGGTGTCTCCATTGCTATTATTATTTTCATTACTGTTAATAATATTTATGTTGTGGTGTTGTACAATATTTGGCTGAAAAGGTAATAAAAACAATAATTTAAAATGACAGTAATGATTGTTAATGTTTATTGAGCACTTATTGAGCAGTACAGCCACTGTTTCGTGTTTTACATACTTTAATTCATTTTATTCTCAAAATAATTGTATGAGACAAGTACTATAATTTATCCCCATTTTACATATGATAAACTGAGGCACAGATAGACTAACTTGCCCAAAGTCCCACAGCTAGTATAATGGTCGCAGAACTCATAAGGTTGACTAGGGCTATACTGAGGAGCATTTTATATATTTATGTATTTATTTATTTTTTTGACTCTTAAACATTTTTATTTTTTCCAGTTTTATTGAGATGTCATTGACATATGAGTTTAAGATGTACAGTATAATTGGGAGCAGTTAAATAGAACATGCATATGGTTAATGGAAAAGAACATGAGGATTAATGTTGTATGGTTAGTGGAAAACCATTCTGATTTCTGCACAGAAGAGTGATATGGTCAGACAGTGTTTTAGGGAGATTAAGCTAGAAAGTATAAAGAACACAGACTGGAAGGCATGAGACCAAGCTGCTGCAGTTCTCATCTGAAATGATAAGGGCCTGAGTTGGGTGGGGACAGGAAGAATGGAAAGGAAGTGCCAGGAAGGAGGATTCAACTGGGCTCTGTTACTACTTGGTGAGGGAGAGGAAAGCGTCAGTGATGATTTACAGCTGTTTTACTTAGGTTAACGGTGATGTCATTAGGAGGTAGTCTGTCCTCATGGTTAACCAACTTCCGAATGCTTAACATTTCAACCAACCTTCTTTTGAAATTCTCTTTCCTTCTTTATGCCGGTGACTATTGTTAAATCTTGGTTCTCCTCTTACCTAATTCCTCCTTCAGAGTTCTTTCCTGTAGTGTACAGTCTTCAAAGTCTCAATCTGGAACTCATTTCTTTTTCTTTTATTATACATGCCCACTTCATGGTAGCGTGTGTATGCTGTCCAATTACCTTTAATCCGGAGGCAGCATAACCTCTTGGGGGCAGACAGAGCTGGGCCTGAACCCCAGCTACACATTATTAGCTGTGGAATAACAATGCCTTTGATCTTCATTTGCTCATTTATAAATGGGAACGATACCTACCTTATGAGATTATTATGAGCACTAAATGAGTCTAGGGAAAAGGCCCAAAACACAGTAGTCCCTTCCCAAATTTTATTTGCTGCTTTTGTTCTCCTTACTCCTATTCCAATATTTCCCTTCAGTTCAAGTTGTTTTCCTGATGGAGGCTCTTCCTACATTAGGAGGAACAGTCGTGATTTTCTTTTGCTTGCCAGATGTTAAGCTGTACTTTATCATCTTTCATGGATAAATAGCACAGTGGTTGTCTTTCTGTTTTAAAACACGGAGTGAGTTAATACCCTAAAAATATAAGATATGAACTACAAAGAGAGGTAATAATAAACTGGTTTTATGTGAAATTGCATTTCAGACTGGGGGTGAAAATTTATCTTCGAATTGGATTCTTAAGTGCAGTCTGAGACAAGCTGTGGAAACATGATATATGAAATATAAAATTTTCCACACCCCTTACATATCTAGAAGTTTTATTTGTACAGATGTTAGGAATGATACAATGATTGATCTTTTATGTAGCAATTAGAATAGGAATTTCATTGGACTGAAAATGCTCTTGTGAAGAGAATGTGTCTCAGCAAGATGCTGACTCAGATTAGTAGGAAGCACTGTCTGTAGCTAGGTGAGCCTGAATAATACTTGCTGTGTGGAAACTAGTCAATGAGGTCAAGTTAGCTAAGGTCTTATTAGGGATTTGGAAATGACCCACAGAAGACTTTTCCCTGGTTCAGTTAACTTTTGTGGAGACTTCGGTGTCTCAAGGGTAAAATATTAAAAAAATCTCAGAACATAGAGTGGGAAGAGGCTTTTGATATGATCTAGTATACACCCTTTGTTTTAGAGAGAAAGAAATGGAGGCCTAGAGATTGAAAGGGACTTGCCTGACTCCTCATAATAACGGCAAGTCAGAGGTCAAACTTAGGTCTCTTAATTCCCAGTTTTCTTGCCACTCTGCCACAAAAACCCCATGAGCATTAACATTATTTCAGGCAAACGCTGGTCTAGAAATGAGGCTTCTGAGAAATCAGAAAAAAATTTTTTTGGCATATTTAGAGACTTGGAACTAAAACTTCAATTGTTATACTTGATTGCTTTTTCTATTCCGTGTTTCTTTAAAAATAAATCAGAAAACCTAAGATCACAAAAATTCAGCTATTCCTCAAATAGTCACATGAAATGGATGCTTCAGAAGTATCCGTCATGTTGGTACCCTGTGCACTGACATCCCACTGGGGGACATGAACTCCAGTTGGAGATGCCTCAAAAGTTGCTTTTGGTTAAGCTAGTTGCAATTGTACACATTCACCCAAGGTGAATTTGATCTGCAAAAATTAATTTAAACTGTCTACACACTTTCTGAATGAAAAAATCTTGCAATTTCGCTGTTGATCCAGTTTTATTTTATTTTGAAAATTATTGGAAATATAGTGCCAGAAGACCACTTTAAAACAATGTGGTAAAATCATTTGCTTTCCTGCCTAGGTTAAATCCATGTCAGCGTGAGCACACACAGGCACACACACACACGACAATGATTAACATGTACATATCTGTGTGTAGTTTCTCTGTGTGGCTCTTTTCCGAAAGGCTTCAGGTTCCTGTGAGAGGACGCGAGGTTAACATTGATGAACAGACAGTGTGGGAACTTAATACACTCTGTTCTAAACCCAGTTTTATTGCTAACAAATGTTTTGTAGATAGAGGACGGTAGGAATCTTATTGGGCCTGCTTTAATGAACATATAAGACTCAAGTGTAATTAACCTTCTAGAGTACTTAAAAACAGTTCACGCGGAAGTTTTAAGTAGGTCATGCATATTTACTTTGGTAATTTTTTTCTTTTTAATAAGTACTTTATTTAATAGATGCAAAGGTGAAGTTAAATCTTATCTTGACCAAAGTGTGACAGATTCAGTATCATTGGCATTAAAGTTACGATTATTACTGTATTACATATATATATATGAAACCTTTTTTTGTGTTTATGTTGTCTCTCTGTCTAGATTTTAAGATAGTTTCTGGCTGTGGAGAATAAGACAACGTTTTCTCCCCAAATATCTAATAATTTGTGTGGGCCAAGGTGGACAGCAGGTAGCTTATTAATACATTCATTGTGCAAGGAACCGCACTATGCCCTGGGGAATAAGGAGGTGGTGACGATGTTAGGATGACAGGACTCTTGGCTTCGAGTTACTTATAGTCTCTTAGGAGGTGACATGGAGAAATAATTACAATGGGGGATATCATGTCCCATAAAAGAAGTCCAAACAGAGTGCTCTGAGAATTTAAAGAAAAGAGTTGTTGCTTTTGCCTGGGAGCCTCAAGGAAACCTTCCTATAGGGGCTGGCATTTGAGTTGGATGGACTCTTAAAGATGAGGCTGGATTTGAACAAAAGGAAGATATTTCTGAAAGTTTCTACCATGTATATGAATTAGTTAAGGTGGTTAAAATATCTAGCGCTTACTACAATGTTTGACACCCAGTAGGCATTCAGTAATTGAGGCTGGATAAGTGCACGAACCGGGTTAATTGTGTGCCACTAGCTGTCGTCCTTATATGAATGCTGTCAGAAAAGTAATTGGAAAAGTTTTGCCCAGGTGCTGACTCGAGCAGTGCCTCTGTGCTTACCAAGGGCCTTAACTGCCTAGTTGCCCTACATTCATCTTCATTAACCATCATGCTTTGTCCCTGAGACATGATGCAGCTGCTTGGCGGCTATTTCATCCACCCCTCACTAATCAGCTGTTCACCGGAGAGCTGGATTGATGTCTGACAAACAGATGATTGTCTGCGAGGAAGGAGAGGAGGAGGAGCCCAGCAGCTGGGAGGTGACTGGTGCTCTGATTTGGCTTTATTGCATCTCATGGGTGGAGACTGATGGGTGCTTATTTTCAAGCCGGTTATGAAGACAGGGAGATGCTGATAAGTTTTGCTTGGGACAGCTCTGAAATGCTGCGCTCATGGACGCAAGCAGAGTGTAGAACCTAGTACGATGCAATTCTAGATTCGTGTGTCTTCACTGCTGCGAATCAGATGGGTAGCTGGGCAGAGGACTGCCTGGGTAACAGATGCAGATTTCAACCTCCGTGTAGGATCACGATCTATTCTGGACACACATGTCAGCAAAATAAACCTTTGCCATAGCTGAATATATACATGTTTATTGATAAAAATGATGAGAATCTAAAAAAGAGAAATATTAATCACCCTGGACTAATCGTAACTCTGAACAAGCTAGACGAAGAATAAAAAGTTTCAAATTACCCTGGATGAGGAATAGAGAATAGTAGTAGTTATAATCATAAGAATAAATTTATATAGGGCTGTGTAGAAGGTAAAACATTCTCACATATTATCCTGACTGTGAAACAAGATGGCCCGTTCTCATTCTTTTCAGCTCTTTTAGCATTTGCTTATATCTCCTTCTGTAAACTTTCTTTCCCTTGGCTTCTGTGACAGACAACTCTTTTGATTCTTTTCTTTCTCTGATCTCTCTGTTCTAGATTCACTTATTTCTTCTGCTGGCTAAAAGTATCTCATGATATTTTACTTGGATCTTCTCCCTTATGGCTCTGTATTCTTTCTCATGGCATCATCTGTTCAGGTGAATCCCATACCTTTACTTTCAACTCTGATCTTTTGTGCTGAAGCCCCACGTTCTTACCTACCTGGTGGTTATCCACACAGAACGCCTCAGCTTTACCTCACATTAGCATATCTAAGATTAACTTAATCTGCTAAATCTGTTCCTGCTGTTATTACCTACTAGTTTTTTATTACGGACAACATCTGGGTCTTCCTTTCTTGTGATTCTCCTATTTATTAGTTTTAAAATCTCTGCAGTTGTATCTAAACAGTATTATATCTGCCCTAATTCAGGCTCTTTCAATAGGCTCTTAGTAGGACTCCCCTGGTGGTGCAGTGGTTAAGAATCCACCTGCCAATGCAGGGGACACGGGTTCGAGCCCTGGTCTGGGAAGATCCCACATGCCGCGGCGCAACTAAGCCCGTGTGCCACAACTACTGAGCCTGTACTCTAGAGCCCACGAGCCACAACTACTGAAGCCTGCGAGCCTAGAGCCCGTGCTCCACAACAAGAGAAGCCGCCACAATGAGAAGCCTGCTCATTGCAATGAAGAGTAGCCCTCGCTCGCTGCGACTAGAGAAAGCCCATGCACAGCAATGAAGACCCAACGCGCCTCCCTGCAAAAAAAAATCTCTTAGCTGGTTCTGATCATTGTCTGCTTTGCCATACAAAAACATTAACTTCCTTCCCTGCATCATTCCTTCCCTGACATTTGGAGCCTCCCATGATCCGGCTCCTTTCCACCTTTCCTGGCTTATCTCTCTTTACTTCCTTTCCTCTGTACCGTATGCTCCAGCTGTTCTGGATAGTTAACATTTCTCAAACATACCAACATCAAACCTTCTCATTTTAGGGCTTTGATTATGTTCTCCTTTATTTCCATCTTTTAGAGCCCATTTCAAATGCAGGTCTCCTAATTTAGAAATAATTTCTTCATCATCTGAATCTTCAGAGCACCTATTCTGCTTCTTTTCTTAAATTAATTTTTTAAAAATTGAGGTAATATTGGTTTATAACATTATATAACTTGCATGTGTACAACATTGTATTTTAAATTCTGTATACACTACAGTGTGTTAACTACCAAAAGTTTAGCTTCCATCCGTCACCATACAGTTGATCCCCTTTACCCATTTTGCCCTCACTCTCTCTTCCCCTCTGGTAATCACTACTCTGTTCTCTGTATCTACGTGTTTGTTTGGTTTGGTTTGTTCATTTATTTAGGTTTTCTTTTTGTTTCTGTTTCTTTTTTTTTTTTTTTTTTTTTTTTGCGCTATGCGGGCCTCTCACTGCCGTGGCCTCTCCCGTTGCGGAGCACAGGCTCCGGACGCGCAGGCTCAGCAGCCATGGGTCACGGGCCAGCCACTCCGCGGCATGTGGGATCTTCCCGGACTGGGGCACGAACCCGCGTCCCCTGCATCGGCAGGCGGACTCTCAACCACTGCGCCACCAGGGAAGCCCCTCTGTTTCTTTTTAATGGCAGTGATTATAATATGCCTTGCACTCCAGTGCTTATGTGGATTTTTTCGTATAAGCTTCTTAAAGGTAAGACTCTTATGTGGTTTCATTTTTGTATCCCTCACAAACTCCAGAACAGAGGCTTCTTCCCAGATGACTTAACAGGTTTGTAAAATGAATAAATACATTAATGAAGAAGTTTAATGAGAGAGAGAGTGAGAGAGAAAGAATGACTAGGAGAAAGAGGATAGATTCATACATGGAGAAAAATGAGCACAGTAGAGTCAACTCTATAGAAGAATGAAATGTAATCCTAAATATTTTATCCAACTTAATCCTAAATATTTATAAAATTTTAAGATTTGTTGAGTATTCAGACATATTTTGATTGAGCTCTAAAGATACAGATATGAAGATATACTAATTATAATAAATACGTTAAGAAAGTTCACACAGTACGATCTCAGATCACTTCTGAGAAAATGAGTGCCTCGAGATATGATGGGATACTCACTGCCAGTTAGAACACTGTTTACTTTCCTTACATTGTTTGAATATCCAGTGATCAGAATTTTATTCATGTAAAATGTTCCTTCTGAGCGGACTTAGGGAATTCAAAATATCTGCCTGTGATAATGTGTATCTTCCTACTTAAAAGATAATTTCCTGCTACTTTAGATGTCTTTATTGATCTTAGTATTTTCATTTTGTGTATTACTAATGCTTTTTCAGCAAACTATTTTTTGTTACTTAATAAAACACAACTAGAGGATCACCTATTAAAAAAAAAGGCCCCAGTAGCTCGGGCCCAGCCTCTGCTAACCTAACCCCTCCACCCTTGGGCATAGCTCTTTACGTAAGGCTTCTTTATGTTTTTCTTTAAGATTTAATCCTTACTTCATGCTGCGGTTTTGGTAATTATCATCTGCTGTGTTTTTGCCCTATACCCTGTCTTGGTAACCACCACCGTGCTCTAGTCCCTCAGTCAGGATGAATCTAGTCCATGTTCATTTAATATCTGCACAGTGATTGATTGGATGAATGGATCCAGCTCTTGAATTCCAATCAAACCTGCTGCTTGCTGATTGTGTTCCCTGCTTGTCTTGTGTTTTTTCTGCCTTTTCTTTGCCCATCACTATGCTCTACACATATGGTAGGACATCTCTGTTATTTCAGAGATGTTATTTCACTTCTCTGGAGTGACCTTGCAATAGATGCTTTGACCTTTGAAATAAACTTTCTTTCCACTCATTCATACCAGTTAATTATCTCCTGCATACCAGCCCCAACCCGGAGGGCCAAATCCCTGGGGACCTTGCAGCCTTCTGTCTTTGGTTATAACAAACAGGATCATGTTGGATTAGGAGACGGGTGTCACTATTTCCTGGTTTGCCTAGGACAGTTCTGGTTTTTGCCTGTTATTCTGGTTTAATTATTAATAGAACCCCCTTTACTCTAAAAAGTAAATTATGTAATATGGTCACCTAACCTCTTCCTAAGATATGACAGTAGCTGAACTTTAAAATTTTGTCTTACCTGTTTCAACTTTAGTCCCATATTGAGAAACTTTGAGGTTTAGTTTTTTAAATCAGATAATGTAAGCTATCTAGTTTATGAAGTGATTTTGAGTTTATAGCTATTTGAAAAGAGATTATAAAATACAAAGACATAAAATGGACAAATCAAGACACAAAATATTTTTTCTCAAGGCCCACACATTTATTGTGTATTACATGATTGTAGGCTTAAGAATTCCTGGGAAGCCAATTTTAAAAGATTTATTTCATTCCCCTTATCAAATATTCTGGGAAGAAACATACTGTCCAAGACACTTAATTTTGAGTGCCTATAATTGTATATGTTTAGTTATGTAAGCTCTTTTGGGGACCATATAGCAAGTACTGCAGTTATTGAATCACTTAAGTGAGGAATGATAACAATTCTAAAAATATAGCATCTCGAGATATTTTTTTTAAAAAAAGTGATAGCATGCCTTTCACGTGCAGTGTAGCAGAAATGACTAGGCTCTGGTAATTATTCTCAGGGCTGCTGTCTGTGAATTAAGGCTTAAATGCCTTGAATTGCAGATGTTTCAGTTTCTTTTTATTCACTTTGTAAATTCCCCTAAAATTATTGCAAATTACTGCAACAGAAAGGGAACAGTGGGATCTTATGGGTACATTTTAATGAAACATAATCATCGGAAGGCCTACAAGGTGACACAGCACTTTCTCTGATAAATTCTGTGAACTTTACAGATATTATTATCCTGCTTTTCCTAATATTTCAATGGATACTAAGACATTGGAGAAAAAGAAAAAGGTAATCCACAGTATGGACACTATGCTTCTCCATTGTACACGCCTAATTTACCTTGACTTAGGGAGTTCAATGTCTGTGCTTGGGCCATTTTTATGATGAGGAAACAAATCTGCTTCTGTTTCTTTTCTTCTTATATCCTTCTGCCTATTCCAGGATAGGTAAAGAGGATAATGTTTTAGTATGATTGTAAAGTCAAAAAAGGGAGTTTACTGTAGTCTGGGGCTACCTTGGGTAAGTTCTGAGAACTCTTTATGTAGGAAAGAGGTTTTGTCTCCCAGACCCCCCCTTTTTTTTTAAACATCTTTATTGGAGTATAATTGCTTTACAATGTTGTGTTAGTTTCTGCTGTATAACAAAATGAATCAGCTATACATATACATATATCCCCATATCCCCTCCCTCTTGCGTCTCCCTCCCACCCTTCCTATCCCACCCTCTAGGTGGTCACAAAGCACCCGAGCTGATCTCCCTGTGCTATGCAGCTGCTTCCCACTAGCTATCTATTTTACATTTGGTAGTGTATATATGTCCATGCCACTCTCTCACTTCGTCCCAGCTTACCCTTCCCCCTCCCCACGTCCTCAAGTCCATTCTCTACGTCTGCGTCTTTATTCCTGTCCTGCCCCTAGGTTCATCAGAACCATTTTTTTTTTTTAGATTCCATATATATGTGTTAGCGTACGGTATTTGTTTTTCTCTTTCTGACTTACTTCACTCTGTATGACAGACTCTAGGTCCATCCATCTCACTACAAATAACTCAATTTCCTTTCTTTTTACGGCTGATCCCAGACCTCTTTTGACTTTGATTTCTAACTTCACCGCCTCCAGTAATTTTTTACATAATTCATTGTGTATTAAAATAGACATAAGAGAATCTGACTCAAAATCACAGGTTTATAGGTATAGAAGGGACACGATAGGATTTATCCTCCTAACTTTCCATTAACACCACAACTCCTAACCCCAGAGAGGGTCATCTATGTCAGACCTGAAGACTTTTGGAGGTGATAGCCCATTCCAATATTAAACAACCCCACTCTCTGAGACATCTTTCTTAGATCTGACCTAAGTCCTTCATATTGGAATTTAAGGTTATTTCCTTTGGTTCTGCCCTCGTTGTAGATAGAGAACAGCTGGTCATTGGAATAACCGATCAAATACCTTAAGAATGTTATTAAATCATCCATCAGTCTTCCCTTCACCAGGCGCAATAATCTCTGTTCCTTTAATCTTTCCCCATAGATATTACTTTCCAACCCTTTAATCATCTTTGTGGCTCTTCTCCACTTTAGTATAGAGTTAAATTTGAACCCTACAAATTGGGTACAGGTTTTAAAAAACTGTTCTTTTTAGAATAAACAGCAACTATCTGGTCTTACGAAGCTTTTGGCAGCGTTACAGCTGTACCCAGAGACCCCTTTCATCCCAGAGGCAGAGTTGGTTTCTAGACCTTTTCCTTGCAAGTTCACAGAACAATTTCTTCCATGTGTGTTGATGGCATGAAGACTCATGGGATCAAAAAGAGATGAAGCCTTTATATTAAGATGACCCTCCTTCTACTCCTAGTTTCTTCCCCCTCCTACACTGCAAAACTTTATTTAGTTTATGAATATAACCATTAGTTGAAGGGATAGTTTAAGTAAGCTAGTTAATATTGAAAACTTAAAGTTTTTAAAGATACCAAAAACTACTTAGAGAAAACTTTTTTTAGTTTAACGAAAGAGATACAAATATATTTGCTAAGTTAACAATGAATAATCGTGTAAAGAATTTCTCAAACTGTGGAAGTAAAAGAGTGAAGAAAGTTTTCATGAAATAAAAAATCCAATGACTTTTGTTTGTTTTTACAAAATTGTGAGTGTCTAAATGCAAATAATGTCAATGTCAAGGGAACTTTTACATAGAATGTGAGTTTTAAGTAACAAAGGAGAATAATTCAAATATAGTATGTGACTGCTGGTCTACTGGGTTTATACTATAAGCCTTGTCCAGTTCGAGCTCCATCTTATGAACACTAAAACTGGCTAGTCTCCCAGACCATAAAGCTACCATTCTTAATTTGACCTTCAACCCTACCCCCTCACCTCTTGACAAGCTTTGACAAATTGTGTGTTGGTGTGTGTGTTGATTACAGGGAGTGAAGTGGAGTGCATATGGGTTAAGAACATTCATTATTCCAAGGTTAGGGTTTGCCGTTAAAAAATGATGCTAAAGTCTTTCAAGCAGAATAGACTACTAGAAAAATTTTCAGTGGAAAATGACTTGTTACACAAATGATATAAAGCTGAGGAAATGTGGCTGTGAAACAGCAGCTATTGGAGTTTTTGTAGGAAAAGCTGGATGACAAGCATACAAGCATGTGTGAAGCAAGCAGTGTTCCACTTTAGAAAGGATCAGGACACTGATGTCACATTTAGAGAATGTGGCCTCTCTGAAAGATGAAGCCCATCAGCCATTAATATTCCAGACCCAGGGCTCTCGGCCTTTGTATTCAGCTCCCATTGCAAGCTTGACACAACTTAGGGACACAAGATGGAAAAAAGTCAAGACTTGATATGGTGTCTTTATGTCACCTTTGTTTTTTGAGTTTAAGTGCAACAGAACAGAAGTGTATTATACTTGTAATAAAAATGACTTATGAACACATCAGGAATCTGTACAAATGAATTAAAGTCATGGCGGTAGTTGTCTGGGGTAAGATTGGGGTTACTAGGTTCCACTAACTCTACTTCAACAACAAATTCTAAACGTTTCCTGTGTTGTAAATTAGAAACGACTTGTTTTTAATTAAGACCATCTGTGAGCTCAAAAGGACTTGAGGACTAAAGGAGTGCTAAGGTGAAAACTGGTGGTGTTTATTCCTCAGGCCAAATATTTTCTGCTAGGTAAATATTTCAAAGATTTGAGTTAGCACATGACCTGTTTCCTCTAAAGATCTCACATTAAGTAGCTAACAGGTGATTTAATGTTGGTGTGTTGAGAAACCATCTAGAAGACAAGACTGCCATCCCTGGTGTATATATGACTTAATACAATTTTTAGCAATAGATCTTGATGATTAAAACAAAGTGTCTGTTGTTTTAGGGATTGGACAAAGAAGATGAAAATGAAGAAACATGGTACTCTAGAAATATCAACCATATAGACGATGTTTTGGAAAGAAAGAGGGCATTTAAGTGGGAAGACAAAGAATGCTGGCAAAGCTAAAAAGGAGTAACTTCAACGTAGAACAAGAATGATTTGGCTCTAATGGATATTACAGGTTTCTAGAATGTGAGGACTGAAAGGCACCTTAGAGATTGTATAGCTCAATCCTTTAAATTTATAAATTGAAAACAAACAAACAAACACCCTGAGTTGCAGAAAGTTCTTCCTTTCTTTTGTCTCTGTATTCAGCTGAAAGTCTTGTGGGATGAATACTAAGGTAGTTCAGTTATTCAACAAATAAATGTGGGAGGCATTGGGTGGTGTTCTGGAAGAATTAATCTTCATTCAAATTAACACATAATAAATTAATTTTAGGAAAAGCAATTAAGTACTCTCAAGGAATTATTTATACTCTGTATTGTTTCAGAAAAGATTTATAATTTTATATGAGATAAGAAGTGCAAGTGATCACAATTCAGTAGCAGTGGTTGAACTCAATGAACTGCCAAACTCCTAGGCAGACAAATGTATTATCTCATTTAATTCTTGCATTGACCTTATAAGGTCAATACTAATATTGTTATCCTTCCTATTTTACAGCTTAATAAAGTGAACCGTAGAGGGGTTAGCCACTAGCTCGAGTGACAGTCTCAGGATTTGAGCTCAAGTCTGTCTTTCTGCAGAGTCTGTTCATAACTGACCCCACTGTGCCTTTGACTATACAAGGCACTGCAAGAAAGATGTATATGGACTTATATGTGGAACTGAAAGATTGGAGAAAATCACCTGGACCAAGCTGGAGGGCAGGGTTGGAGGTAGGTTTACAGGAGATGGCAGCCCTTGTAATGGCCTTTGAAAGATGGTAGATTTTAGATGGATATTAGTGAGAAGTATGTTCCTGAAAGTTTAAGAATGCCATATTTTCTTTTAGCAATGATGGGATGGATTCCAGAATAGTTGGTTCAAAGATTGCCATTAAACCATTCCTTTACCACTGTACATTCTGTGCATTAATATGAGTGGAAATTCACCAATCTTCGCTTTAAATAATCCTTAGGGTAACTCCCTTGTTTACTCATATAATTTTTATTTCTCTTTTTACTGCCTTGGTTGAAGGTTTATACCCTTGTAAACTTGCATTTGAAAAGTTCCATCTTGGTGAAACCTAATTTCCCCCCAAATATGTTGGATTCTGAAAGAGAATTTTTCAAAATGCCTCAGGCATGAGATGTTTTATTCATCTCCATTGACAGATGAATGGCCCTTGCTTTCCATTTTCCTGATTGTACCATTTATTTGAGCAGTCATGTCTCAGCACTTATTTTTTGTAATGTGTAGATCACATTAGAAATGTTTTTATATTTCCTTTCTGGTTATCCACGAAGGAGAGGGAAGAACTGCTACTGGGATGCTGGGATAATATTTAGCATTTTAATAAAATTGGGCATATTGTAAGTTACATCTCTTGTACATAATTGATTCAGATCACAGTCACTTAACTTCTTAGCATGTTCAACTGACCAATGTAGTGTAGCTGCTAGTCAAAAAATTTCTTTATCTACTTTAATATTACATGTTTCTAACACTTTGAAGCCATTCCTTCATTTTCAGTGATCATTCTACATAATTTAAAACTATATAACAATGTTCCTAGAAAATTTTCCTTCTATACTTCAGAAAACTTCTTTGGAGGCACACAAAAGAGCCCACTGCAGTCTGATTATCTTCCATATCAATTCCTGTTGAGAAACAAAGATAATAAAAAGGATTAATATCTAATATGTATAGCTTTTTTAAAAATATAAATTTATTTATTTATTTTTGGCTGCATTGGGTCTTCGTTGCTGCCTGCGGGCTTTCTATAGTTACAGCGAGTAGGGGCTACTCTTCGTTGTGGCGCGTGGGCTTCTCATTGCAATGGCTTCTCTTGTTGCACAGCATGGGCTCTAGGTGCGCGGGCTTCAGTAGTTGTGGCACACGGGCTCTGTAGTTGTGGCTCACGGGCTCTAGAGCGCAGGCTCAGTAGTTGTGGTGCATGGGCTTAGTTGCTCTGTGGCATGTGGGATCTTCCCGGGCCAGGGCTTGAACCCGTGTCCCCTGCATTGGTAGGCGATTCTTAACCACTGCTCCACCAGGGAAGTCCCTGTATAGCTTTTAACATGGTCTATAAATTGATATTTAGAAAGTATAAATCATTAGAGAGAAATATGAAATCAAAGAATGTTCTCAAAACAAACAAGATCATTTTAAAGTGTTGTAAAACAATAAATAACGAGGCATTTCTAGAAAATAGTTATTCAGAGGAGACTCAGAGTTAAAAATGCCTTTCTTGGATTAGGATACCTTTTTTAATATAAACAATACTTAGCAATCAACTATATTTGGTGCCAGGCTTATGGACTGAACATGATTTATTCATTTCCTGAAGTATTGAATGGAGGAAGTGGCCATTTATGGTTGTACCCATAAGTTTTATGAGAGCTTTTAAGAATGAACTGGAGAAGTTACAGGTGTTTGGGGAATGGCTTTGGGTTTCCTCCAATTCAGGACTAATATTCTCTGCTAGGTTCTATTGCTTCTGATGCCTGGCAAACGAGAACATTCAAAAGAGCTCTTGTGTACACAAAGTCTACCTTAGTTTCTTAAGTGTATCTTGCTTTATTCAACAGATGTATTCTTGAAAAATTTTGTGTAACAAAGTTTTAGAAATTAGATGTTTTAAATACATACTGTAACTTCTCATTTAACTGATATTACAAAAGTGAAGAAATGTTTGGCAAAATTTCTCCTAAGTTTTATATTCCAAATTTTTGTACCTGGTGAACTTTTTGAGCTGTTATTATCTTACAGTAGGCTATAATGTTTTACCTTCAAGCAATTTTATGAAGAATACAAATGAAATAACCACTAAGTGTAAGCAGTATACAGGAAATCAGTGTTACATATTTAAGCACAAAGAGAAATTTGTGCCAAGTAGCAGGTTATACTTAGACATAACTTTGCCATAAATAAATAATAAATACCCTTGCCATAGAGGATGTTACATCTGTACTCAACTGCAAAACCTGTGCTACACGAGAGGGTGACATGGGACCTAACTGCACAGTCTGAGGTGTACATTGAGTCTCACCTATATCTCGTTGTTTGTTTCATGATTTTACTGACTGAATTCTGTGAGGTCTGTACTCTTTGTCAGATGCTGCCACTGAAGTCTCTGGTCAGTTAGCCTAATTGTCAGACAATGACTGAGCAGAGATTTCCTTAAATGCTTCGAACCAGTAAGTCTCTATTTTGGGACAGGTTTCTCTCATGATCTAAGAAGGCTGCTGGCAGCACCTGGGACAGCACGTTCCCTGGGGTGGGAGGGTGGGGAGAGAGAACTAGCTTCTCTGAGCAGATCAAATTGACATAGACTAACTCTTCCCTGAAACTAATGTTCATTGCTGACAAAGGGCAGGAAATGATCACAGTGGGCTCAATTTAAACATTCAGAGGTGGAATGGATGTTGGAGAGCCAACCACACTGCTAGCAGTTACTTCTGGAGAATAACCTTCAGTAAGAGGAAGGCACAGTCTTAAAAGATAAAAACAGCTCAAAAAGGGGAAGACTGCAAACAATGATTGAGAATTCTTGTGCAAGCCTTGTCTTTTGCTCTTGCCTTTATCTTTATTTATACAAAGATGCATTTTGTTGTGGGAAGAATATTTACTTTAGTCACACTCAGGTTAATTTTAAAATCTGTCTGTATAGACTTCTACTCACTTTTTTTTTTTTTTTTTTTTGCGTTACGCGGGCCTCTCACTGTTGTGGCCTCTCCCGTTGCGGAGCACAGGCTCCGGACGCGAAGGCTCAGCGGTCATGGCTCACGGGCCCAGCCGCTCCGCGGCATGTGGGATCTTCCCGGACCGGGGCACGTACCCGCGTCCCCTGCATCGGCAGGCGGACCCTCAACCACTGCGCCACCAGGGAAGCCCTTCTACTCACTTTTTAATTTTCTGTAATGGAGTAAGATTTGAATGAGGTTGCCTCAAGAAATAGTGTGGGGCAATGGATGGAACATTGAGAAAACGTTTGTAAGGAGTAAATAAGTAGGAAAACAGAAAATATTTGAGAAGTATTCTATTGAATTTCTGTTACTCAAGCCAGGGACCATTGTTATCTTTGGAAGCAGTAGCTATGATCTTCAGAGCATGGAATTATTCAGTAGCTGGAGAAGGGTGACATGGTTGTACCTATCAAGTGGTATTAAGTATGGTACATTATGTTCTTTGGCCCCTAGAAGCTTATAATTACCCACTGCAGAGCACTGCAGCGAGTAATGGAGCTTCATGTTCTATCTAGTAATGTCAGATGGCTCATTTATTAGTCATTCTTCACAATACCTTTGTGAAGTGCATCAGTGTTGTTATAATCATTACTTGTCTCCTACATGATGAATACATTGAATCACATTACTAAAGATCACGCCCATAGCTTATAAGCGTTTCAGTGATTTCTTCCAGTGTTCGTTCAGTGCTCACTAAATGAACTTCCTTTGATAAATCGCCTTAAATATTATTTCTTCCAATAGTCAGGAAAAGAAAAATATCTGCATACTGTCTTTTAATATTCTCTGATCCCTGATGTTCATGAGGTGAGATAGTTTTGTGTTAGTGGAACCAGAGTGAATATGGCAGTCAGGGTACTACAGAAAGAAACCCAGTGTAATTAATATGGAGGGACAAAGAAAGAACAAGAGAAAGAGAATACTGTTTAGCAGCCTCAAAATAAAATTATAAGTAATACATTTATTAAGTACTTAATTATGAGAGTGATTCCATTTCCATTAGGCAGCGCATTCCCCTGTCTTACTGAATGAATTGGAATGCTATACAGCTGATTAGCATTAAAAAGCTGTGACTGCCTTAAAGAAATAAAAACAGCCACAAGTCCTTCAATTCACAATATGTAGGTTAATTCCATATTTGGTAGGAAGGAGGGAGGCAAAATTCATTAAGTACCCAAAGAGAGTTGTTGCTAATGTTTGGTCTGAGGCCAACATTTTGGACTTCCTCTTTTCCACTGAAGATAGCAATTATCACTTTTTAATGTGGCTTTGAAATTTTAGAACTGAATCCTTGTGAAGTGCATCAAACATTCTTGAACTGTTTTCAGAACATTCTTTTCATGGAGCCATGAAACCAGCTGCACTTCTGCCTTAGTCAGTTAGCATTTTGTCATTGATGCTTTTAAGAATGCGTGTATGATAAAACAGAATCTGAGACATTGATCCTGCTGCAGCTATTTTAAGGAGGCAATTATAACAATATGAGACGCTGATTTATAATGTATTGTTCTCTGGTCTAGACTAAATTACGTGATTTGTCACAGAGGTTACCTATGCATATCACTCGGGAAAAAAAAATGCTATGGATGAAACTGCAGAACAATTGAATGGACTTTTTTCGTGCTAAAGGAGAATGCAGTCTTACTGTAGGGAATTGTTATGGGCTAAGGTTCTTGATGTCTTTCTTGATAGCTTCACAAGGGCATTGAAATGATGACATAACTATTAGGATAATTCAGTGCGAAAGTCTTTCTGTTGAAGACAAAGTTTTATTCACTCTGTGCGTGTAAAAAAGTGAATCAAAATTCCAGCCAAAATTACAGGAGTGTTGCTTAGCACCAGCATTTTCTGATCCAATATCTAAAGTCAGCTTGTAATTTTCATTGACTGAAACGGTAATATTTAACCGTCTCGCTTCTTTTCATGTGTGCCATGTTAGAAAATCATTTGGTGTGATGAATTCTGAGTACATTGTGCCAGAGACTCAAAGGGAAAAATTATCAGCATGGATTATGATATGTTGTTCTCTTGCTCATGGTGTGGCTTATTGGCAAAGTATCGTTGCTTGTACTTATGAGTTGAAAGTACATTTCTCTTTTTTTATCCACTTACTCTACAATTTGATTGTGTATACAACTGGGTGACTTCTGAAATCAATAGCAATCATATCTGGATTTTTCATAACATCTGGTTAACCTAAGGCATTGAGGTGATGACCTCAGAATTCTTTGACATTTATTATCCTGTGCTAAAGAGCTATCATGTGTTGAGTAATTGTATATAACGAAGTTCTATGTTAGATGCTGTTTATACTTTAGCCTGTGTAGTTTTCACAACACAACCATTTGGTGTAAGGATCTAATTTCCTTATTTTGTGCTTGAGGAAACAATCTCAGCAAGTTTCTCACTTGCCTAATTGCACACTTAAGTAACTGGGAGAGCTGAGGTTTGAACCAGATCTGTCTGAATTGCAAGGCCACGTTTCTTCATTCTGTCACGTTGCCTCTCAGCCAGAGAAACATCTATTTCAATAAGCACTAATAAAGCGGCTTAGAAAATGCCATTTTGTTTCATTCTTCAGAATACAATTCATGGCATAAAAAAAATAAAGTAAGCAGAGCCACAGTACCCATCCAAATAGACTTATCACATCCCTGACCACACACCTCATGTCATGTAAAAAGAGCCACTGTCTCCCTGCAGTTGTCTTTCCTGGACTTCCCTGTGAAATTTTGCCCTCTTTGATATATAATATCACACGCCACAAACAAGAATGTGGTGCAGCTTGAGACTGGCTTAAGCCGAACTGGTAGTTACTAAAGTCTTATATGTAAAGTGAGGAAGTTGAATGAAATAATAGCTATATCTTGAAACTTCTAACTTGCAGAATTCTAAGATGTGTAGATTAGTTTGTTACATAACATGGGTCTTGACTATGAGTATTCAGTAGTTTTTGAAGATGTAATCCATATGTATTGGGTTGGCCAAAAAGTTTGTTCGGGTTTTCTGTTAAGATGTTATGGGAAACCTGAAAGAACAAACATTTTGGCCAACCCAATAACAGCAGTTGTTATATCGAGTAGCTCTCACTGACCATGAATAATTTTACTAGCTTTTAATTTTTAACAAAAGTTTTGAGTTTATATTTTTGGTAGTAGAAATGTATTTCTGTTTCTATGTCACCTAACCTCCATTTCTTCTCTGTGCCACTGATTTAAGTAATCTGCTTGAATGTACTTTCCATCTTTTAAATTTTTTTTAAGTGCTTTTGAAATAGAACCTTTTGATTGGCAAAGATGCTCCCCTTTCTGACAGTTTAAACAGCCTGTCTGTGGTTATTAACATACCCTTGGTAAACTTTATGGCATCTTCTGGGTCCTTAAACAATGTTAAACACACTTGTAATTAAGACTGTTTTAGAAACTTTTAATTAAGTGCCACAACTGTTGATTGTCCTGAGGCAGGAAAGAAAAATCATTGAAAATGTTACAAACAACACCACTTATGGTGCAATAATATATTTTGTTACTATATTATATCACTGACAAAGGACTTTAGAAATATTGCTGTGTGTGTACATATCAAACTTAAGATAAGGACTTTCACCTTTAGTGAAAGTACAGTAGATCCTTATTATTCATAGATTCCATATTTACAATTCACCTACTTGCAAAAATTTATTTGTAACCCCCAAATCAATACCTGTGGCACTTTTGCAGTTACTCGTGGACGTGCACAGAGTGATGAAAAATTTGAGTCACCCAAAGCTCACTTTTCCAACTGAAGTGCAACAAGGCAATGGTTGGCTTTCTTGGTTCAGCTCTCAAACAGCAAACAAGTTTTCTTTTGCAGTCTATGTAGTGCCACATGTTTGTGTGTGTTTTTTTGTTGGTTGTTTTCACTGTTTAATATGGCTTCCAGGTATAGTGCTGAAGTGCTGTCTAGTGTTCCCAAGCACAAGAAGGCTATGATGTACCTTATGGACAAATTATGTGTTAGACAAGCTTTATTTAGTCTTGAGTGCTAGTGGTGTTGCCCATGTGTTCAACATTAATGAATCAAAAAAATCTATTAAATAAGGTATCTTTAAATAGAAGCACTCATAAAACAAGGTTATATATTGAGCAGTTGACTAACATGATGTGAATCAAAGGCTCACAGGAACCTAACCCTATATTTCCATTAAGAGCAATGGTTCAGAATTTGCTAATTTAACATTTGTGCTGACTGTATAAAACTTAACTAGTGTAAATAACAAGAGTAGATTATATTTAGAGTCACAACAAAATGCCTCCAAAATTATTAGGAAAAATTTTCAAAGGTAGCTATTTTGAAATCAGTTTTTCTTAGGGGAGGGGGGCAACCCCACAACTTAAAGCTATTTTATGTTTTTGTCAGATGCTTCTCCTGGGATTTCTCTTAAGATAGTAGTATTATTCTTGTACAATTTTGTTCATTCTCACTTCCAAATTTTACTACTTCTTTAGATCTATGCTGTAAATTATTGTATAATTGTACAAAAATGACATTTTAGTTAGTTATGCAGTTGGGCTTTTAAAAGAGATTTTGTGTAAAGAATGATGCAAGTCACCCCAAGATAGGCTGTTCATAAACAGAGAGATAGAAAACGTCTTCCTTACAACTTATTCAACTACTGAATTATTCCAATGCAGCAAACTTTAGTGGACCCTGCACATAAAGGGATGATGGTCCTACCATTTTTGGTATCTGGGTAAGAAAGGGATCTTTAGAATGCTATAGCAACTTTTCACATTATAGGAAAAGCCTTGGTAGAATTCACTCTGAGGGCCTAAGAAAGGAGAGACATCTTGAGATCTTCCCTTTGGATTGATACAAGATGAGGCTTGATTAATATTGAGCCTATTAGTTTAGTATGTTATGTAGGGATTGAATGGTGCTTTTCATAAATCTCTGCTGTTTTTCTGTGGACAAGTTAATATTTAACATTTATTTTACTGCAAATAGTTCTGTTAAATTAATTAAAACAAGGTGTCTCTGATGCCGTGGGCAGCCTATGAAAACAACCCAAAATCTAAGCCCATAAATGCCTCAAGGTTATGGAATCGAAATGTAAGGACAGCCCATCACAAACAGCTAACTAGGCTTTAAGCTGTAGTCAGTCAATAACTTCCTTTCTTTATTTCTTCCTTTTCTCTGTAAGTCTCTCCCGAGCTCCTGTGGGTGGAACGTTCCTAACCACTTCCAGTTTGGTTCAATTGGAATCGAGTTTTGCTCAAATAAACTCTTAAAAATTTTAATATGCCTTAGCTTATCTTTTAACAGTTCTTTGTGGATTATTTTAGAAACAGTTGTCAGACACCTAACTGATACGGTCATATTATTGGAGCATGTAACCTTCCTGAGATCTGATTGCTGTGTTCCTCAAAGTCTGGTTCCAGGGTCACCTGCACCATGATCAGCTGAGGGATTAAGACGTTTGCAGGTTCCTCAGGGACCCACTCAAGATTGATTAAATCAGATTTTCTGGGAGTATTGCCCATGTATCTGTACTTTTTTGTTTTTTGGGGTACACGGGCCTCTCACCGCCATGGCCCCTCCCGTTGCGGAGCACAGGCTCCGGACACGCAGGCCCAGCGGCCATGGCTCACGGGCCCAGCCGCTCCGCAGCACGTGGGATCCTCCCGGACCGGGGCACGAACCCGCGTCCCCCGGACCGGCAGGCGGACTCTCAACCACTGCGCCACCAGGGAAGCCCTGTATCTGTATTTTTTAACAAACATGCTGGGTACACTACAGTTTGAGAGAATCACTCTTCTACTGACTTGGTAGAAAGCCACAGTTTCTATTATATTTTATTTAGTCAAGTAATTTACATTCTTTGCCTAAAATAGATTTGGCTTTTTTTAAATCTCTAAGGAGTACGGATATAGCCGAAATTAAGTAAACCTAATATGTGAAAATACAGATAAACTCTAAGGTGATATGTTAAATTAAGGTGACTATTATTTAAATCTATATGTCAAACTTAGAAGTATGAAGTCTTGTTACTTTCAGTGCAGTCACTCAAGGGACCTCCATATATAGGTCTCCCACATGTCCTTCCACACATGTTTTCCCCACATATTTTAGTGGGCAATTCCAATGAGTTTTCTTTTTTATTTTTTTTTTGGATATTTCAGAGTTTTAGAACCTGATTGATTCTATAAAAAAGTCTGATCACTTTTTTCTCCTCCTCCTCCTTTCTTTTTAAATACAACTGATATTATCCATCAGGTTCATCACTGTTATCACAAGACCTGTCTCAGAATAACTGTGACCTTTCTGAAAGGATAAGAAAACACTGAGGATATTAAAAATTCCAAAACAGGAGTTCAGAATATGTTTAGAAAAATGAAATAAATCTCAATATAATGCCTTAAGGAAGAGGATGATATAAATTCTGAGATGTATATTTCAAAATTGGTAGATATAGGTGTACTTCCTAGTTAGCTACTCATATATCCTTATTGATATAAACATCTTATATTCAGCACTAGTCACAGACTAGTGTGTATGCTATGCCTGGCTGTAAGAGACATTAGTAATAAATGTGGACTGATGAATAAGACTTAACTAGTAAACACGGTAGATAAGACAGTTTCCTGAGTTCCATGGAGTTTTGAGTCTGCTAGGAGCTTACAGTGTTATAGGAAGAGAATCATCATCTTTACCCAAATAAAGATACAATTTAATTTCCCTATTAATTAAGATCAAGGTGGGGATGGGAGAGATGAGCCCCACTCCTTTTCTCTCAGAACTCTTTTCTGACTTGGTTTTGGGTGCCACTAACTCTCACCAGCCAATTCCCCCCACTCCTAAACTTTGGGGACTTAGGGTTTTAAAGTCAGTATTTAGGACACAGAATCATCATTAGTGCAGTTTTGTTGGTGAACTTGTAATAATAATGCCAATGTTTTCATATAAAAATGCACCCCAAATTTCTAAGGGAAAATTTAAGAATAAGATTGAGGCCTGCTTGGTTGCAGTTGATGTATTAGAATAGTAATGTTTATTTTGGGGTAAGGTCTGCTATGGTGACCTGATTAATAGGCTGATACAGATTAGAAAGATGCAAATATCTATAACAACATAACATTTACATTTTTATTTCTATAGATATCATAAAATAAAAAATTACAGCATAAGGAGATTGAGGCTGGAAATAAAGAAGCATTTCCTGATCATGTATGGACTTAAAGCATCGTTAAGATACAGAAATATCACTCCAAGAATCAATCCTTGGTCTGTTTGAGTTGGTTTATGTGTAATATCAACTGAAGACAATAGGACCAGCTTCTGTGGTACCATTTAGTCCTCTGAATACAACATGTTTGTACCTACATGCTCATATACATGCAACCATTCATTTTTTAATTAGTTTATTAGTGCTAATGATCTTTATTTAATTAATGAAACTAATCACATTTCTTTCCAGTTGTATCCAAGACAGAGTTATTGAACAATAAAGTGGATTTATAGAGACTCTGTTTAGGGAGTTATTTAGAACACTGCGAAACAAAAAACGGAAAGCGACAGTGAGTGCAGCTTTTCCATTCAGCAATGTAGATTCACTTCATCCTGAGCCCAGGACTGACAGCCTCCTTTGGGAACATGTCTGGTTTATAGCTGTGAAGACAGTATGACCTTTTAAAACTCTCTTGGGTTACTGAGGCAATAGTTGACTAGGTGTGTGAAGTAAAGCTTCTAAATTCTACATTTAGCATTAATCTAAAGGGAGATGGAATTTATAAGTTAACATATTAAGGTGTTTATCTGTGTAGTAATTATTAAATTATTAGATAGCTTAATATTGGGACATAAATTCTGTTTTTAATAAATTTTATTTCTTTTTTGGCTGTGTTGGGTCTTCACTGCTGCAGGTGGGCTTTCTCTAGTTGCAGAGAGCGGGGGCTACTCTTCGTTGTGGTGCGTGGGCTTCTCATTGCGGTGGCTTCCCTTGTTGCGGAGCACGGGCTCTGGTGCGGGCTTCAGTAGTTGTGGCTCGTGGGCTCTAGGGTGCAGGCTCAGAACTTGTGGTACAGGGGTTTAGTTGCTCCTCTGCATGTGGGATCTTCCCGGACCGAGGCTTGAACCCATGTCCCCTGCATTGGTAGGCAGATTCTTAACCACTGCTCTTTGTGCCACCAGGGAAGTCCCAAGAAATTAATTCTTATAAGTACTTAGTATAGGCCCAAAGCTTATAGAGTTCAGTTTATCAAGTTTCTCCGAAAATCAGCTTTTAAAAAATATAATTGTTTCAAATGTTGAGAAGTATTAGAATTGAGGTTAAAGAATTAAAACTTGTGGAACACTATGCTTGAATTATAAACCATGGTAATAAGTATAATTTTGAAAACATAATTTATAGCTCGTTTTATTTTTAGATTTTTTAAGTTTCTCTTGACGCTTTTATGTCTGCATGCTGACATTTGCACCCACTTTATCCCCCTACCACCTCTTTTAGGGGTTATAACAGCAGCAACATTGGCCCATGACTGTGCCCTTATGAGGGTTTCTTTTTTTTTTTTGACATACAAAATCCTTAAAATTTATACCACTGAAGAAGACTGACATAAAAGGGGTATTAAGATATAGTTATTGAATAATAAAGTCTTTACATTTCAGATATGATCATGAGCCCATACATGTAGTAGGTGATCAGTGAAAGGAAGGCCACGACAGGCAGGTGTGTAGCAACACTGGTGCAGAGCCCTTTATACAGAAGGTATGGGTTGGGTCTCCAAACTGTTAACAGCATTGCAGTACCCTCAATCTGATATTCAAAAACAATATTGCTTAAAATAATAGAAGTTTTAAAGAGAGTTATTTTATATTTATGTCTCAATTGCCTTTTAACCCCACATTCTTGTTATAACAGGAATGAATGTATGTTTTGGGGTATGAAAAATGAAGCACTTATGTAATGTGTTTTAAGGACAGCAGAAGCCTGTTGGGTTCAGATATATTTCTGCAAATTCTGGAAAACATTAGCTGAGATTTCGTCCATTGCTATTTGAAACAAGTTTAGTAATTTGCTATGATCCCTAGAGGAATGTGACTGTGGCGTCTAAAGACACAAGTAGGTTTTAATTTTGGTTTGGTTGTAAGGAGTCCACTTTCTAGTTCATTGAAAAGAGTAAGAGAAGAAAATGTGCTATCAATTTTTGTCATGTTTTCAAGTGTAGGTTTTCCTTTTAGTTGAATACCAGACCTTTCTTGTGTGTGTGTGTAATTCTAAAAGATTGTATAAAATTATTTTAAGGGAGATTTTTTTTAACATCTTTATTGGAGTATAATTGCTTTACAATGGTGTGTTAGTTTCTGCTTTATAACAAAGTGCATCAGCTATACATTTACATATATCCCCATATCTCCTCCCTCTTGCATCTCCCTCCCACCATCCCTATCCCACCCCTCTAGGTGGTCACAAAGCACTAAGCCGATCTCCCTGTGCTATGTGGCTGCTTTCCACTAGCTATCTATTTTGCATTTGGTAGTGTATATACGTCCATGCCACTCTCTCACTTCGTCCCAGCTTACCCTTCCCCCTCCCCGTGTCCTCAAGTCCATCCTCTATGTCTGCGTCTTTATTCCTGTACTTCCCCTAGGTTCTTCAGAACCACTTTTTTTTTTTAGGATTCCATATATATGTGTTAGCTTACGGTATTTGTTTTTCTTTTCTGACTTACTTCACTCTGTATGACAGACTCTAAGTCCATCCACCTCACTACAAATAACTCACTATCGTTCCTTTTTATGGCTGAGTAATATTCCATTGTATATATGTGCTGCATCTTCTTTATCCATTCATCTGTTGATGGACACTTAGGTTGCTTCCATGTCCTGGTTATTGTAAATAGAGCTGCAGTGAACGTTGTGGTACATGACTCTTTGAATTATGGTTTTCTCAGGGTATGTGCCCAGTAGTGGGATTGCTGGGTCGTATGGTAGTCTATTTGTAGTTTATTAAGGAACCTCCATACTGTTCTCCATAATGGCTGTATCAATTTACATTCCCACCAACAGTGCTAGAGGGTTCCCTTTTCTCCACACCCTCTTCAGCATTTAGTGTTTGTAGATGTTTTGATGATGGCCATTCTGACTGGTGTGAGGTGATACCACATTGTAGTTTTGATTTGCATTTCTCTAATGCTTAGTGATGTTGAGCATCCTTTCATGTGTTTGTTGGCAATCTGTATATCTTCTTTGGAGAAATGTCTATTTAGGCCTTCTGCCCATTTTTGGATTGGATTGTTTGTTTGTTTGATATTGAGCTGCATGAGCTGCTTGTAAATTTTGGAGATTAATCCTTTTTTGCTTCATTTGCAAATATTTTCTCCCATTCTGAGGGTTGATTTTCATCTTGTTTATGGTTTCCTTTGCTGTGCAGAAGCTTTTACGTTTCATTAGGTCCCATTTGTTTTTATTTCCATTTCTCTAGGAGGTGGGTCAAAAGGATCTTGCTGTGATTTATGTGATAGTGTTCTGCCTATGTTTTCCTCTAAGAGTTTGATAGTGTCTGGCCTTACATTTATGTCTTTAATCCATTTTGAGTTTATTTTTGCATATGGTGTTAGGGAGTGTTCTAATTTCATTCTTTTACATGTGGCTGTTCATTTCTCCCTGCACCACTTATTGAAGAGGCTGTCTCTCCTCCATTGTATATTCTTGCCTCCTTTGTCAAAGATAAGTTGACCATAGGTGCGTGGGTTTATCTCTGGGCTTTCTATCCTTCTCCATTGATCTATATTTCTGGTTTTGTGCCAGTACCATACTGTCTTGATTACTGTAGCTTTGTAGTATAGTCTGAAGTCTGGGAGCCTGATTCCTCCAGCTCCGTTTTTCTTTCACAAGATTGCTTTGGCTATTCAGGGTCTTTTTTGTTTCCATACAAATTGTGAATTTTTAAATTCTATTTGTGTGAAAAATGCCATTGGTAGTTTGATAGGGATTGCATTGAATCTGTAGATTGCTTTGGGTAGTATAGTCATTTTCACAATGTTGATTCTTCCAATCCAACTACGTGGTATATCTGTTCAGCTGTTTGTATCATCTTTAATTTCTTTCCTCAGTGTTCTATAGTTTTCTGTATACGGGTCTTTTGTCTCCTTAGGAAGGTTTATTCCTAGGTATTTTATTCTTTTTGTTGCAATGGTAAATGGGAGTGTTTCCTTAATTTCTCTTTCAGTGTTTTCATCATTAGTGTATAGGAATGCCAGAGATTTCTGTGCATTAATTTTGTATCCTGCTACTTTACCAAATTCACTGATTATCTCTAGTAGTTTTCTAGTAGCATCTTTAGGATTCTCTATGTATAGTATCCTGTCATCTGCAAACAGTGACAGTGTTACTTCTTCTCCGATTTGGATTCCTCTTATTTCTTTTTCTTCTCTGATTGCTGTGGCTAAAACTTCCAAAACTATGTTGAATAAGAGTGGTGAGAGTGGGCAACCTTGTCTTGTTCCTGATCTTAGAGGAAATGGTTTCAGCTTTTCACCATTGAGAATGATGTTGGCTGTGGGTTTCTCATATATGGCCTTTATTATGTTGAGGTACATTCCCTCTGTGCCTACTTTCTGGAGGTTTTTTTTTTTTTTTATCATAAATAGGTGTTGAATTTTGTCGAAAGCTTTTTCTGCATCTCTTGAGATGACCATATGGTTTTTCTCCTTCAATTTGTTAATATGGTGTATCACATTGATTGATTTGCAGATATTGAAGAATCCTTGCATTTCTGGAATAAACCCCACTTGATCATGGTGTATGATCCTTTTAATGTGCTGTTGGATTCTGTTTGCTAGTATTTTGTTGAGGAGTTTTACATCTGTGTTCATCAGTGATATTGGCCTGTAGTTTTCTTTCTTTGTGACATCTTTGTCTGCTTTTGGTATCAGGGTGATGGTGGCCTTGTAGAATGAGTTTGGGAGTGTTCCTCCCTCTGCTATAGTTTGGAAGATTTTGAGAAGGATAGGTGTTAGCTCTTCTCTAAATGTTTGATAGAATTCACCTGTGAAGCCATCTGGTCCTGGGCTTTTGTTTGTTGGAAGATTTTTAATCACATTCTCAATTTCAATGCTTGTGATTGGTCTGTTTATATTTTCTATTTATTTCTGGTTCAGTCCCAGAGGTTGTGCTTTTCTAAGAGTTTGGCCATTTCTTCCAAGTTGTCCATTTTTTTGGTATATAGTTGCTTGTAGTAATCTCTCATGATCCTTTGTATTTATGCAGTGTTAGTTGTTACTTCTCTTTTTTCATTTTGAATTCTATTAGTTTGAATCTTCTCCCTTTTTTTCCTGATGAGTCTGGCTAATGGTTTATCAATTTATCTTCTCAAAGAACCAGCTTTTAGTTTTATTGATCTTTGCTATTGTTTCCTTCATTTCTTTTATTTCTGATCTGAGCTTTATGATTTCTTTCCTTCTGCTAACTTTAGGGCATTTTTCTTCTTCTTTCTCTAATTGCTTTAGGTGTAAGTTTAGGTTGTTTATTTAAGACGCTTCTTGAAGTAGGATTGTATTGCTATAAACTTCCTTCTTAGAACTGCTTTTGCTGCATCCCATAGGTTTTTGGTTGTTGTGTTTTGTCATTTGTTTCTAGGTATTTTTTGATTTCCTCTTTGATTTCTTCAGTGATCTCTTGGTTATTTAGTATTGTATCGTTTAGCCTCCATGTGTTTGTGTTGTTACAGATATTTTCCTGTAATTGATATCTAGTCTCATAGCGTTGTGGTCAGAAAAGATACTTGATATGATTTCAGTTTTCTTAAATTTACCAAGGCTTGATTTGTGACCCAAGATATGATCTATCCTAGAGAATGTTCCATGAGCACTTGAGAAGAAAGTGTATTCTGTTGTTTTTGTGTAGAATGTCCAAGACCCTGTGAGCCACAAAGCTCAGAAGAAAAGGGAGAAAAAATGAAAGAAATAGAGAAATAAAATAAAATAGTTATTAAAATAAAAAAATTATTAAAAATTAAAAAGTGATAAAAAAAGAAAAGAATGAAAGAATAGACCAACCAAACCAAGAAACAAATCCCCTGTAACTATCAATTAAGTACATCTTGTTTAATGTGTCATTTAAAGCTTGTGTTTCCTTATTTATTTGCATTTTGGATGATCTGTCCATTGGAGAAAGTGGGGTGTTAAAGTCCCCTGCTCTGATTGTGTTACTGTCGATTTCCCCTTTTATGGCTGTTAGCTTTTGCCTTATGTATTGAGGTGCGCCTATGTTGAGTGCGTAAATATTTACAATTGTTATATCTTCTTCTTGGATTGATCCCTTGATCATTATATAGTGTCCTTCTTTGTCTCTTGTAATGGTCTTTATTTTAAAGTCTATTTTGTCTGATATGAGAATTGCTACTCCAGCTTTCTTTTGGTTTCCATTTGCACGGACTGTCTTTTTCCATCCTCTCACTTTCAGTCTGTATGTGTCCCTAGGTCTGAAGTGGGTCTCTTGTAGAAAGCATATATATGGGTCCTGTTTTTGTATCCATTCAGCCAGTCTGTGTCTTTTGGTTGGAGCATGTAATCTGTTTACATTTAGGGTAGTTATCGATATGTAAGTTCCTATTACCATTTTCTTAATTGATTTGGATTTGTTATCGTAGGTCTTTTCCTTCTCTTGTGTTTCCTACCTCGAGAAGTTTCTTTAGCATTTGTTGTAAAGCTGGTTTGGTGGTGTTGAATCCTCTTAGCTTTTGCTTGCTGTAAAGGATTTAATTTCTCCATCGGATCTGAATGAGATCCTTGCTGGGTAGAGTAATCTTGGTTGTAGGTTTTTCCCTTTCATCACTTTAAGTATGTCTTGCCACTCCCTTCTGGCTTGCAGAGTTTCTGCTGAAAGATCAGCTGTTAACCTTATGGGGAGCCCTTGTATGTTACTTGTTGTTTTTCCCTTGCAGCTTTTAATATTTTTTCTCTGTATTTAATTTTTCATAGTTTGATTAATATGTGTCTTGGCATGTTTTTCCTTGGATTTATCCTGTATGGGACTCTCTGTGCTTCCTGGACTTGACTGACTATTTCCTTTCCCATATTAGGGAGGTTTTCAACTATAATCTCTTCAGATATTTTCTCAGTCCCTTTCTTTTTCTCTTCTTCTTCTGGGACCCCTGTAATTCGAATGTTGGTGTGTTTAATGTTGTCCCAGAGGTCTCTAAGACTGTCCTCAAGTCTTTTCATTGTTTTTTCTTTATTCTGCTCTGTGGTAGTTATTTCCACTATTTTATCTTCCAGGTCACTTATCCGTTCTTTTGCCTCAGTTATTCTGCCATTGATTCCCTCTAAAGAATTTTAAATTTCATTTATTGTGTGGTTTATCATTGTTTGTTTGCTCTTTAGTTCTTCTAGGTATTGTTAAACGTTTCTTGTATTTTCTCCATTCTATATCCAAGATTTTGGATCATCTTTACTATCATTACTCTGATTTTTTTTCAGGTAGACTGCCTATTTCCTCTTCTTTTGTTTGGTCTGGGGTTTTTACCTTGCTGCTTCATCTGATGTGTGTTTCTCTGTCTTCTCATTTTTCTTAACTTACTGTGTTTGGGGTCTCCTTTTCGCAGGCTGCAGGTTCGTAGTTCCCGTTATTTTTGGTGTCTGTCCCCAGTGGCTAAGGTTGGTTCAGTGGGTTGTATAGGCTTCCTGGGGGAGGGGACTCGTGCCTGTGTTCTGGTGGATGAGGCTGGATCTTGTCTTTCTGGTGGGCAGGACCGCATCCGGTGGTGTGTTTTGGGATGTCTGTGACCTTATTATGATTTTGGGTAGCCTCTCTTCTAATGGGTGGGGTTGTGTTCCTGTCTTGCTAGTTGTTTGGCACAGGGTGTGCAGTACTGTAGCTCGCTGGTTGTTTACTGCAGCTGTGTCTTGGCGTTGAGATAGAGATCTCTGTGAGAGCTTTTGCCTTTTGATATTATGTGGAGTTGGGAGGTCTCTGGTGGACCAGTGCCCTGAACTCGGCTCTCCTACCTCAGAGGCACATGCCTGACATCCGGCCGGAGCACCAAGACCCTGTGAGCCACAAAGCTCAGAAGAAAAGGGAGAAAAAATGAAAGAAATAGAGAAATAAAATAAAATAGTTATTAAAATAAAAAAATTATTAAAAATTAAAAAGTGATAAAAAAAGAAAAGAATGAACGAATAGACCAACCAAACCAAGAAACAAATCCCCCAATGATAACAAGCACTAAAAGCTATACTAAAAAAAAGAAACGGACTGACAGAACCCGAGGACAAACAGTAAACAGAAAGCTATACAGACAAAATCACACAAAGAAGCATACACATATACAGTCACAAAAAGAGAAAAAGGAAAAACAATGTATATATAGAAAAAAAAGGAAGAGAGCAACCAAATCAATAAACAAATCTACCAATGATAATAAACTCTAGATACTAAACTAAGATAAACATAAAACCAGAAACAAATTAGATGCAGAAAGCAAACCACAAGTCTACAGTTGCTCCCAAAGTCCACCGCCTCAGTTTTGGGATGATTCGTTTTCTGTTCAGGTATTCCAGAGATGCAGGGTACCTCAAGGTGATTGTGGAGATTTAATCCGCTGCTCCTGAGGCTGCTGGGAGAGATTTCCCTTTCTCTTCTTTCTTCGCACAGCCCCCGGGTTTCAGCTTTGGATTTGGCCCCGCCTCTGCGTGTAGGTCACCTGAGGGCGTCTGTTCTTCGCTCAGACAGGAC
The DNA here is from genome assembly GCF_963924675.1 of Phocoena phocoena. Classification (NCBI taxonomy): domain Eukaryota; kingdom Metazoa; phylum Chordata; class Mammalia; order Artiodactyla; family Phocoenidae; genus Phocoena; species Phocoena phocoena. The sequence goes on along the minus strand of NC_089223.1, from coordinate 108,939,771 downwards.
GGGGTTAAAGGAGCAGCTGATTGGGGGGCTCTGTCTCAGTCAGGCTGGGGGGAGGGAGGAGTTTGGTATGTGGGGTGAGCCTGCTGCGGCAGAGGCCGACGTGACGTTGCACCAGCCTGAGGAGCACCGTGTGTTCTCCCGGGGAAGTTGTCTCTGGATCACAGGACCCTGGCAATGGCGGGCTGCACAGGCTCCCGGGAGGTGAGGTGTGGAGGGTGACCTGTGCTTGCACACAGGCTTCTTGGTGGCTACAGCAGCAGCCTTAGCGTTTCATGCCTGTCTCTGGTGTCTGCACTGATAGCCATGGCTCGTGCCCGTTTCTGGAGCTCGTTTAAGTGGTATTCTGAATCCCCTCTCCTCGTGCCACCCTGAAACAATGGTCTCTTGCTTTTAGGCAGGTCCAGACTTTTTCCCGGACTCCCACCCGGCTAGCTGTGGCGCACTAGTCCCTTCAGGCTGTGTTCACGCAGCCAACCCCAGTCCTTTCCCTGGGATCTGACCTCCGAAGCCCGAGCCTCAGCTCCCAGCCCCGACCCGTCCCAGTGGGTGAGCAGACAAGCCTCTCGGGCTGGTGAGTGCCACTCGGCATCGATCCTCTGTGCGGGAGTCTCTCCGCTTTGCCCCCTGCACCCCTGTTGCTGCGCTCTCCTCCCTGGTTCCGAAGCTTCCCCCCCCACCCCCCCGCCCCCGTCTCTGCCAGTGAAGGGGCTTCCTAGTGTATGGAAACTTTTCCTCCTTCACAGCTCCCTCCCAGAGGTGCAGGTCCTATCCCTATTCTTTTGTCTCTGTTTTTTCTGTTTTCTTTTGCCCTACCCAGGTACGTGGGGAGTTTCTTGCCTTTTGGGAGGTCTGAGGTCTTCTGCCAGCGTTCAGTAGGTGTTCTGTAGGAGTTGTTTCACACGTAGATGTGTCTTTGATGTAGTTGTGGGGAGGAAGGTGATCTCCACGTCTTACTCCTCTGCCATCTTGAATGTCTCCTTAAGGGAGATTTAATACTTAAGTTTTTTTTTTTAAAAGGTATTGATTTTAAAAGTTGGGTTGATGCTTTCAGAACTCATCAGAGAAATTCGCATCAATTTTCATTCTACTCTGATTTAATTGAGATTAGGCAAACTCGAAAAATTTTAAAACTACCTCAGTTTTCACTGAAAATATATTCACACAAAGGATAATATGGGTTTTTTCCCCTATAGGGTTTTATCAGTCATTCACCCCAAATTATTTAGTCCTTGATATGAACAAGACACTATGCTAGGCTGGGAAACTCTTGTTTCCTAGGAATTTTGGCTCTAAAGACCTACCCTCACATTCAATTTGCACATTGCTAAGTCTTGGTTCTATATTTCAGCCATAAAATTTTCTGGAAAAATATTCACACATTCTAGTAAGATATTTGTCTATTCTATATTTTTTCAGAAGAATCATAAATGTAGCAACCTCCTAAATTAATGTGACACTGAAAACTGAAATAATGATATTACTGGAAATAAATCATATTGTGTTTGGTTACTAAAAAGAAAGAAAATTGTTTCCATGTGCTTAAAGGAATTTGAATTTAGTTTCCAAAGTTTAGATTTTAATAATGTACTTTTGAATTTTTTTCTATTATTATAATCTTAGTGATGTTATTCCTGTTAGGTTTGATTTGATCTTTATAGCAAAACACATTTCTATGTACTTATGAAAAAAATTCTACTCATTATAGGCAGTGTATGATAGTATATGATATTAAAATTATTATTACCATACTTGAAACATGGTACAATGTATTCAATATTCAAATCTGCATTAAAAAATAACATTAAAATTCTCTGCATTTCATTGGAGTAACCACAGGGTGCTTGGTGAAAAACCTTTTCTGTAGTCTTTGTGTCCGGTTTGAGTTGCTTTTGTTCATAAAAATCTGTGATGTAGAGTTACTTCTGAGTATCTCATGAGTTGAGAAAAACCACAGTACCTAAAGTGAACTAGATGACTGCTTAATCTCAAGGAGTTTTCAGGTTCAGACATATGGGTTCACTGAAGAGCAAAATCAGTTAATCTTAATAATAAAATATAATGAACCAATAAAAGAACTACAGTTCAAGTCACTGACATCATACTAAATGGCTTCCAGAAAACAGAGATTTTCTCATAGTATGATTTTGATGAATTTTTCCCTTATAGAATATACAAAGACTCAATTGATTGAGAACTCAGAACAATTGATGGCCATGATATGGGTCTATTGCCTTTATTAGATTAGAACTAAGTCTACAAATGACATATGGCACTTTCTATCCTGCTTTCTAGTTAGAAAACTAATAGATACAGATTTTCCATTGCATTAATGAGCACAGATACAAATAAGCATGACTTGTTTTTCAGGAGATTATAACAGTATAGAAACAATTAACATTCACCACTTTTATTCTAATATGACTTTTTCAAAACAGGGTATCAAAAGAAGTTGATTTATTGGAAGGTAAATTGATATTTTGTAATTTTATAATGTTATATGGAAGATGATCTCAAGAAGAAACTAAATTTATAACTATAGCTTAGACCTCAAGGAAGTATTAGCCTTTTCCTTCAGGCTAAGCTAAACTAAAGTAAACTCTCCAAAGTCATGGGTGGCTGCTTATACTAAGATGTACAAGGATTCTCTCAAGCTCATTGAGAATGATAGACAGGAATTGGTGAAAATAAAGGCATGGCATAGGAGAGGTAAAAAGAGTAACTAAAACCTCACACCCAGGTTTATGTTTCCTTTTTGTGGGGATGGCACAGAGAGTGATGTTGTGGGAGGTTAAGGGTGGAGGGAAGGAGAATAGGAGGAAGAGGCAGGTAATATGGAATGGTGATTGAGGTTAAAACCTGGTAATTAGAAGACTTAAATTATTTGTTCTCAGTCTTTCTTGTACCTTAAAACCCCAGAAAACAAAACCTCATTCTTTTTGTGACCATTGATAGAAACTACCTCAAAATATAGGCTTCTGAGAAGTGGGAAACAGTGTATTTGGTGGGAACCTTTTTGGTGAAGGACGTTATAAAGGAGGAAGAATGATCACTTTGGTCTTATTTTTTTAAAAATGTTTCTTTCTTACTTTTTTTTTTTTGGATGATCACTTTGGTCTTAAATCAAATCTATTTTTAGATTTAAATTGTAGAGATCAGTATAATCTCAGTAGATCAAAAACTCCCATGAAAATGCTACTAATTTGGTCAGTTTAAAAAAATTTTGGTCATTTTTGCCAGATGAATCCAGGGCTTATATATTCAGAATATGTGTTTAAAGGGTAATTTTTTTGAAGCGAAGAAGATGAAAATTAATGATAGATATATATATATATATATATATATATATATTAGGTTCAAACCAATAAAAGTTCAAAAACATTTCAATGGGTAAGAATATGTACCCAGCATTTTCCCAAAGTTAGGAGACTTATGTGGTTTCTGGCCTAAGACCTGAGAGAATACAGACTGCATAATTTGAACAAGGACATGGCAGAATGACAAATTATATCAAAATCTGAAATGAGTGGAGGCAAAATCTAGACAGAGGCTGGATTGTCCTGAGTTTGGATAAAGTTTAGAAACTTCATGGGGCTTCTCTTATTTAGCTGCCATAAAGTGTAAGTTTGGTTCAATAGCCAAAAAAAAAAAAAAAAAGAGTAGCGATTGATTCTACAGAACTTTAGTATTTAGTAACACTTTCCACTGTAGTACAATAATAAATCATGTCTCCTAATTTGCAAAGTATTGTGGAGCCTCCAAATCACATCTTGTCAAGCAGAATAACCCGTGTTACAGGATTTATCCTAAAGATGAGTGTCATTTTCATCATTATTGCCAACTGAGAAATGATTTTACTGTACAACTTTTCCTTGATCTATGGTACAACTGTCAATTATCTATATGGGTAAGCCAACTTTGGGAAAAACACATATGTCCAAAAAGAATACATGAGCATAGAATAGTGCATAAAGGCATAAGCTCTGGAGCCAGGTCACCTAAGTACAAAGCTGGCTCCACCACTTGCTGTCTGTGGGGAGGTAGACAGATTGCATGTGACTTTCACATGATTAAATTTCTGGCTTGTCAGATCCTACCGATAACCAAGCTGACATCCTTGAGACCCACTGCATTATACATTTCAAAGCTTCAGTATTTCTATCTGCTAAATTAGGATATTAATTGTATCTTTCTCTTAAGGTTGTTTTTGAGATTTAATAGTTTTCAAGTGTGTCTAAATGCTTAAAAATATTAGTTATTATATTATTATAGTTGTACGTTTTAAAGAACTATTACATTAGCGGTTAGATAGCCAAAGGAACAAACAGAATTAGCCTTAAAATGTGGCCAAACAAAGAAAATCTTACGTCTCATTTCAAAGAAATGTAAATAGGACTGATTGTTACAGTTATTTTATGTACAAGCCATACCAAATGTTACTTTTTAAAAAATCATGGTGGAAAGTATAGCAAGGAAGGCTGCTTCCAAGCACAAGAGAGAACTCCATATCAACTGTGATTATGTTATTTGAAAGTAATCAGAATTCTTTTGGTAGTGAGCATCTTTTCATGTACTTACTGGTTATCTGTATAATGTCTTTGGAGAAATGTCTATTTAAATTCTTTGCCCATTTTTAAATTGGATTGTCTTTTTTGGTAAACCTTTATTGTCTTTTTATTGTTGAGTTCTACAAGTTCTTTATTCTAGATACAAGTCTCTTATCAGATGCATGATTTGCAATATTTTCTCCCATTCTGTGGGTTGTCTTTTCATTTTCTTATGATGTTCTTTGAATCACAGGTTTTTCATTTTAATGATGTCTAATTAATCTGTCTTTTTTGCTTTTGGTATCATTTTTAAAAAAATTGTCTAATCTAAGGTCATGAAGATTCACTTCTTTTTTTTTTCTTCTAAGAGTTTTATAGTTATTAGCTCTTACATTTAAGTCTATGAGCCATTTTGAGTTAAGTTTTGTATATGGTGTGAGGTAGAAGTTCAATGTCATTATTTTGTTTGTGGATATCCAGTTGTCCCAGCACCATTTATTGAAAAGACTGTCATTTCTCTATTAAATCGTCTTGGCACCCATGGCAAAAATTAGTTGACTATAAATGTAAGTCCCATATCCTTTTTTAAATTACAATTAAAAAAATTAATTTTTATTGGCGTATAGTTGCTTTACAATGTTGTGTTTCCACTGTACAGCAAAATGAATCAGCCATACATATACATATATCCCCCCCTTTTTGGACTGCCTTCCCATTCAGGTCACCACAGTGCATTAAGTAGAGTTCCCTGTGCTGTATAGTATGTTCTCATTAGTTATCTATTTTATACATAGTATCAATAGTGTATATGTGTCAATCCCAGTCTCCCAATTCCTCCCACCCCTTCCCTTCCCCCCTGGTATCCATACATTTGTTCTCTACATCTGTGTCTCTATTTCTGCCTCCATATCCTTTTAAAAATCTAAACTTTATCTAATTTGTTCCAGTTAAATGGAAAACTGAGTGTGATTTTTCTTAAAAATATTTAATAATGAAGTCTCCTTTCCTTTCATTCAGTTGATAAATCATTTTTATTGGCAGTTTCTTTGTTATTACTATACCAAAATTTTTATGACTCAGCTGAAACTAATTCTTTTATTTTAATTAATTTTTATTGGAGTATAGTTGATTTACAATTTTGTGTTAGTTTCTGCTGTACAGCAAAGGAATCAGTGATACAAAGCTAATTTTCTTTTATTTCGGTAAGGCAAATAACCTTGTCTTCCTTGCAATACTTTACTAAATTAACCTTCTATTTAGATGTTACTTATATTCAGAGGAAAAATATTAATCTGAATGGAAGTTGTTTGTGTCTAGCAAAAGAAAGAATTTGAATCACACATCCATTATATTTCTAGTTCTTTGATTCAATTGTTGGTAAACCAACTTAAAATTTCCACAAGTATCATATTCATTTGAAGTAGTATAGTTTTTGTTAGTTTAAATTCCTGAATTTTTTCTTTACTTGACATCTTTTCATACAACGTATTTTTCTTTTCTGATTAATATTTTGGTTACATGGGTTACACCATAACCTCACTCTACAAATCCCAAGCTTTTAAAATTGAATAATTAACATAGAAGGGTGAAATATTTGCTTGTAGAGGATTAGACAATTAAGATGTTAAATTTTGTAAGAAACAAAAAAGAACAAATAAACATTCCCGCTCTAGCAGCCAGCAACAATAAACACCTGGTATATATACTAACAGTAAGATAAAAACTAACAGATATCTTTAGTAACCAAAAACTAACAGATATTCCACATGCATAACTAAAGAGACGTGTGGAATAATTCTAATATTAACAAAATTTGAGAGAGATTGGGAGCTTTCATAGCTCTCAGAAGAAAATTTATTTAAAAATCTAGTATAATTTCCAAAAGAAAAGTAAAACTTACATAAAGAAATCCCCCATTGCCCTTTCTATAAACCCCAGTACACTCAAAATACAAATTTACTATTATTTCCCAGAATCTCCTTTTTATGAAACACTGTCTTATCTGGATCCTGCACAATCTACGAAATAAGCCACATCTATCTGATTAACTCAGTTGCCAAAATTTATGTATCACCTTTGCAGTCTCCCACCTTTTCCCCCCTCTGTCTTTTAGGCTTACTAAGATCATAGTGTCAATTACAAACTCTAACTTAACCTCTGATACTTTCATGTCATGACATGCTAATGCTACTGGCAAAATTCCATCAGGCATTCAGATTTTGTGTGGACTTGGAAAACATGAACATGGAATGCAAAGGTAAGTTAACATTTTCCTACTAGAAACATCAGTGAAAAATATAAGTAAAGCAAAATTTGCACACTCCGGTGTCCCCTTTGTTAGCAATATCTTGGAACTATGAGATTATATGGGATTTTATTAACTGACAAAGTTCATTTCTCCAAACACCCTCAATGGATTTGAAGAAGCTGATGATAAAAGTAAACTCAAGGACCTCATCAGCTAGGGCTAAATGGGCCCAGAAGCCTGGTTCTCTAGTCTCTTATTCAGTATTGATTTTCTCTTCATGAGCTCGTGTTACCTCTTCCATCTGCGTAATGGGTCTGGTAAGGGCTAAGCGACTGGCTTGAACATGTGTCCATTTCATGTTTGTACCTTACCACATACAATAGTGATATTCCTGAAAAATGCAAATTAAATTTTTATAAATAGAATAATTTAAAATACATCAGAGGAGTTTACCACTCAGAGATTACCATTCTAAAATGAATCATCTTTTATAAAGCTAATCACCTCCTGATTTACCTGTTTAAGTTTATATTTTAGCTTCTAAAAAAATTGAAAGTAGAGATCAAATATTTTTACCAGCTAAGTAGTTTGCAAAATGATATTTGAATTTATTGGGGTGGCCAAAAATTCGTTCGGGTTTTTCTGTAAGACGTTACGGAAAAACCCGAATGAACATTTTGGCCAGCCCTATATTAGGCTGGGAAAAGCTTTTTAATGATTTAATTAAAAAGAATTTTAATGAAATATAATTTTAATGAAATATAAAGTATCTCCAAATTAGGGGTATCTTCTTTGAAATATTTATAATAGCAATGTAGTGAAATTAACAAAATAATAAAAGTAGCAATGATTATATATCTGCAGTCTGAAAAGTTACATTTTGCCATCTGAAATAAAATATTGACTCATTGATAAATTCAACTTTCAGACTTTCTATTAAGATCTTAGGAACCCCACATAAAGCATTTGTGAGGCAAACATTTACAGTAAAAATTAGATTTTTTTAACTAAGAGATTAAGTTGGTAAACCAAGAAAAATAACTCATTTTCTAAAAAGAATAACCTACCCTTTGGTCTCAGAATTGACTTTTTAAAACTCCTAGTACGTATTTTATTAGTTTTGCTTCAATATAAAGGCAAATGTCTTAGGTAGGCAAAGTTTGTCTTCAGTGTCTTCTACTTCTCTTTAATATACCCAGTTGTATTAGTTTCTCAGGGTTGCTGTAACAACGCACTGCAAACTGTGGCCTTAAAAAAACAGAAATTTATTCTCTCACAGTTCTTTAGGCTAGAAATCAGAAATCAAGATACTGGCAGGATCATGCTCCCTCTGAAGTCTCTAGGGAAGGATACTTCCTTGCCCTTTTCAGCTTTTGGCCCCAGGTGTGCCTTGGCATGTGGCAGCATAACCCAGTCAAGTGCCTCTGTCTTTACCTGGATGTCTTCTCTCTTTGTGTATCAGTGTCTCTTCTTTCCTTTTTATAAGGACAATAGTCATATTGGATTAGGCCTCACTCTAATCCAGTATGACCTCATCTTCACTTGATTATATTTGTAAATACCCCATCCCCAAATAAGATTACCTGCACAGGTACAAGTGATTAGGACGTGAACATCTCTTTTGGGAGGACACGATTCAACCCATAACATCCATGTATTATCTTTAATTTCCTAAGCTCTTCTGTGGAAGCCCACTCAGTTTCTTATTTTCTGTTATCCTTGAATCTTGTTTGTTCCATCCATCCATCCACTCATCCAACAAATGAAATGAGATGTGCTGTGTGCCAGCCATTGTGGTGGACACTGGGAATACAGGGTAGAATGAAATAAAGTCTGTACCCTCATGCACTTACATTCTGTTAGGAGTTGACAGACAATCAAGCCATGAAAAATATAAAACATTTTTCATAAAAACTTACAAAGATAAAGCATAGAAAGAGGATCAAGAAATATGGGGGTGATAGGCATGGCATGTGTGTGGCAGCTCCATCTCAGACAGGGTGGTCAGTGCCAGCTATCTTCTCTGCTAAACAAATATATCTGAACCTGTTGCTGTTATCAGTAAACCAATGTGTTGACTTACTCATGTAATATATTAAGAACATCTTCCTAGGAATAATTCCTTAAGTTAGAGGAGTGATCGAATATAGATTTGATTCTACAAGGTAGGAAAAATGGCTTTGAGGAGTGCCTCTTGCTGTATTCATTCAACTAATATGTGTATTCTGTGTGGCAAAAACTGTGCCAGGTGCAGGAGAAGCAAAATGGTGAGAAAGAAAACGGCAGCTTCTGCCCTTATGGAACTGTATGTTATAGGGCTGCCCCTCAAAATCCTGGTATAATGTGGAAATTCTTGGATAATGAAGAACCAGCTGCTGATTGGTATATGAAGAGGAGTCAATTTGAATCTGATTTTACTTGTGTGTTTCCTGCTCATCTCTAAGCAAAAGAATGGAATGTAATTTCATTAGTTGTTTAAAAGACATCTCCTAGGGCTTCCCTGGTGGCGCAGTGGTTGAGAGTCCGTCTGCCGATGCAGGGGACACGGGTTCGTGTCCCGGTCTGGCAGGATCCCGCGTGCCGCGGAGCGGCTGGGCCCATGAGCCATGGCCGCTGGGCTTGCGTGTCCGGAGCCTGTGCTCCGCAACGGGAGAGGCCACAACAGTGAGAGGCCCGCGTACTGCAAAAAAAAAAAAAAAAAAAAAAAGACATTTCCTAAGTATTCATAGCTTATTGACTAAAGGCCATGTATCAACATTTTCTGGAGTAAGAAAACTTTTAGTGTGAGTGCTGATCGCTGACCCCAGATAAACTGTATTGTTTTCCTTGGTTTAATATGTTTTAGGGTTATTTTTGCAGAAATATTATAGTGGAAAATATTGTTGTGAGCTGCATAGCTCAGCTGTGAAATATGAAAGCTGGTAGAGACCAGATTTTATTTGACGATTTGTTTATTGACTTTTAGAATATAAAATAAAAAGAAATCATGTACTTTTATTTAAGAAAACAAATCCTTACAATGGAATATTACTCAGCCATAAAAAGAAACGAAATTGAGCTATTTGTAATGAGGTGGATAGACCTGGAGTCTGTCATACAGAGTGAAGTAAGTCAGAAAGAGAAAGACAAATACCGTATGCTAACACATATATATGGAATTTAAGAAAAAAAAATGTCATGAAGAACCTAGGGGTAAGACAGGAATAAAGACACAGACCTACTAGAGAATGGACTTGAGGATATGGGGAGGGGGAAGGGTGAGCTGTGACAAAGTGAGAGAGAGGCATGGACATGTATACACTACCAAACGTAAAATAGATAGCTAGTGGGAAGCAGCCGCATAGCACAGGGAGATCAGCTCGGTGCTTTGTGACCGCCTGGATGGGTGGGATAGGGAGGGTGGGAGGGAGGGAGACGCAAGAGGGAAGAGATATGGGAACATATGTATATGTATAACTGATTCACTTTGTTATAAAGCAGAAACTAACACACCATTGTAAAGCAATTATACCCCAATAAAGATGTTTAAAAAAAAAAAAAGAAAACAAATCTTCATTTCATAGAGGACAAATCAGAGTTTGCTGAGTAGCTAACCTAAAAAAATGACGCAAGTGGTTACCCTGATTTCCTGTAGACTGTGTATATCCGCCAGCTATTGTTTTGCTAAGATGAAAGAATCTCTGCCAGAGGATCTAAAAGCTCTTTTAGAACTATAAAATTCCTTAGTGTACAGAAATCAGATTTGCTGAGCTAAATGTTCATCAAAAGGTAACGCGTTAAGGTAAAGGAAAAGTCCCAGACACACAGGCAGATTGTACATGTAGATTTCCTTGTATATCGTGTTAAAAATTATGGAATACATCTGTTAGTAGTCTGAAAACTGGGTTAAACCGGAATGGAACCTGACAAGCTCTTTCTCACCGGTGGTATGCCAGCCACGCTAGGATCCAAGGGCAGCCACGGCATTCACTGAGCGCTTAGTAAGGGTCCTATCTGGCATCTTTGATAAACTAACATCGCCAGTTCTGATGCTCTCCAGCTTTAATGAAGCTGAGGGTAGATGTGTCCTTGCCTCCCTTTTATGGTGTGTTTTATCTCAAGTTGATACTTTTTTTTTTTTTCTCCACTTGGCCCTCCTCCAACATGTAAGTTGTTGTACAGATTTTTTTATATCCAAGCTGAGACTGTCAAAGTCCTGTTGTTAGGAAATAACATATATACATTTTAATAATTATAAAACTACTGTTTTTTGTTTTTTCTAACAAAGTTGATAATCTAGGACTTTTCTTGGTCTTAGTGGTTTTATACACAAACAATGTAGATTGATTTCTTGGCTACTCCCAGTTTCCTATAGACTAAGTATATGCATTATTAATTATAAAGTCAGGGAATAATACTATCTATATTCCCTCTAGAATTTCTTGGTTTACTACAATGGAATCTCATTTTAATGCTATTGTATGAAACAGTGTAAGCAATATTATGGAATTTACAATATATTTTGCTGTTTTTTTTGGCTTGTGATTAGGTTGGTTAAAATCCCAAAGAAACAAATTTGGTCCTTCTGAATCTGAAGTTTTATTCTCTTTCATGACCACACACTGTCCCTTTAATCACAGATCAGCAATCTGACCAATATGTGTCTTTGATTACATAGAGAATCCAGGCAAAAGGGTGAGATGGCTTGAGGCTAATCCATCCTGACTATGAACACCAGCTTCTCGTGTGTGACAGTAGGGTTACTTTCAGGGACGAAGGTTATTGTGTAGAGTACACAATCCTATCTATGTGATAGAATGTCATGTTATAGCAGAGTTCTGTTGCATTACTTGTCATAAAATAAGATGGTGGGTTCTCATGTTAGATGAAACTCATTATCTTTCATTTATTGAGGAGCAAAGGCAGTATTAAAGTAAGCTTACACTTTGGACAGCTAAGGTTAGGACATTGTTCTGGTTATCTGTTTTGGTGGAATGAGCCATCCCCAAAATAGAACAATCATTTAATTTGCTCACAAACATGCAGTTTGGACTGAGCTTGTCTTTGTTCTATGCGGAGTCAACTGGGGTAGCTCAAATGGGGCTTCAAAATCCATTTCAAAGATGACTCATCGCATGGCTCACAAGTTGGTACTGATTGTTGGCTGGGAGTTTAACTGGGGCTGTTGACCGGGGTTCTCAGTTCCTTTCCACATGGGTCTCAGTTTTGGGCTGTTTGGGCTTCCTCAACAGCATGGCCACTGGATTCCCAGAGCAAGCGTTCTAAAAGACAGGAAATAGAAGCTGCCAGCAAATCAGGACATGGGTCTAGAAACTGGCCCAATATCTCTCGTGCTATATTCCATTGGTCACTTAGTCAGAGAGCCCACTGAGATTTAAGGTGAGGGAACATAGGCCTCACCTCTTGCTGGGAGGAGTATCAGATAATTTGCAGCTGTCTATAATCTATCATGGCATTTCTTATAGCGAGTAGGGAAGACTATCACTGTCTCAGTAAAAATATAGGCACTTGGGCACTTCTGTAATCTTAGATTGGAATCTTTCAGTCACACCCCAAAACAGTGGAATGAGGTCAACAGATATCATGACCTGACAGTAGCATTCTAGAAATCCACTCTAGCTATTCGAGTATTTTTCTGTTTCTAGGTACGTACGAACACATGAATCCCCTGTAGTAAACCTGAAGTCCTCATCATTTCTAGGCAAAAACAGCCCACCCTTTGTCAGTGGTCTCAAAATATTTTCTATTATGCACCTCTATAATTACTTGTAAAAAATATTTCTTTTATTTTCTTCTCTATATGGTGAAGAATGTTAAATAGAGACTGTGTCGCTAATTCTTATACTTTATCATTCCTGCAGCAGAGGACACATGCGTCCTTGACTCCATCTCTGTTCATGAAAAGTTTTGAGTATGCACCATTTAGGCACCAGACTACTAATATTTTATTTCCTTTATAAAAAAAATAGAAGTTAAAAAAGTAAAAAAATGAAGAAGTTGTATTGTCCTCATGTGCCTGGGTTTGTGTACCTCATTTTAGGGAACTCTCTTAGAGTATGGTTTTTTTCTCTTTCTTTGGCTTCCCACTTTATCCTCTGTCCATTTTTGGCAGATAGTCTGAAAAAAATTCCTTCTGTCCTGATGTGAGTATTCTGTTCCTCATCTCAAGAAATGGAATCTAATTCCCCTCCCCTTTAATTTGGTCTGGGCTTGGTGATCTCTTGACCAATAGAATGTGGCAGAAGTTATGTTGTGGAATGTCTGAGGTTCTGTGAAGGTGTGCACCATTGCCCTGGACCTTTTAGAATGTTGGCTTTTGGGATGTTCCCTTTTGGAACTCAGCCTCCATGTTGTGAATGCCAAGCCATATAGAGAGTCTGTGTGTAAGTGCTCCTATTGCCAGTCCAACTGAAAGCCAGGTGAGTGCACCATCTTGGATGTCCAACTCAGTCAAGCCTTCAGATGACTATAGTCCCAGCCATCATCTATAACCACGTTAGAAAACCACCCAGCCAAGCCTCCAGAGCCATGAAAGAAAATAATAAATTGTTCTTTTAAGTCACTAAGTTTACAGGTGGTTAGTTATGCAGCAGGAGATAACCAGAACACCATTCTTCCTTATTCTCTTGATTGGTTTTCCAATTATCAATGCCCTTCTATGAGTCATGACTAGAGAATTCTCATTAAGAACATTAACATTTGTGTATTATTTTATAGACAAGGAAACTGAGGCTCAGAGAGGTTAATCTCTTTAAGGGAAAATTGTCAGGAGCTAAAAGGGTCTGGAATTAAAAATGCAGGTCTTTTGGATATGAGAGCCCATATTCTTTCTACTACAGCATTCTTCATGTCAGGCTGCATGTGACTGTGAAATAATATTAAATATCGTTCAACTTGGTTATCTGGTGTGCTGAACAGACCATAGCAGGTAGAAGTTCTTGTTGGATCCATGGATTCCTCAGGGCTGGGAAAGAGGTAAAACAAACAACCAGATTAGAAATATAGCTGGCAGCATCGGGGAGCGCCAGCAATAAGGGTGTCTCCAAAAAAGCCCCATAGGCACCCTCCAAACGAAAAAGCTTTTAAACATCTTCCAGATTAATAGAGTAGGATACCAGCTATGGCAATGCCAGTTAAATAAGAATGTGCTTGCTCCCCTTACCTCTTCTCTCTCTGCAATTATGATCATCCATCTTCCACCCAGTTCTGGAAGGGTCAGAATGAGGACCTGACAAACAGGATAGGAGGTGAGCTAGAACGAGAGAAGTCCACTCATCTGCCTCCCAGGTGGTAGGCTTGGTCTAGGGGTAGGTGAAATCGCTGGACTGTGGAGTGATGATAGCAGCCTTAATAATGACATGTGACTGGCTTTGTAGGTATCCGATTGAGATATTTTTCAACTTAAAGAAAATATAGGCATTTTTATTACCTGAGAGTTATCAGAAATGTCGTGATTGACTTTTCATCCACAGCAAGGGAAGAAATTGACATGCCGTTTAAATTCTAAAGAGACAGTGGGAGACGAAATTAGGTCATGTTGCGATTTTATCTGTTGAACTGTGCTGTTCAACTCGCCTATCACCTAAGTTATCTTGCAGCTAGACTGCACTGTGTAGTGTTCACAGGGTGAACAGAAACCCAAAAGAGATAGTTCCTATTCTGAACGTGGTTAGATTATGAGCTCTTTTGGAATGGAAGTGAATTTAAAAAATTTAAGCAAAGAAATATACCTTTGTGGAAAGAACAGAGACACTCAGAGATTCTACAGCTTTTTATTAAAATTGTGAAAATTTCAGTACAAAGTATCATAGTTATTCAATATAAAATGGAGTTTTCTAAAAACCATATTATGTGACTTGGAATTTGTTTTTTGTTTTGTTTTGTTTTTTGTGGTACGCGGGCCTCTCACTGTTGTGGCCTCCTCTCCTGTTGCGGAGCACAGGCTCCGGACGCGCAGGCTCAGCGGCCATGGCTCATGGGCCCAGCTGCTCCGCGGCATGTGGGCTCTTCCCGGACCGGGGCACGAACCCGTGTCCCCTGCATCGGCAGGCGGACTCTCAACCACTGCACCACCAGGGAAGCCCTTGCAATTAGTTTTGATGATAATTCTATTAGAGGGCTTTCAGCTCTTCCAGTGATTTTTTTCGAGGCTTCTCTCCTTTATCTTGGCTCCCTCTCTTTTCCCTTCCTGAAATTGGTTCATCACCAAACTATAACAAAATTAATATATAACAAAACACAAATATTACATTTTTATAGTTATTCTTGAAAGTAAGTATTTGTGTTGAAGGATTAGTATTAGTAAAGAGTGGGAACATCATATCTTTTCAGTGAGATAGATACATTATATAGAAATGCTCATAGTTTGTGTTGTAAAGATAATTGTGTTTTACTTACCAAAGGTTGTTGAAAGAAAGCAAAGGAAATTTATTAATGTTATTACTGATAACATTTTCTGTTCTATTTTATGGATTTATAAATGAAGTATTTTCCCCAAAGACATTAAAATTTACTGCCACGTATCTGGAAAGAGCTTATCAGTTAATCTTTTCTGTTTTATTTTACATTTTAATGCTGCCTTTATTTTTATTGTAAAATACTCTTATTGATTTGGATCAGATTTTATCTGTGAAGGAGTTCACTGGGTCATCCAGTCAGATGTGAACATATCAGGACCTCTCATTTTTTTCCGGCATAATCTCCTATCAGCTGTTTGGTATAATCAAAATACAGTCTTTACCATTCAGGATTATTATGTGATTAGCTTCACCTGCTTTTGGAACCAGAAATAGACGATAGCTTATTCTGAATACGCGTGGAACAACTCACACTCCTTGTTTTCTGGCCTTTCTGGCATAGAACTCTCACTTAGGTTGTAAAATTTACTTGAAAATATTTATGTCATCTTGCTTTAACCACAGGTATCTAGAGGAGGAGGATCTGCAAAAAAGATGCCTCTATTTAATATGCTTGATCATAAAAATGGAAGACCTATTCACTGAATATGATCAATAGTACGATAATAAAGTATATCATTCAGTTAACTACTGTTTATTGTACACTACCTAGTTTCTCATGGCAGTGCTAAGAGCAGGAAGTAGAAAAGTATAAGAAATAATCTGGTTTGTGTTTGCGTGCTTAAATGAGGAGACAGAAGGTGGAGAAGGAAACGATCGTGCTCAGGGCACCTTGTGTTCTGGGTGAGAAGATTTGTCATGCCCATAGCTTCGTATTCAGGAAATCCAACGTGGTCCGATGAAGGAAAGCCATACAGTCTCACGATATATGTGTGCCTCCTTCTCTCCAAAATGGAAGCAAAAATATTTACGTTAACATTTTCCTCCATAATGTGATTCTTTGTAGTGTCTTCAATAAAATTGTCTTTTTACAAAACAGTATATTGGATTAAAATCACTATGCTTATTACATTTGGGAAAAATTCCTGTTTTTAGACTACCTGAATGAGATCTAAAAATGTCAGTTTTTCTTATTGACTAATTTTTTTTTTCTAGGAAAAAAAATTTTTCCTTCTGGGGTCTGCAAGGTCTGCTGGGCAGAGTGAAGTAAAAGCTGCAGCTTCAGGGTGCGGAGCAGTGTCTACTAAAAAGAAAGGCCTTGGTAGATGTTTGTCGAATGAATGCAGGTAGTCCACAAGAACACAGTATACTAAGTGATTTTATTATTTTTGGTGTAGTGGGTTGCCTGCGTTTAGAAGCGTAAGAGTCAGCTCCAGTCAAAGCAGTTTTTCCCAGACTGATGCATGGTAAATGGAAGGTTCGCTTCAGAGTTGTTACTTATATTTTAGCTCTTCCGGTCATATGATTTTCGTATTATTGCATGTTAAACTCTAATTAGCTGAGGGCACACAGAAAGGGTACACATGTCTGTCTCTATAATGCTTTTTTAAACCACAAGACACCTCATTTATGATTTCTGGGAAAAGTGGTGATTACAATGGGCCTGTTTTAGAAAGACTAGGCAAGACCTTTCAGTGATGTTAGGAAATTTAAGAATGTCTTAGCAACTGGGGTCATGGTGTCACGTTGGAAAGCTGTTCTTTAATAGAGCATGCCTGCTACTGTTCCTTGTAGCTCTGTGTAGGTGAGACTGCTCTGCAAAACGTAACTCTCCAGGTCTATTTAGATGAATTGTCAATTAAATATTCACTTTCTTTTGTTTCTAAACTTCTTCAACATCCTGAAGATTCTCTTCAATGAACAATAGCAAATATGGTTAGTAATCGTAACTACATGTAAATAAAATTAGGAACATTTCTTGAGTTATGGGGCAATGTTTAGTGCTTATTTCAGAACAATAGTTAGCCTGGTTTTTCTGTTATCTGCGTTATCTAAACAGATAAGCTGCATTATCTAAACAGATAAGCTGCTGTTTGCTCACTAACATTTGCTTAAGGAAAAACCATGCACTAGAAAAGTAGCATTCTGAGAAATTTCAGTGAAAAGTGACATTTAGCACCTAAGCTATATCCTAAGTGTTTTGTCAGTGAAGAAAGCCTCAGGGACAAGCCATTAGGAGTGAGAACAGAACTGTACTGAGGACCTTGAATGATTCTCTCACAATTCACTTGGACTCTGATATTACCTTACATCACTATAACCATGCTCCAGGATGACTGCCAAGATGTCCAAGCTTCCCTCTCCACCCTCCAGAGCTAACTGATGATCTGATATGGGATGCCTTGACTCAGGCATATCACATATACACAGTGAGCTCCAGAGGCAGCTGGCATACTCATTGCTGATTTCTTTGTTTGGCAACTTCCTAAAGCAGCATAGGGCATGCAGAAACACTTGGCACTTCACTGAAAAGCAAAGAGGCCTGTTAGTGAACCCCAGTGTGAGGATAAATGGGATATTAACTAGGGTCACTAATGTGTTGGATTTCAGGTTAAGGGCTGTAATTTATGGGTTGTATTGATAAAATTCTGGCTTTTTTGTTTGCAATCATACATTTTATTTCTAAATTCTCTGCAGAAATTAGGTACCTAAAGCAGATTTTTGTACACAACTAAGGAATTTCAACTAAAAGAACCCCATTTGGTTGATTGGAGGCCAAGTTCAGCTGATTGGATGGGTCCTTGGGGGTCACTGATGTATTATACCAGACAGTAGACATGAGGGAGTTGTCAGACTGCCACTGGGGCTTTCCTTTTCCCACTTATCCCCTCGCTGGTTCTTGCCAAATCTGCTTTGCATTTGAAGTTGATTGAAATGGGTCTCACTGTTAACCTGTCAACTGAAACCCCTGTGATTTAGAAGGCTTTTTGTTCATTTCATTGGTGCAAGAAATTGGGGAAATCTGGATCTTTTTAGTGCAATGGAGATGACCAAACAGAACAGCATCTGGACTTACCCCCAATTAATGGAAAAGTGTTGTCAGGTGCAGAGATGAATTTTTTTTTTAGAAAGGTAGTCCTTTGGTTCCAAAAGTTTGTCGTGGGTAATGACCTCTCTGGAGTTGTTCAGAAAATCCCTGGAAAACATTATGAAGAATTATACCATCTTGGATTTAGGTGCATTTATTTTTCCTAAGAGCACAAAAAAATGCTTTCATATATAGGTTATCTCATTTATCTTCATAACATCAGCATGAAATAGTTTGTGGCAGTGTAATTATCCACTCTTATGTAGAGAGAAATAATAGGGTGGCCAGGGAAACCAGAGTCACAGAATGTTTATGTTTTGTAGTGTTTTTCTTTCCAAATAGATGAAAATACTCTAAAATACTCCTTATTACATGAGGAAGCTATTTATTATGGGTGAATTATGTACAGTAGAAGGATGTTAACCATTTTGTGCCATATGATAACTTTAGGGAAAAGTCATAAGTTGCTACCTATTAAATCACTTTATATATTAAATCTATTTTTGGTGAATTGGAAGGACTATGAATGAAAATGAATTTGTCTGGAAAATGGGTTAAAATAATCTTGTTCTTTGTCCTTGGAAACTGGAAATTTAACTTGCCCGGTAGTAATGAAACAGAACCAGATGTTGTCTTCCAGGGTGGAAAGCAGCCTGACATGAACACCTTGCTCATGGAGTCTGGAGGTTGAACTGGATTTAAGCACTGTTTTGTATTACATCAGAGATGCTGTGAAGAAACATGATGTAAAATTATGGAAAGTGAACTGGACTCTTTAGAAAAAATAATGCTGCTTGGTAAATTAAGTATGTTGTCAAGAGCCCCTGAAGTATATTTGAGGAAAGTGTTAGGTGGAGCTTTATTAGATAGGATACAAGATTTTCTAAGGCAACAGAGAATCTAAAAATATAGTGAAAATCAAGATAGAAGTTTTTATCTTTTGTAAGTCTGGGTAAGTGGTCGGGGTGGTCTGGCAGCTTGACAGTATCAGGAACCCAGAATCCCTCTTTTTTTTTTTTTTTTTGCGGTACGCGGGCCTCTCACTGTTGTGGCCTCTCCCGTTGCGGAGCACAGGCTCCGGACGCGCAGGCTCAGCGGCCATGGCTCACGGGCCCAGCCGCTCCGTGGCATGTGGGATCTTCCCAGACCGGGGCATGAACCCGTGTCCCCTGCTACGGCAGATGGACTCTCAACCACTGCGCCACCAGGGAAGCCCCCCTCTGTCTTTTATATTCAATGGGGAGCGTTTCATTTTATGGTCTAAGATGACTTATTTTCCTTACCATGTCAGTATCTCAATCAATAGGGAGGGGTAAAGGGGCAGTGTACAAACCAAAGTCCTACATATCAGTATTTATCCACTATCGATTGTACGCTTTTGAGCGTACAAACCAGAAGTCCTACGTATCAGAGTCTATCCACAATCCATTGGTCAAAACTTAGTCCTCTGGACACATCTAGCTTCAGGAGAGCCTGGGACGTGCAGTCCTTAGCTAGGCAGCCATATGCTTAGCTAGAATGTGAGGGGCTGATAATAAATCAAGAAACGGAGAATGCGTATTGAGGAAAACCCAGCAGTCTCCAGCACAGAAACATATTGTGGCAAATTTTTAATCTGTTTTAAGATACATCAACTCTACAATTATTTTAGAGTTAAATGCTATCCAGTGTGCTTTCTAAACAATATTGCTGATGAATACATGTACTCCAATAGATGGTCCTTAACTCAACTGAGACTCAGGATGTAGCTAAATCATTAGGATAATGAATTATGTATTTCTTATGTTAAAAGGGCAAACGTAAAGTTGTTATTTTTGCCATGCTCCTTAGTACTTTGCATTGGAGTGACCATAGTTTGGTAAAGAAATTCCTTAACACTCCCCTCCACCTCCAACACACACACTAAGATAGTAAAGTTTGGAAGAAGTACTAACAATTTACTTACTTATCCACTCTATATTACAAAATCAAATTTATCAGTCATGGTAGAATCAGAAATACCATTTAGCTACAAGAGAAGGTTATGAGCAAAATCCCACTGGGCCAGAGTACTAGGATTAATTTTGTAGGGTGTAGGTACGTATTTTCCTCCTTTGGTCTCTTATAAGTATTGCAACATCTTTAAAAAATTTTTCTTTCAACATGCCTTAGAAAATGTTTTCATTCACTGGATAGAACTTATGAAAATATCAAGTCTGTTTCTGTTTGGTGTTGTCAAAGAAGTAGCCATATTGTGTCTATAAGCAGTCTATCTTTCTATAAAACAAAAGTTCTCTTTGGTTTCAGTTTCCTTAAATTTCATAACCGGTTGTATAACCCTAATGCAATATTTATATTATTTTCTAATACTCTGTTGCTTGTGATAGTTGTTTTTGTTTTGTTAATTTCTTTTACTGTGTTTTGCTTTTCTGGCCCTAATAAAAGTATGTTAGGCCATTTTTCCAAATTATTCCTAAGGTGTGAAGGAAAAGAACTTTCTGGTTATGGTATTTCTCTTATTCCTTGGTACAGAATCTTTCAGAATTATTATGTCAAATTATAATGCAAGTATTAACCTTTGTCAAATTCCAACCGGGAAAGATCCAACAACTTTGGGATTTGCTTTGGAATCCTTTGGGATCGAATGTTTTTCTTTAAATTTTTAAATGACACTAATATAGGCATTTAGTTTAAGAAATCTTAATGCTTATGATAAAATAGTTTTTTTCTGCCCCACTCTCTTTCTACCCTTAATTTCTATTCCGCAAAAGCAACAACTTGAAACTATTTAGCTGTTGTTTCTGTTATTTATCTCCCTATTTCTAAACAAAATGCTCGCAGGACTATTTTTTTTAAGTCTCTTTAAAGTAAAAAGCACACATTTCCTATTGATATATAGCTTTTTAAGATGAAGATTTTATTCTATTATGCCTGCAACTGCATATCCCCGGAATATGCACAGATCTTCCTGCCACCTTTTCAATAGAGCTGTTTTATTATTTGTAGTTCAGTCATGATTCTGTGGTTATTATATTATGATTATATAGAAATTGGTCACAACTGAACCATGGAGGATGCTATGATTACATTTTCTTTTGGAATTAAACACTGTTTTGTTTTTGTTTACTTCCTTATTTTTCTATGTTCATCTCACTATTCAATTCACCTTAAAACACTGCCAAAGCTATCAAATTCATCTCACTGTGGTAAAAAAAATAAATAAATAAAAACAACTCAGATAGCCTATAGGGTTCTTTTTGTTTGTTTCCTTGGTGACGTTCTTCTTAGAGCTGCCAGTCTTCCTCCCTTCTGGACTGGTGTTTTCTAGGCCTGAGAAGCTGTTGTTCAGCGTCATCCTATGAACTTCTTTTTCCTCTGCCTCCTCTCTTAGCCCATATCCTCTTCCTTGGGTGAGTTTCTGGGTTGAGTGGACTGTAGCAGGCATTAATTCCTGAGAAAGAGTATATGGAAAGTAAATTTTTGAACGCTTTTATGTCTGAAGATGTCTTTATTTGATATTTAGTTAGTAAAGAATTCTAAATTGGAGATCATTTTAGCTCAAAAATTGGCAGGCGTGGCCCCATTTGTCTTCCAGTTACCATTATTATATTAGAGAATTCTAGTGCCTTCCTGATTTGCTATCCTTCATATGTGTCCTGTTTTTCTATCTGTATTTTATGAAACTTTTATTTATCTACAATTTTAGTATGATACACTTTTGTGTGAGTATTTTCAGTCATTAAGATGGATACTCATGGGGAGCATTTTCAATCTATAATATCCTTTAGTTCTGGGATTTTAGGAGGAGGGAGTATTATTTCTTTGATCATTTTTGTCCCTCTATTGCTACTGTTCATTCTCATTCTTTCTTTCTCCATCCTCCTCCTCTATCTGTCTCTGTCTCTCACTCTATATATGTATGTGTGTATATATATTTATAATCTATAAAAATATAGATATATATGATATATGTGTAGATATGTACTTATATATGTATATCTGTCTGCACACATATGTATAAAGGTACAGGTATGGATGGATGGATAGATAGATAGACAGATCGATAATGTGTTTTGCAAATGTTTTCTCCCAGTCTGTGACTTGTCTTTTCATTCTCTTAAAAATGTCTTTTGCAGATCAAAAGTTTTAATGGTCTATTTTATCAATTTCTTTTCTTTCATGGATTGTGCTTTTGGTGCTGTATCTGAAAAGTCACTGCCAAATCTAAAGTCGCATAGATTTTCTCCTCTGTTATCACTAGGAGTTTTATAGTTTTCTTTTTACATTTAGGTCTGCAATCGATTTTGAGTTAATTTTTGTGAAAGGTACAAGGTCTGTGTTTAGATTCTTTTTTGCATGTGGATGTCCAGTTGTACTAGCACCATTTGTTGAAAAAACTGTCTTTTCTCCATTGTATTGCCTTTGTTCCTCGGTCAAAGATCAGTTGACTATATTTGTGTGGGTCTATTTCTGGCATCTCTATTCTGTTTCATTTATCTGTATGTTTTCACCAATATCGTACTGTCTTGATTACTGTAGCTTTGCAGTAAGTCTTGAAGTTAGGTAGTGTCAGTCCTCCAACTTTGTTCTTCAATACTGTGTTGGCTATTCTGGGTCTTTTGTCTTTCCATTTACACTTTAAAATCAGTTTGTCAATATCCAGAAAAGAACTTGCTGGGATCTTGATCGGTATTGTGTTGAATCTATAGATCAAGTTAGGAAGAAGTGACATCCTAACAATATTGAGTCTTCCTATCCATGATTGTGGAATATCTCTTCATCAATTTTGTTCTTTGATTTCTTTCATTAGAGTTTTGTAGTTTTCCTCACATGGATCTTGTACATATTTTGTTAGATTTATACCTATTTTATTTTTTGTTTTGGTAAATGTAAATGGTGTTTGTTTTAAATTTCAAATTCCAATTGCTCATTGCTGGTACATAGGAAAGCAATTGTGTTTGTTTATTAACCTGGTATCCTGCAATCTTGCTATAATTGCTTATTAGTTCCAGGAGTTTTTTTTTTTTTTTCCCCAATTCTTTGGGATTTTCTACCTTAACAACTTGCCATCTGTGGAAAAGATAGTTTTATTTATTTATTTCTCAATCTATATATTTTTAATATCCTTTTCTTGTCTTGTTGCATTACTAGAACTTTCAGTATGATGCTGAATGGGAGTGGTAAGAGGGGACATCCTTATGTTGTCCTAGTATTGGAGAGAGCTTCTAGTTTCTCACCATTAAGTATGTTAGTTTGTTCTTAGATGTTCTTTGTCGAGTTGAGGAAGTTCTCCTTTCCTCCTAGTTTTCTGGGAACTTTTATGATGAATATGTTTTGGATTTTGCCAGATGCTTTTTCTGTATCTATTGATATGATCATAGGAATTTTCTTCCTTAGCCTGTTGATGTGGTGGATTACATTAATTGATTTTTGAATATTGAATCAGTCTTGCCCAACTGGAATAAATCCTACGTGGTTGTGGCATATAGTTATTTTTTATACATAATAGGATTCAATTTCTCTATAATGTTTACTCTGTTCTTTATGATAAATTACTGAACCAAGTAATACCAACAGAAAATGTAGCCTTTTTTTCATAGTAGCCTTGTGTTAAATTGTACTAAATACAGATAGGATTTAGAAACTGATTATGCTTGGTGAGGAAGAGGAAATGATTGACGACTACTCTAGACTGTTGAGATTTGTCGAGAATATTAGTGGAGACGGAAAAGACAAGAGGAGAAATATATTCAAAAATACAATACTTTGAAAGATATTAAAGAATACTTATTTTTGTGGTTCTAGTGGTATGGCCAGAATGAGGTATATATCTAAGTAACTGAATAAGCAGAAAACAAGTAGAAGATAGAGAATTTTGGGAATTATCTATATATTAGTGACCGTTGAAGCTGTATAAATGGATGATATTGTTAAGGGGAGACGGAAAAGAGATGATATATTTGAAATGGACACTAGGGAATACTTATACATAGATAAATAGAAGAGTAAAAGAAACAAAAAAAGAGACTGAGAAGATGCATATCAGGGGAGAACCAAAAATATATAATATCACAGAAGTAAAAGAAGGAATTGCAAGGACAAGGTTGTAATCAACATTGAATATGAAAGAAAAGTTGAAAAGATGGGGACCAAGTGAAGAGCCATGTATTTGATAATTATAAGTTCATTGATAGAATTTTTTCCTATAAAGTGTAAAGAAGTTAGAATGCTGTTGACAGTGAAAAGAAGAGAGAAGAGAAGTTAACTCAAAGGCATAGCAAGATTGAAGGAGGTATGTCATCAGCAGTAAGGTTTTACCATGTCTGATTGCTGTGTCAAAGGAGCCACTGGGGAGAGAGATTGAAGTTTCAAGATGGAAAGGGAAGATTAGATAGAATGAGGTTACCATTTAATATATTGCTGCCTCAAAATAAGCCAACATTTATGTGATTGGTTACTGAATGATTTAGATGTCTTTTAGAAAGCTTTATACTTTAATATATAAAGGCGTATATCAGTTAGTTTAGGTGAGGTTGTTCTTCAATAATCCACAACCCCCAAATCTCAGCAGCTTAAAACAACTAAGGTGTATTTCTTGCTGACACTCCATGTGTATCATGTAACAGATCAGCTGGGGATTTTGCCGCAGTTCATTCTTACTCTAGGATCCAGGCTAATAGAGCACCTCTCTTCCTGAGCATTGCTAGTCACTCTGGCACAGGAAAAAAGAGACATAGTAAATTCAACACTGGCTTTTTAAGCTTCCAACTGTAAGTGACTTTTGATCACTTTCAATCACAGTTCATTGGCCATATCAAGTCATATGGCCATGCTGTCTTCCCAGGAACGGGGAAGTGCAATCTTAATATATGCCAGGAAGGAGAGCTAACCGGAGTGTTTGCAAACAGCCCTAATGACTACCACAAGCAATGTACTTATCTGCAGTACTATATGAGTTTAAAGTTATCCAAAATCTAACATTTATGATCATTTCTACAAAAAGCTGGGCAGTAGACTTTTCTTCAGGAAAATAATCCTATATTCCAACTTGGCTCCTAATGGGAAAATACGATTGAATTATACCTCATTTACGGTTACAATGTCATTTTCAGAAATGACATTCCAGCTGTGTCCCAGAAGTGCACAATATAGTGATAGAAACGTAAAAGGAATACTTTGGATTTTACCAATGATAACTTTAAAAATTGAAATAATGAACTTTGTTAAGTAAAATTAACAAAGTTTTTCTTAGAACTTGTTGACTAAAGACCCTTTTCATTCTTTAAAAATTCTAGGTAATTCTTTCAAATAATGTCAAGTCCTATGAAGGAAGAAAATTGAAGATGAAACAAAGATCTGACCAAATTCTCAGGCTGATAGTTCAGCTCCCTCTGACTCTCCTGCTATCCCAACAGGAAACATTTTCTTTGTGCAGGTGATCATGCACATTTGGTTTAGCATAGATTCAGTTCCCAACTGCAACTTATAAATGCTGTACAGGGAAGTATTTGATGTTCAAACAAGAGCTATACTTTGTTACCTAGTTTCGAGTACCTGAATAATCTCATGAATTTGACAGATTCTTCACAAATGTACTTACTAGAAGTCTTCAGGGAAGCATCCTAGACACTTGTAGCATTAATAAGGATTTACATTGTAAACCATTTTAAGTATGGGCATGGCAGGTATAGTAATTTTATGGATTTTGAGACATTTTTCTCATCACAGCTGAAACAGATTTATCTGCAACACTTAGCAGTGTCTGTTAAAAAGTGAGGCTCCAGTGCCAGCATAGAATGCAATCAGGGTGTTTTTGCTGTTGGGTGACATCCACTTCCTTGATGTCCTGTACAGTCTTGCAGCAGTCCTGCAGGACTTGATTGTTCGATGAGTTTTACCTGGCTATCAGTGAATTTAAGAGTAAAAGGAGGCTTTCTCTACAGTACTAATGAAGTTCCTTTGGAACATTTAAAAAGAGTGAAATCAGATGTCAAGAAGCCTGCCAGGGAGATAAAATGCAATGTGTTTTGAACATTGCTTTTCTCCTGATTAAATGCATAGTGTTAATAGCTACATATCAGTTTTGTGTGTGTGTATGAAAAGGTAGAATCTGATGTGGTTAAAAAAAAAGTAGACTTTACTGTTCAGGGAGCTGAGAAGAGATGAGTTATTTCTGAAAAGGGCCTTTTTGCGTGTTGTATCGGGTTAAAGAGTCTACAAAAGAAGGAAGCATTGGCTAGGGTCCCATACTCATTTTTGAGACAACTGGAGTAAGAAAAAAATGGAAAAAATTCAAAGTAAAAGCAAAATGGTTAATGTAAAAGTACAAGGAAAAATTAATTTTGAGCCATATACAAGCTAAGAAAAATTTATAAATCTTATTTTTAAGGATCAGAGCTTGTTTAAAATAGATATTTATTAATGAGAAAATGTATTGCATGGATATAACACTGGGAACATGTTGAAGTTTCATGTGCATTATGAATAATTTTAGTTAATACCAGAGTGGCCTTCCACTGATTCATGTTAATTATTAAATTTAATGAAATATAAAGTATTTTGACAGGACGAGTAACGTATTCATCTGTTGATCAGTCATCTTGAATCTATAATAGTATTCAGCATGTTGTCAGGTATTAAGTCAGAACTTATGAGTTGATTTCAAACATTCTGAATTAAGATGTTGGCCTGGAATTTTAAATGGAATCAGTATTTAGAAACTTCCTGAATAATATCAGTTTTATGAAAATAAGATGTAGTCTTTTGAATTTAGGTGTTTCCTGTGAGTACTTACAAATTTTAATGTGAAATTTAAAAATATTGTCATGTGACTTTTAATATTCGATCCTACAGTTTGACTAAATATATGTGTTTGTATGATTTACATATATCTGGTCAATAGGTTTTAAACGGACCATGAGTAATAAGAAATAGCAGTACTATTCATCTAAAAGTCTTTGCATTTTAACATTACATGGTAATTAGATTAAAGGCCAGCCTCTTTAAAATAACTCTGGCACCTGTCAGGATTTGCACACTGATAAAATGTCTCAGCACTTGATTGATTTTCTGTGCTGCTCAGGAGCACCACAGTTTTCTTGTTAAATTCACTACGGAGGTAGTCTAGTAGTTTTGATGTATGAGATTTGTAAGATGAAGTCCATTTGTCTGTTCTTAGTTCCTCATGCACAGAAGGATGCTTTGAATTAGCTTCACTTTACCCAGGAGCCACACTAAATTTTTAATAGACTCCGTATTTCTGAGGACAAATTAAAAAAAAAACCACCTTCTTCTGAAAGTGGAGAGTGCTGTCGTACTCATTGTATAGAATCCTGGTAGAGATGCAAGTAAGGATACACGGTATGTTCTGTGATTACAGCTGTATTAGGGTAAGCACATTTAACAAATACAAAATATTTGTACAATAATATGTATATATATGTATACACACACTTACACTTACACATATATACATATATTATGGTACATATACTACTTTTATATTTACATATTCCTAACTATGAGAGAAATCTCTTGCTCTTTTTTTTTTCTTTGTTTAGCTAGCTAAGTTTAAATAGGCATCGAGACTGTGTACCTATCATTAAATGTTACTTTGGACGTAAAGAGGAAAGAAGGCAGTCTGACTGCGTTTCCTTTCAGCACTACGATAGTGATTTGTCGGAGGTCTCATCTGCCTGTAACGAAGGTACCTTATCTTCTCTCGAGTGGATCCCAGCAACCTGTGTACAGTACACAGAGAACATCTTTGTATTAGACGTGGAACATGAGTCCAAACCCACTACACTAGGAAAGATACCACATTTACTTCTCGGTGGATTACTTCCTTCACTGCTGTTGCTATTTCAGAGGCAGGACAGAGAGCAACACAGGGCTCTCTGTAAATATGAAATTAAAAAAAAATAGCTGGAAGTCTCTATGCTGGGAGCCAAGTACACTATACCACATTCACTTCCTTTTCAGAATACCAGAAAATGAAAAACATACAGGGTGACTTGTTGAGTTGATTTTGTTCTCTACTCTATTCTTGTTATGGATTCGTTTTCAGAATCAAACATTCTGAGTGCTTCTTGGTGGATGCATGTGGGTTTGCAAACATCACAGCATGTGGGACCCAGTGAAACGCGAATTTCATTTGTTTTCCTTGGCTTCTGCGTGTCATGATCTGTTCAGTATGACAGTCTAGGAAACAGTAAATTTTAGCAAGGTCTTAGGGCTGAGTCGTGAACTTCACTTTGGTTAGGATAAGAAATCTGGTAATGAGAAGTGGACTGATTCTTCCATTTATGCAATTCGTATTATTGGATCTTAATTTCTCGTTGTTGAGATTGGAACACTTAATTATATGTCCAGGCACATCTTACTAGATGTTTTTACTCTGTGTATGGTACTTATTCTATCCTATCAGATGAACAGAGTACTAGGATTACCAAGATGAGTATATATAAATTTGTATCACTCAGTTATTGTTTCAATAATGCTACATAACAAGGAGCCACACTATCTCAATGACATACAACAAAAAGCATTTATTAAGTTTGTATGTCTGTGGAGGCCAGCAGATCTAGACTGGGCTCATCTAGGGCAACTGGCTGGGGCTACTGTGTTTCACATGTTCCTCTTTCTCCTCCTGAGACAGTGGGTTACACCTGACATGTTCTTCTTATAGCAATGGTAGAAGTATAAGAGGGCAAGTTCAATCATGTGTGTGCACATCAGTGTTTGAAAGGGGGAGGTCACATTATACCCACTAGTGTTCTATTGGTCAGAGCATGTCATATGGACAAATCCAAAGTCAAGGAGCAGAGAAATATTTTCGTTCTGTCTACTGAAGAAATTAAGAAGTACATGGATATAAGGAGTGGTAAAGTATTGAGACCATTAACACAGCCTACTGCAAGGGTTATTGTTTATTTTCATACTCTTAAGGAGAACAGAGCATAAAAAATAGAATGGATTGAAGGAATCAAAGGAAGAAGTTTACAGAGTAATTCATCCCAGTCTATTGCTTGATTAGGTATATAATTGCCTGATTATATACCTTTCTCCTGCCTCTATATGCTTCTTGGAATAATGATGACATCTTCTTTGTTCATCATTTTATGCCCAGGGTCTAGAATAGTCCTTGGAATGAAAGCTCAGAATATATTATTGCAATGAATTAGTGAACTTTATCTAAAGTTAGGCTTCTCCCAAAATCAATTGGGATAATTGATTGATCTTTTAATTGAAATATAATTGACATATAACATTGTATTAGTTTTAGGCATACAACGTAATCATATAGATAGATAACAAATTTAGTTAGCACCCATTACTACACGTTGTTCCAGATGTTTTTTCCTGTGATGAAAACTCGTAAGATCTACTCTCTTAGCAACTTTCAAATATACAGTACGGTATTGTTAACTATATCCGCCATGCTGTACATTACATCCCCAGGAATTATTTACAACAGGAAGTTTGTACTTTTTGATGAACTTCACCAATTTCATCCATACTCCGCTTCTGGGAACTACCAGTCTGTTCTCTGTAGCTATGATTTTTTTTCCTTTTTTAAGATTCCACATATAAATGAGATCATAGAGTATTTGTCTTTCCCCGTCTGACTTATTTCACTTAGCATAAGATGCTTTGAAGGTCCATCCACGTGGTCTCAAATGGCAGAATATCCTTCTTTTTATGGCTGAATAATACTGCATTGTATATGTATGCCACATTTTCTTTCTTCATTCATCAATTGATGGACACTTAGGTTGTTTCCATGTCTTGGTTATTGTAAATAATGCTGCAGTGAATACGGGGGTACAGATATCTTTTGGAGATAGTGCTTTGGTTTCATTTTCACTCTGTTGGACCCAAACATTAAGCCGATAAGGGGCTATTTTACAAGAGGACCTGCAACACAGATGACACAAAGTTTTTCTTAAGATGTGTCATCCTTTGCGTCTCTATAGTGGTGCCCACAAATTACTATTCCTTGGGCCTTTTTTCATTCTGCATATAATAAATTTATTAACCACTTGTGTCCTCAACGCTATGTAGGCTTCCTGGAATAAACAGATGTATAGAACACAGTGCTTGGCATACAAAGATTTGCATGACAACTAGTTTATTGGAGAGTCACAACTTTATAGGAGTACCACCATGGGACTTTAAAAATGTTTCCAGTCACTGCCTTTAATCTTCAGTTGAATTCTCTTTTTCAATTTCTTAATGATATCTTAAAAGATATAATTTTCTGGTCATTTTCATTTATTGAAAATTCAGCCCAGGTCAGAACTTTAATCTAAAACTTGATTTAAATCTTACTTCCTCTCCTCTGCCTGTGGCTGACTTGACCAGCTGCTCCCAGGACCTGAAGTGGGTGGAGACTGTCATCTGCTTTTCACTTCTCATCCCACTTCTTCATTTTTGGGTGGTGGTGAAAGGGTGTGGTCTAAACCTTACCAGCAGCCCCCTTCCCTCTCCTGCGGGCCTGCATAGCTCTCATCCTCAGTTTGTTGGTGTCACTGTTTCTCTGACCAACGCTGACTGACATTTGATGGCTAGGATTTAAATGTTGACTATCTCCTGGGGCAGGTATGAGTTTGTCCCACCACCT
The DNA here is from genome assembly GCF_963924675.1 of Phocoena phocoena. Taxonomy (NCBI): domain Eukaryota; kingdom Metazoa; phylum Chordata; class Mammalia; order Artiodactyla; family Phocoenidae; genus Phocoena; species Phocoena phocoena. The sequence goes on along the minus strand of NC_089223.1, from coordinate 108,908,993 downwards.
CACCTTAAGATGAAGGATACAAATAAATCAACCTCCTCCATTCCTTTTTAGTTTTCACTATCACAGCTCCTTGATGTTAAGTCCCCATATTTTTTGTTGGTATTCCCACAATGTCATGACTCCCAATAAACTAGTTGTTCATGCAAATCCTTGTATGCCAAGCACTGTGTTCTACGTATCTCTTTATTCCAGGAAGTTTGCGTAGTGTTGAGGACATAATAAATCGTGAAAAAAATTATATGCAAAATGAAAAAAGGTCCAAGGAATGGATCCCCTCATCCAGTAGGTAGCTCTCTGGGGTGGGAACCAGCAAGGTAGCTCAAGCCCAGCCACCTTCTTCAATGTCCATTAAACCTTAGAAAACACACTTCCTTTCCACCCTAGATGGTGGGTAGTTCAGCTGCCTTACTGGCTGCCACTCTTTGCCCTATATTCTTACTCTAGATCTCGTCAATCCTGCTTGGACAGGCACAGGTGAGGAAAATGGTAAAGTTCACTGCCTGAGTGGCTATCCACGTGGCGAACAGAACTCCAGTATCCTTTTCCTTATGGCATTCCCAACTTTATCCTATGGTGTACTGAACGGGGTGGGCAGGGAAGTACCCTTTTTCCTCTCACCGCAAACACTGCACTCCCTAACAAGGTGGGTGACTCAGCTCTTTCAAACCCCCTGTCTCCCCCTCATTCTCAGTTTTCAATTTTTATAAATAGGAGGCGTGTGTTGGGGGATGTCTGTTGGGTGTAGCAGGGCTGGTTCTACAAATTCTGAGTAACCCCACAGGGAAGACATTTAGCTTCAATCGTGGCGACTGTGCAGTGTGGCATGCTGAGTGCTTCTGGGGCTCAACAGTGGGTCTCATCAGGAGTGCCTGGAACTCCCACTCAGCATCCTGTTACTCAGCAACATGTGAGCAAAGACACTGCAATATTACAGGTCTCTGATGGAAGTTTACATATCAAGAGAATAAAGTATGAGGTAGAAATGGTGATTGAGTCACTCCTGTATTTTGCAGCTGTAAGACCAGACGACTTCTGTGATCTTTGACCACTTCTTTCTGTCATTCTTTGTCTCTTCATTTCGCCTGCAAGATTGAGGTCCTCCTCCAAGTCGTCTTCAGTTTTCTATTCTCACTCTTCATAATCATATTGAACAATCTTATCTATTTCTGTGGCCTCAACTTCCACTTGCATCCAGATGGCTCCAAAATTTAGCACTTTCCTGAGCCCTTTGGTTACACTGGCAATTACTTAATTTACACATTAACATGGATGTCTTGTCAGAATTCACACTTTACACTTTTCAAACTGAATTATCATTTTTCCTCAAAGCAGCTTCTTCCAGTTTCCTGAATTTCTACTATTTCTTGTATTTCTTGGCCGCCTGAACTCACATCTCGTCAACTTTTAGTCCTCTCCCTTTCCTCCTTCTGGTTTTTCCCACTGCTCTGAATTAGTCCTTCCCTAAATCTCTCTTATCTATTTCTGCCTGTATTCGTTTGCTAAGTCTGTCGTAATAAAGTACCTCAGATTTCTTGGCTTAAGCAACAGAAACTTATTTTTTCACAATTCTGAAGTCTAGCAGTCCGAGATCAAGAGGTCGTTAGGATTGCTTCCTCCTGAGGCCTCTTTCCTTTGCTTGTAGATGGCCATCTTCTTCCTGTGTCTTCACACGGTCTTCCCTCTGTACGTCTGTTTCCAAACTTCCTCCTTTTGTGAGGATACCAGTCACGATGGATTAGGGCCCATACTAATGACCTCATTTTCACTGAATTCCCTCTTTAAAGACTCTATCTCCACATACAGTGACATTCTGAGGTATTGGGGTTATGACATCAACATATGATTTGGGGGAGCCATGTTACTCAACCTGTAACACTGCCCATTCCCACTAATAACCTTTAGTCAACTTATTTCTTCTTGCCTAGGCTTTTGCAAAGTTTATTTTACTACACCCCTTCACCCCCAACATTTCCTGCCTTTATTCTTTTACCACTTTACTACACTGGATCTCTGGGTTAATCTCTCTCTAAAGCAAAGATTGTTTTCATCGGGAACGTCGTGATCACTCTTAGCCTGACATGTATGGTCATCCACCACATGGCCATGTCTGCCTTTCCAGGACTGGGTGCCACGGTTCCTCAACATACCCTCTGTTCTAGTCAAGCTAAATTACTGCTGCGTCCCAAGCAGATTCTGCATTTCCCTTGGCTGTCCCTCTCTAGTTCTCATCCTACACGCCCTTTAAGAATCAGCTTGGGCTTCCCTGGTGGCGCAGTGGTTGAGAGTCCGCCTGCCAGTGCAGGGGACACGGGTTCGTGCCCCGGTTCGGGAAGATCCCACATGCCGCGGAGCGGCTGGGCCCATGAGCCATGGCCACTGAGCCTGCGCGTCCGGAGCCTGTGCTCCGCAACGGGAGAGGCCACAACGGTGAGAGGCCCGCGTACCGCAAAAAAAAAAAAAAAAAAAAAAAATCAACTTAAATTGTTACTTAACTTAGGTAGCTCTCCCTGTCACTCTTTTTGTAACTAACTTCTCTCTGAGCAGTATTCCTGTTGCACTTAATTTTATTTTTCTTAGAAAAGTTGCCACATTCACCTTTGATTATAGTAATTTATATGACTCTCCTCTTTGGTACCAGTGTGTAAATTCCTTTAGCACAGAGACTGAATCTTGTGTTTCCCTCAGTGCTTTCATATAGGTGGTAGAATAGAAACTCACACTTAGGGGGTACTCAGGTGCTTAGTGTGGTATCTTAGAGATTCAACAATTTGGGGTATCATCTTTTATTTTTTTAATTAAAAAATTTTTTATTGGAGTATAGTTGATTTACAATGTTGTGTTAGTTTCAGGTATACAGCAAAGTGAATCAGTTATACATGTACATATATCCACTCTTTTTTAGAGTCTTTTCCCATATAGGCCATTACAGAGTATTGAGTAGAGTTTCCTGTGCTATACAGTAGGTCCTTATTAGTTATCAATTTTATATATAGTTAGTATGTATATGTCAATCCCAATCTTCCAATTTATCTCTCCCCACCGCCCATCCCCTGGTATTCTATATATAAGGTTTGTCTTTCTCTCTCTGACATCGTTCACTCAGTATGACAATTTCTAGGTCCACATTTCTCCAAAGAAGACATACAGTTGGCTAAAAAGCACATGAAAAGATGCTCAACATCACTAATTATTAGAAAAACGCAAATCAAAACCATAATGAAGTATCACCTCATACCGGTCAGAATGACTGTCATAAAAAAAATCTATAAACAGTAAATGCTGGAGAGGGTGTGGAGAAAAGAGAACCCTCCTACACTGTTGGTGGAAATGTAAACTGGTACAGCCACTATGGAGAACAGTATGGACAGTATGGAGAACAGTAAAAAACTGAAAATAAAGCTACCATATGATCCAGCAATCCCACTCCTGGGCATATATCTGGAGAAAGCCATAATTCAAAAAGATACATGCACCCCAGTGTTCATTGCAGCACTATTTACAATAGCCAAGACATGGAAACAACCTAAATGTCCATCAATAGAGGGATATAATGTTTTAAAAGTCAGAGTATTACTGCACGTGTAAGTGCTTTTCATAGTTCTTATTGTTACAACACTCAATAAATGATTTAAACTGTAATATCCAGTTTCTGGATGATAAATATTGGATCTATTAACCCAAAATGTGTGGAGACTCTTAAGGCAGAATGCATTCCTTGTGGAGAGCAGGGGAGCCCTCAAAGCCGAAGGTGGTTGGTCCCAGGGAGTGGCTTTCAGGAACGTGGCTAAATGCAAGTGGCCTACTAACCCCTCGATCTTTTTGAGCAGCTGAGCTTTCTGTGTTTCGTGTGTCCCTTTCTTGTGGGTGACAAGTACCAAATCTCTAAGGCACGCAGGGGATGAAAGTGAGAGTTTGGGGTTCACGGCCTCAGCTGTTTGAGTTTGTCAACCTGGTCAGATAGCACAAATTCTCTTCTCCCTTTTGCATTGTCCTTCTTGGTTTCCCACAAGAATGTATTTTCCCCAACCTGATGGGCAGATGCATAATTTACTTCATCACTGAATTTACTATGAAACCTATTGCTTTCCTAGTGTGTGGAACCAATGTAAACAAAACCAAGAAGCATGGTTTGTGGCTTATATAAAACACTGCTTTCTGTATATTATTCCAACAAGCTGTCTGCTTCAGGATAGAGTGAACTGGTGTGTATTAGCAAACTTGCAGGCAAATGCTGAAGCAATTTGCCATCCTTTCTTAAAAGTAACACTACTATAGCCCAGAGGATGATATGCTTTATGCAACAAATATAATTTCAGAACTCATAAATTAAGGCCTTCTCCAAGTCTTATTTTGTATCACCATTTTGCTTCCTTATGTGAAACAGCAGATGAAAGATGCCTCTCTGCAGCCTTCAATGTCAGTTTTGATGTGTGTGCCTGATTTTATTAGTTAGCAATAATATCTATGGGCTAATAAAAAGAACAAGAAATATGGATTATGAAAAGTAATGAAAGGGTGAGGTTTAGAAGATTTAGGCTCTCCTAAATAACTCATCAACCCCTATTAAATCCATCTATTTCATATTTTCTTTAAGAAGACACTGAATCAACTGATCAGATAATTTCAGGCCTATAAAAACTCCATTACTTAAAAAATTTCCATTGTACCCCCTAATATCATTGTGTTAGTATCACACATGACTTTCTCTTAGACACTGACCAACCTACTGTCCTACTTACAACTTCAGTCTCTCACTGGCATCTGCCAAAGTTGCATTGTTTATGTTCCAGAGAGAATCAGGTGATCTCCACATTGGAATTGCCTAGATTATAAGGGTGTGGATATATATTTGTGCTGTGTATATGCATCTTCCTCCCTCCCTCCCTCCCTCCTTCCCTCCCTTCCTCTCTATTTGAATGCTTGGTGAATATTTTCCTTATTCTTGTGATTAAAATATTTGTCAATATGTTTCTTGGCATTGTCTCTTTCCATAGATTTTGCCGGAAGCATGATGAGCGCATTCATTTGAATATCTGTGATTTCTTTCAGTCTAAGAAAGTTTTTCTTTGATTTGTCTTTTATTATTGTTTCCATTCTAATTGATTCGGTGAAATACCACAATAATTGGTTGTCTCTCCATTCTTTTGTCTACAAACATGTATGTCATCTTCTCTCTCATTTTTTTTATTTGCTTCTCTTCTGCGTTAATAGAGAACATCCAAAGTTTTCCTTTCATATCACTGATTGTATTTTATGAAGCGTAAGTTTTGCTCTTTATTGCCTTTATGCTCAATTTATTTTACCCTTGCCTTGTTAGTTTTTTTAAACATGATATTTTGAAACATCATTTATTCTTAGAACATCACAAATAAAATGAAATGCAAAGGACAAATATTTGCTGGAAGAAGAAATCCCACCAATATTAAGGTTTATAAACTTAATGCAAAAAAGCTCTTTTAACTGAAAAGAATATCAACACCTGTTTTAAAAAACTTGCAGTTCTTCCCTCCTGTGTTTTTCTCCTGTGTGTCTCCTTTACTATCACACAGAACATTTCACTTCTCACACTTCCGGTCCCCAAATGTGTGGAGGTTTTCCTCACACCACCAAGTACTTCTCTGCAACACCAGCTGATTGTCCTGCAGCTTAACTCAATTCTGACACTATCAACCTGAAGCTAAGGGCTCAGTCCCCTGAGGCTGTACCCCACTTCAGATGCCAATCACAAGTCCAGGTTGTCGCCCGTGCTTCTGATCAACTGTAAGTCTGTGGTTCCCACGACCCCCTCCTTAGGTTTGACTAATTTGCTAGAGCAGCTCACAGACTCAGGGAAACACTTACTTATGTTTACCAGTTTATTAAAGGATACGATAAAGTATACAGATGAACAGCCAGATGAAGAAATACATAGGGTGAGGTCTAGGAGGGTCCTGAGCACAGCTCTGTCCTGGTGTCAGCGTGCATTATCCGTCTGGTATATAAATTTAACCTGGAATCTCTCTGAACCCCATGCTATTAGGATTTTTATGGAGGGTTGCTCACATAGGCATGATCAGTCATTAACTCCATTTTCAGTCCTCCCTTCTCAAGAGAACGGGGGGCGAGGCTGAAAATTTCAAGCTCCTAATCATGTCTTGTTCTTTCCGGTGACCAGCTCCCAGCCAGGAGCCCACCCAGAGTCGTCTCTTTAGAACAAAAGACACTCCTATCAACCAGGAAATTGCAAGTATTTCAGGAGTCCTGTGTCAGGAACTGGGGTCAAAGACCAAATATGAGAACAAAAGTTGCTTCTAATACCCTTATCACTTAGGATATCACAAAGACTTCAGGGGTCTGTGCCATGAACTGGGGGCAGAGAGCAATATATATTTTTTCTATATTTTCACAGCACTCTAAGAGAAAAACTAGCAAAGGCAATTGCAAGCAACTGATGGAAGATGACAAATAGACGAATTCAGGACAAGTATTAAAGCTAATTAGTAAAAATTTTTAACCAACATAATACTTTTTAAATATAAAATTTTAAGATTAAAAAGTAGACACAATGCTGAAGTAGATTTGGTAAACGGATAATCACAAACCTTGCTGATAGGAGAGCAAACTTCCAATAAACTTCGTGAAGCCAATTTGTTGATATGTATCAAGAAACTTAAAAAGGAAAAAAATCCACTGATCCAGCAATCTTACTTGTGGAAATTTATCTTAAAGAAATAATCAAAGATCTTATGAAAATTATAAGTACAGGGATGCTCACTATGCTTTAAAACTGGAAAATAAAAAAAACCTAAACATCCAACAGTAAGAGAATCATACATGTTAGAGCACATACATGGTGTAATATTATGCATCTTTTAAAAAATCTGTTTAAAAGAGAATTTATTGATGTGACAAAAACATTCATTTTAATCTTAACTGGAAAAGAATAAAAATTGTGTATGATATTAAATAACCTCCTCTTTTTCTTTCTACACACACACACACACATTCAATCTTCATTTATTTATCATTATTACTATTTAATTCATCCTTTGTTTTTTTTTCGATTTGAATTTTATTTTATTTATTTATTTATATACAGCAGGTTCTTATTAGTTATCTATTTTATACATATTAGTGAATACATGTCAATCCCAATCTCCCAGTTCATCCCACCACCACTACCAACAACCCCCACCCTCTGGCCCGCTTTCTTTCCTTGGTGTCCACACGTTTGTTCTCTACATCTGTGTTTCCATTTCTGCCTTGCAAACTGGTTCATCAGTACCATTTTTCTAGATTCCACACATATGCGTTAATATACAATATTTGTTTTTCTCTTTCTGACTTATTTCACTCTGTATGGCAGTCTCTAGGTCCATCCACGTCTCTGCAAATGACCCAATTTCATCCTTTTTATGGCTGATTAATATACCATTGTATATATGTACCACATCTTCTTTATCCATTCGTCTGTCGATGGGCATTTAGGTTGCTTCCGTGACCTGGCTATTGTAAATAGAGCTGCAACCAACATTGGGGTGCGTGTGTCTTTTTGAATCATGGTTTTCTCAGGGTATGTGCCCAGTAGTGGGATTGCTGGGTCATTCTATTTTTAGCTTTTTAAGGAAACTCCATACTGTTCTCCATAGTGGCTGTATTAATTTACATCCCCATCAACAGTGCAAGAGGGTTCCCTTTTCACCACACCCTCTGCAGCATTTGTTGTTTGTAGATTTTCTGATGATGCCCATACTAACTGGTGTGAGGTGATACCTCATTGTAGTTTTGATTTGCGTTTCTCTAATAATTAGTGATGTTGAGCAGCTTTTCATGTGCCTCTTGGCCATGTGTATGTCTTCTTTAGAGAAATGTCTATTTAGGCCTTCTGCCCATTTTTTAACTGGATTTTTGTTTTTTTGTTATTGAGCTCCATGAGCTGTTTATATACTTTGGAGATTAATCCTTTGTCTGTTGTTTCATTTGCAAATATTTTCCCCATTCTGAGGGTTGTCTTTTTGTCTTGTTTATGGTTTCCTTTGCTGTGCAAAAGCTTTTAAGTTTAATTCAGTCTCATTTGTTTATTTTTCTTTTTATTTCTGTTACTCTAGGAGGTGGTTCAAAAAAGGTTTTGCTGTGGATTACGTCAAAGTGTGTTTTTCGTATGTTTTCCTCTAAGAGTTTTATAGTGTCTGGTGTTACATTTAGGTCTTTAATCCATTTGGAGTTTATTTTTGTGTATGGTGTTAGGTAGTGTTCTACTTTCATTGTTTTACATGTAGCTGTCCAGTTTTACCAACACCACTTATTGAAGAGGCTGTCTTTTCTCCATTGTATGTTCTTGCCTCCTTTGTAATAAATTAGGTGCCCATATGTGTGTGGGGTTATCTCTGTTCTGGCCATTAAAAAAATTTTTTTTTAACATCTTTATTGGAGTATAATTGCTTTACAGTGGTGTGTTAGTTTCTGCTTTATAACACAGTGAATCAGCTATACATATACATGTATCCCCATATCTCCTCCCTCTTGCGTCTTCCTCCCACCCCTCTAGGTGATCACAGAGCACCGAGCTGGTCTCCCTGTGCTCTGTGGCTGCTTCCCACTAGCTGTCTATTTTACATTTGGTAGTGTATATATGTCCATGCCACTCTCTCACTTCGTCCCAGCTTACCCTTCCCCCTCTCCATGTCCTCAAGTCCATTCTCTACGTCTGCATCTTTATTCCTTTCCTGCCCCTAGGTTTTTCAGAAGCTTTTTTTTTTAGATTCCATATATATGTGTTAGCATACTGTATTTGTTTTTCTCTTTCTGACTTACTTCACTCTGTATGACAGACTCTAGGTCCATCCACCTCACTACAAATAACTCAGTTTCATTTCTTTTTATGGCTGAGTAATATTCCATCGTATATATGTGCCATATCTTCTTTATCCATTCATCTGTCGATGGACACTTAGGTTGCTTCCATGCCCTGGCTATTGTAGATAGTGTTGCAGTGAACATTGTGGTACATGACGCTTTTTGAATTATGGTTTTCTCAGGGTATATGCCCAGTAGTGGGATTGCTAGGTCGTGTGGTACTTCTATTTGTAGTTTTTTAAGGAACTTCTATACTGTTCTCCATAGAGGCTGTATCAATTTACACTTCCACCAACAGTGCAAGAGGGTTCCCTTTTCTCCACACCGTCTCCAGCATTTATTGTTTGTAGATATTTTGATGATGGCCATTCTGACTGGTGTGAGGTGATACCTAATTGTAGTTTTGATTTGCATTTCTCTAATGATTAGTGATGTTGAGCATCCTTTCATGTGTTTGTTGGCAGTCTGTATATCTTCTTTTGGGAAATGTTAGGTCTTCTACCCATTTTGGGATTGGGTTGTTTGTTTGTTTGATATTGAGCTGCATGAGCTGCTTGTAAATTTTGGAGATTAATCCTTCGTCAGTTGCTTCATTTGCAAATATTTTCTCCCATTCTGAGGGTTGTCTTTTGGTCTTGTTTATGGTTTCCTTTGCTGTGCAAAAGCTTTGAAGTTTCATTAGGTCCCATTGGTTTATTTCTGTCTTTATTTCCACTTCTCTGGGAGGTGGGTCAAAAAGGATCTTGCTGTGATTTATGTCATAGAGTGTGCTGCCTATGATTTCTGCTAAGAGTTTTATAGTGTCCAGTCTTACATTTAGGTCTCTAATCCATTTTTAGTTTATTTTTGTGTATGGTGTTTGGGAGTGTTCTAATTTCGTTTTTTACATGTAGTTGGCCTGTTTTCCCAGGACCACTTATTGAAGAGACTGTCTTTTCTCCATTGTATATCCTTATCCTTCGATTTTTTAATCACACCCTATTCTCTTCTGGATTTCTCTTCTTTCGTGGAGGGCATGCCATCTTGCATCCAATGGAGAATTTCCTATGGTAAATATGTTTAGATGTCCTTACTTTGTTTTGCGGTACCTTTTTTCCTAGGTTACACGTTGAACTTTTCTTTATGCAGTCTTCAGATGAGAGATCAGCCTGTGATTGATGACTGCCAGTGAGTTGCCTTTGGCCCCTTTCTTAGACCACTTGGGTGCAGTCCCATTCTCAAATCCACAACCCACTGGAAGTTTGATACATATATCTTCTTGTTCAGTTTTTCATGCCTGATTGACTTACATCTAGTATAGCTCAGCTGGGTTGAAATGGTGCCTTCTCTTGTGTTTTCTTCTCACTCCACACCTCCCTGACACTGTGAACAAATGGAATCATGAAAGACTACAATATGGAGGGCGTTGCTTTTGGAGACAGTGCACCACCACATTTTCCCAATCTTTTTTTTTTTTTTTTTTTTTTTGCGGTACGCGGACCTCTTACTGTTGTGGTCTCTCCCATTGCGGAGCACAGGCTCCGGAGGCCCAGGCTCAGCGGCCATGGCTCACGGGCCCAGCTGCTCCGTGGCATGTGGGATCTTCCCGGACCGGGGCACGAACCCGTGTGCCCTGCATTGGCAGGCGAACTCTCAACCACTGTGCCACCAGGGGAGCCCTTTTCCCAATCTTGATGCCCAATTAGTTCTAGCTCAGTCTCTGTGGAAGGAGAGTTAGTAAGGAGAGAACAGGATAGGGCAGTATGCTAGCTGTCTTGAGAAGCAAGCAGGAGAAACAGGAGCTGGCCAGTTTTGTTTGTGGTAGCCCTTGTGTTTGTGAACCAAAGAAGAGATGGTAGAGGAGGAACATGGAGTCTATAGGCCCATATTAGAGTTGAAACTGCAGCTATGACCTGTTGATTTTGATTCCTGATTTGTTTCATTGGCTTTGTAATTAGTGGCAAATTATTCCAGATTCTTGTCATAGGTTTCCTGTTACTCCCATTTTTGATTATGTGTCTTTTCTCCTTTTGGGAGGCTGTCTTCATACTTATGAAGTTAGAAACTTTATCATGAAGTTGGAAAAGGTTGCTTCAGGGGCTCCTTAACAAAATATAATTTTAAATAGGAAGAAGGAAAAAAGATGTTTTCAATCCTTAAATTATTTTTCTTCAGTTGATATACTTTACTTGCTATAGTATGAAAGAGAAGACATCATACCTCTGTAGTTGGGGCAAGTGGTATAGCTTATTTTAACAAAATGGCCACATTTCTCCATTGTACTTGGCTTTGCCACATTATATCACTATAATCAAATGAAACTGCCAATCACAGAGGGTAGAAAGAAACATAATTATATGGAATTATACAGTGGCTTCATTTTGAAGCTATGCCATGATGTAAATGTATGAATTCATAATGCTAGCTACTGTAGCTCTTATAGTGTGCTATGTACTGTTTTAAATATTTTGTATATATTAACTCATTTAATTCTTCCACAACTCTGATGTAAGTATTCTTTTCAGAATCTTACAGATAAGGAAACTGAGGCATAGAGAAGTCAAGTAACTTTCCCTAAGTTTTATAGGTGGTAAGTGTCAGTGGTTACATTCTGAACTTTTTAATCCTAAAATCCCAAATTCAGGTTTTTTGAATTTTATTAGTAATCGAAATACAAGGAAAAATACCTGGAGAAGTCTTTCACTGAGAAGTCTTTAACTGGATGGAAAAGTTTCGTGAATATCTATAATCTATATCTAATCTATATCTATATCTGGAAGAGAGAATACACACACACACAGAAACACACAACTTTGTATGTTACTATTAAAAAAGGGTAGTATTCCAGTACAATAATTTCTTTCTATAGTTTCTCTTTTCTTTCAAGTAGTTTGAAATTAATTTTTATAAATTTGCCTTTTTGGTATATAGAAATAACACCAGTGATTTCCCAGGACCATATGCTTGAGTTTTTCCCAGTAACAATGATAAAATTGCATTGGCTCATTCTTTATTTTCTCATAACACTTTCCATCAATAGTTTGAATTTGTGAGATGGATGAACACAGTTTTGAGTCTAGGTTTTGGCCACAGAAGAGAGCAAATCATACAGTGATGTTGAATTCATGACTTTGTATCTTTTCAGAAACGTTCTTTAAATAAATCAGCTCCTGAGAGCAGATTATTTACATCTGGAAGTCAAGCATTATGTAAATGCTTCTTCTTCCCACATTTGTTTAGAGGGACTCAGAATTATCCCCAGGTGGGGAAGTCTACATTTTATTGTCTCCTGGGTGTAGTAACCACGTGTCATTTGTTAGACTATGGAGTGAGCTACCCTTCTAGAGAGGACCACTTGAAAGGGCTACCACAGAAGGGCCTCAGTTGTCTTTGGTGAGCTTTTTAGTTTGTTCGTTTTGCATTTTCAAGAATTCATGAATCTACTAGAACATTCTTGGGATGCTTTTCAAAAAATTGTTTTGGGTTGTTTTTATAGACATCATGTAGTAATATAAAAGATGAGGTATGGCATGCATTCACAAATAAAATTAACTTTAAAGCCAGAGGTCCTTTTCTTCCCCCTGAATATTTCTACCATTTATATCAAGTATTTCTTCAAATTTTTTTACCTTAAAAATCCAAAGACATAAGACGTATTTGAGAAAAGAGGAAATGGAATAAATATGCAAAAATGATCTGGAAATGAACAGAGATTAAAAATTTTTTGCTTTCATACATATAAGATAATGGAGTGTTAGAACTGAGATCTTTGAGTTTACTGAGAAGACTGAATCACAAAGAACTGATTTCTCTAAAGTGACATAGACAATAAGTGGGCCGTGGGGAAGGAGACTTCAATGTAGTTCTCTTTCATTCTACCAGATCACAGTCACTTGAAGGTTGGGAGAAAAACCAAAGTTCTGGTGAGAAAGATGCCTCATTGCTGTTCTTCTCTCATATGTTTGGTAAATTACGGCAAATGGAAGAAAGACCCTGCATTAGTCTGCTTGGGCTGCCATAACTAAATTCTATAGACTGATTGCCTTAAACAACAGAAATTAATTTTCTCACCGTTCTGGAGGCTAGAAGTCTCAGATCAAGGTCTCGCAGGGTTGGTTTCTGCCAAGAGCTGTCTTCCTGGCTTTCAGATGGTCCCCTTCTTGCTGTGTCCTCACATGATGACAGAGAGAGAATAGGCCCTCTGGTGTTCTTCTTATAAGGACACTAATACTATTAGATTAGGGCCCCACCCTTATGACCTCATTTAACCTTAATTACTTCCTTAGAGGTCCTATCCCCAAATAAAGCCACACTGGGGGCTAGAGCTTCATATGAACTCTGGGGAGACACAAACATTCAATCCATAACAGACGTTTAGTATTTCCTAATCATAGTGGGGAACACTATATAACTTTATCTAAACCATAGGCAAGAGTGAAGAAACTTTGATCTGGTATCAGACAGATCTGGATTTGAACCTGTAGCTCCTTTATGTAGTACCTATGTGACAGTGGATGAATAATTTAATCTTTCTGAGCCTTAGTTTTCTCATTTGTAAAATGGGAATGATATGCTTCAGGACTACTGCATAATGCACTTATCACAGTGTTGTTCATATGGTTAAGTGCTCAATAAGTGAAAATGATTATTATTATTAGCTCACAGATTTAATATAGCTCAAGGACTCAATTTGCCTTGTCCAAGGAAAACTATCATAAGCAAGTATTTCCTAGTCTTTAGACTAACTTATGATATGAATAGTCTTACGAGAAGTAAAGCTGTTATTATAAAGTGTGTAATCAGGGAAGAAGCAAAGCTATGTATAACTTTCAAAAGACAGCTTTAAAAATTATTTTCTTTGGCCTTAAGATCCTTGATTGTTTATAACACTTTCTTTTTCTCTACAAATCTTTGAATTTCAAATCAGTTTATACCAGTGAAGATTTTCCATTGACTCACCTTCTTCTGGGGGCTCCAGGGGGCAGAATCAGGACCAAGAGATGGGATTTTGCAGGAGAAAGATTTTTTTTAAACATGTTTATTGGAGTATAATTGCTTTACAATGTTATGTTAGTTTCTGCTGTATAACAAAATGAATCAGTTATATGTATACATATAACCCCATATCCCCTCCCTCTTGTGCCTCCCTCCCACCCTCCCTATCCTACCCCTCTAGGTGGTCACAAAGCACCGAGCTGATCTCCCTGTGCTATGTGGCTGCTTCCCACTAGCTATCTATTTTACATTTGGTAGTGTATATATGTCAGTGCTATTCTTTCACTTCATCCCAGCTTACCCGTCCTCCTCCCCGTGTCCTCAAGTCCATTTTCTATGTCTGCATCTTTATCCATGTCCTATCCCTAGGTTCATCAGAACCATTTTTTTTTTTTTTTAGATTCCATATATATGTGTTAGCATAAGGTATTTGTTTTTCTCTTTCTGACTTACTTCACTCTGTATGACAGGCTTTAGGTCCATCCACCTCACTGCAGATAACTTCATTTCTTTTTATGTCCACCAAGTAGTATTCCATTGTATATATGTACCACATCTTCTTTATCCATTCATGACACTTAGGTTGCTTCCATGTCCTAGCTATTGTAAATAGTGCTGCAATGAACATTGTGGTACATGTCTCTTTTTGAATTATGGTTTTCTCAGGGTATATGCCCAGTAGTGGGATTGCTGTGTCATATGATAGTTCTGTTTTTAGTTTTTTAAGGAGACTCCATACTGTTCTCCATAATGGCTGTATCAATTTACATTCCCACCAACAGTGCAAGAGGGTTCCCTTTTCTCCACGCCGTCTCCAGCATTTATTGTTTGTAGATATTTTGATGATGGCCATTCTGACTGGTGTGAGGTGATACCTCATTGTGGTTTTGATTTGCATTTTTCTAGTGATTAGTGATGTTGAGCATCCTTTCATGTGTTTGTTGGCAATCTGTATATCTTCTGTGGAGAAATGTCTATTTAGGTCTTCTGCCTTTTTTGAGGTTGGGTTGTTTGTTTTTTTGATATTGAGCTGCATGAACTGCTTGTAAATTTTGGAGATTAATCCTTTGTCAGTTGCTTCATTTGCAAATATTTTCTCCCATTCTGAGGGTTGTCTTTTCATCTTGTTTATGGCTTCCTTTGCTGTGCAAAAGCTTTAAAGTTTCATTAGGTCCCATTTGTTTATTTCCATTTCTCTAGGAGGTGGGTCAAAAGGATCTTGCTGTGATTTATGTCATAGAGTGTTCTGCATAGGTTTTCCTCTAAGAGTTTTATAGTGTCTGCCTTACATTTAGGTCTTTAATCCATTTTGAGTTTATTTTTGTGTATGATTTTAGGTAGTGTTCTAATTTCATTCTTTTGCATGTAGCTGTCCAGTTTTCCCAGCACCATTATTGAAGAGGTAGTCTTTGCTCCATTGTATATTCTTGCCTCCTTTGTCAAAGATAAGTTGACCATAGGTGCATGGGTTTATCTCTGCGCTTTCTATACTTTTCCATTGATCTATATTTCTGGTTTTTGTGCCAGTACCATATTGTCTTGACTACTGTAGCTTTGTAGTATAGTCTGAAGTCTGGGAGCCTGATTCCTCCAGCTCCTTTTTTCTTTCTCAAGATTGCTTTGGCTCTTTGGGGTCTTTTGTGTTTCCATACAAATTGTAAAATTTTTGTTCTAGTTCTGTGAAAAATGCCATTGGTAGTTTGGTAGGGATTGCACTGAATCTGTAGATTGCTTTGGGTAGTATAGTCATTTTCACAATATTGATTCTTCCAATCCAAGAACATGGTATATCTCTCCGTCTGTTTGTATCATCTTTAATTTCTTTCATCAGTGTTTTACAGTTTTCTGCATACAGGTCTTTTCTCTCCTTAGGTAGGTTTATTCCTAGGTATTTTAATCTTTTTGTTGCAATGGTAAATGGGAGTGTTTCCTTAATTTCTCTTTCAGATTTTTCGTCGTTAGTGTATAGGGATGCAAGAGATTTCTGTGCATTAATTTTGTATCCTGCTACTTTACCTAATTCATTGATTAGCTCTAATAGTTTTCTGGTAGCATCTTTAGGATTCTCTATGTACAGTATCATGTCATCTGCAAACAGTGACAGATTTACTTCTTCTTTTCCAATGTGGATTCCTTTTATTTCTTTTTCTTCTCTGACTGCTGTGTCTAAAACTTCCAAAACTATGTTGAATAATAGCAGTGAGAGTGGGCAACCTTGTCTTGTTCCCGATCTTAGTGGAAATGGTTTCAGCTTTTCACCATTGAGAAAGATTTTGGCTGTGGCTTTGTCATATATGGCCTTTATTATGTTGAGGTAGGTTCTGGGAGAAAGATTTAATCTCCGCTAAAGAAAGAACTGCGGAACAGTTTGAGCTGTTTGAATAAGGAATGAGTTTTCTCATGTGGTGGTGAGTTCCTCATCTGTGAACAAGGACCACTTGGCAGGAATAGTCTAGGGTTTCAAGAAGAGGACAGGAATCTGCTATATGTGACCTCAGAGACCTCTTCCACTTTGAAATTCTGTGATTACATTCTGATTACAAAATGTCACTTTCAAGAAGTCTCTCACATTATAAAAGGATGTACAAATGGAAATTACCTCAGTGTCTGGGTTATAACTTAGAACTCTGATTGGCCTGTTCAGGCAGTGCTGGAATTGAAGTTCTTTCAGATTGTGCCTTATGTCTTAGGGCTACTGACCATGACTTTGGAGCTAAATATAGCCTAGAAAGTACCACTGTATCTGCCACTATGAGCCAGTGCAGCAGACTTGCTTCTTACCTTGGTGTCTAACACTTCATTAGACTCTGGACACGATCCTTTTGTTAGATGCCAGCACAAGCATTTCATTACAGATTCAGGAAATGATGGAGAGATAAATGTTAAAAAGAATGTTTCCAAGGATGATATTAATGGAGTGTTAATGTATCTCACTCTCTTCCCAGAGTAGCATTCTCTAGAGGGTTTTGGGTTTACGAGAGTGAGAGTTAATTCATGCCAATAGAATCCTTAGCTTCATTTAGCAACAAGGTAAATATGAATATTAATTAAAATACCCGGTTTAGCACTTCCTTGTAAGCAAAATTCCTTGAAAACTTCTCTCTGGAACAAAGCCATATGCTTGCTCAGTCGTGGAAACCTAGAGCCAAAAAAACTAATATCTGCTTTTCCTAGCTCTGAAGTGCAAGACAATAACAACATTGTATTCTCCAAGCTGAAGAATTTAGACAGCAGCATTTTCATGAAACGAGCTTCAAAGGAAACTTGTGAAAGAAACTTTGAAAGAGTTTCCGGAGCTTAGTCATTTTTTAAAGCTGCTGTGTGTTTTAAAGGTATTAGTAATATAGGCTTCATGAATACTTTAAGTTTAAAAATCAATTTAGTCTTTACCATTTCAGCTTGGACACTGTAAATCACAACGTTATTTTGAATGTTCTAGCTGTCTTATTAAAATCCAGGAAGGGAAATGTACGTACAGGCATATGTGTTGTGACCTCCTTGAAATTTTTTGCTTTTAAGTACCGCATTTATTTCTAAAGAATGCTTTAAAGTGCATAGCCTTTTTTCACGTTAGAGTTTCAGATGTTTTCGAGATGCCCTAGAGAATCTGAAATGCCTCATATAGTTTGATCAATGTAAAGATGAAAACTTGTGCTTGCTGTATCTCTGAGTTGTCCTTAAAATGACCTGTTATATTTGAAATCACTTGGGGTAGGAGAAAAATAGAAAAGCATAGAAAAGCGAGGCTTGTAAAATGAAATGAAAGTTTTTGCCTTTCTCCCACTAATTACCAAACAAATGCTTGTTCTTTGCTTCTGGAACTTGAGATGAAGTTGATGAATGGAAACCTATGAACTTGATTTTTGTTCACCATTTGCTATGGGTACAAACTTCATCATCAGTTTTTCTCCCTCACTCTTGCTTTACATTCTCTTCTCTTTTTCTCCTTTCTAGATTTGTGGCAGGTGGGTATGGGAGCAAAGGCCTTGATACTGTACAATCACGATGCTCTGGAATGGA
The DNA here is from genome assembly GCF_963924675.1 of Phocoena phocoena. NCBI lineage: Eukaryota > Metazoa > Chordata > Mammalia > Artiodactyla > Phocoenidae > Phocoena > Phocoena phocoena. Next base: position 108,891,164 of record NC_089223.1, on the reverse strand, counting down.
GAACAATCTGGTTGTTTTATTTTAATTTATTTTAAAGTCTCCTGTAATATGATAATAGGCATGGGAGGGGTTAGGAGCTTTTCTCTCTGTCACCATATTACTTAGGATAATGGTCCTACAGGATTAATACATGGTATTTTTAATAGTTGCATGTAATGAAAGTAACTAGGCCAACCCTTGTTTTAAATATTCCTGACACCAGGTAAAAAGGTTGCAGTATAAAGAACAGTGAAATGGGGACAAAAGTGATTTTGATAAAGCTAGGCTGGTTCTGCCTTTTTTTTTCTTTTTAATGCTGTGACCTCTATTGTTCTCAAAAAAGCAGCTTGAAGCTTGAAGGGCTAATAGGAAACCTTTTCTATACTATAGTACAAAAAATTCTCAGGCTGCAAGTTTGCAATTTATCCTAACACCTGCTGTGGTAGGCCCCAGGGCTCTGAATCTGCCCCTGATTCCAACGGCCTTATGGTGTGTGTGTGACTTTAGTCCCTTGCCCATAAAGTGAGAGAACTTTAAATCTCTATAATCCAAGTTTTGCTTAATAGGAAAGATTTTTATAAATTTTATGTAGGGTTATCTAAATGAATTTTGTTTTCAGCTATTACCTGGGCATTCTTAGTGCTCTAGCACTCTGTTAGAACTGTTGAGAAATGCCAGCAGCACTTATGCACCAGAAAAATTGCCCAAACTTTTACCTTGTTTATCAAATATTTTACTTTCAAACAGTTATATTGTTCTTTTTTAATGAAGACTATCTTATTCAAACACTATTATATATAGCTGTTGGAATCAATATAATTATGCCATAGTTCACCATTTTGGGTTCCTTTTGCTTAATATTGAACAAAACCTACCCTCTTGCCCATACCTTCTGCTCTGTACTTTATACAAACAATTTAAAATAATAACAAACCACCTTGAAGTAGTACAGTATATCCTGTTGGGACAATTAGCAACTGGTCTCTACTTTCAAAAGATAGCAATATCTTTGATATAGATGATAATATAATCTCTTTCCATAGAAATTAAATTTATATTAATTAATTTCATCCATATTTCATTTGGGTAAGTGATGTTTTTATGAATTATTAAATTTATTTAATTTCAGGGTAAAATCAAATAGTCACCACTAGGAGTGGGGAGTTTTACAGACAGAACTCTGGTCTGTGAAGCCCCTGAAATTGAATGTAAAATGATAATGTGTATGTGAACTTTTTGGGGAGAAGGTCCATAATTTTTGTCACATTCTCATGGAGGTTCTGTCCCTCACCCCCACCATCAAACCCATACAAAATTCAAGAATCAGAGGATTAATGTAAAGTAGAAGGGGCTAGCAAAAACTTGGTGGGCTGGTGAAAAGATTTAAGGATTTATTTCCAAGATTGCTGTGATTTAATGACCTGGAGCTCAGTGAGGAAGTGCTTCTGGTGTACAGAGCTTGCTACCTTCAATACAGACCTTCCGAAGACCTTCACAGAAACTGCATTGTATAGATGATAGTGTTAGGAGTTAAGATATTATACTTTCAGTTCTCTTTCCTTCTGAAAAAAAAAACCTCTAGAAGTGTTACAAATGTGTATCAAAGTATTATTTTAGTAGCATATTTTACAAATACTAAAAAATTAAATAACCAATTTGTTCACTGAAAATTTAAGTAGTTTGCAAAAACTGCTTTTATTTTCTAAAATTGCTGCCCTTTATGACATTATTTCAAAGGGATCTTTAAACTTCAAAAATAGAGATTTGAAGTTAGTTTTACAAACTTCTAAGTGGAAACCTTTTTAATATAAGAGGTTTGAAAAAGAATCTCCGAATTCTGAAAGTTCTATGTATAGTCGTCACCATTGCCATCTGTTCCAGGCACTGTTCTAAGTACTTTTCATGTATTAATTCATTTAATTATATTGTTATATATATACAATTAATAATTTTGTGTCGACCAAAAAGTTCCTTCGGTTTTAAAGTGAAATTAAAGACACATTTTTCATTTTCACCAAGAACTTTATTGAACAACGTATTTACCCTTTTGTTCCATTACCTTCTGCCATTTTTCAGGCAACTTCATAATTCCATCTTCCCAGAATTTTTTATCTTTTTGAGCAAAGAACTGTTCCAGGTGCCTTTTACAGGCTTCCAGGGAATTGAAATTTTTTCCATGAAGAGAATTTTGTAAAGACCGAAATAAATGGAAATCCAAAGGCGCAATGTCTGGTGAATACAGCAGATGAATCAGAACTTCCCAGCCAAGCTGTAACAGTTTTTGCCTGGTCATCAAAGAAACATGCAGTCTTGCGTTATCCTGATGGAAGATTATGCGTTTTCTGTTGACTAATTCCAGATGCTTTTTATCAAGTGCCGCTTTCACTTGGTCCAACTGGGAACAGTACTTTTTGGAATGGATCGTTTGGTTTTCTGGAAGGAGCTCATAATAGAGGACTCCCTTCCAATCCCACCATATACACAACATCACCTTCTTTGGACGAAGACCGGCCTTTGGGGTGATTGGTGGTGGTTCATTTCACTTGCCCCACGATCTCTTCCATTCCACATTATTGTACTGTATCCACTTTTCATCGCCTGTCATAATTTGTTTTAAAAACGGAATGTTTTCATTACGTTTAAGTAGAGAATCGCATGCGGAAATATAGTCAAGAAGTTATTTTTCACTTATGTGGAACCTAAACATCAAAACGATTAACATAACCAGGCTGTGGCAGATGATTTTCAACACTTGATTTGGATATTATGAGTATGTCGGCTCTCTCCCGCGTGGTATCATGTTGATTGTTCTCAATTACTGTCTCGATTTGGTCGCTATCAACTTCAACTGGTCTACCTGACCATGGAGCATCGTCCAGCGAGAAATCTCCATCACAGAATTTCACAAAGCACTTTTGACGTGTTCGATCAGTCACAGCACGTTCTCCATACACTGCACAAATCCTTTTTTGCATTGCAGTTGTGTTTTTACCTTTCTTGAAATTATAAAGCATAATATGATGAAAATGTTGCTTTTTTCCTTCCATCTTCAATATTAAAATGGCTACACAAAAATTCACCCATTTTGATGAGGTTTTTTTTTAAATGCATGATGATATGACAGCTGTCACAGTACAATCTAACAAAATTGTTTTGAATGAAGTTAAAGACAACTAAGTGCTACTAGAGCCATCGAACGGAAAAAACCGAATTTGACCTACCCATTAATAATCCTATGCAATAAGTACTACCCCATTATACAGATAAGAAAACTGAAGGAAAGAGAGGATAAAGAACTTGCCCAGCGTGCTTTCTCCATGTAATTTAAATGTGTGGTTATATTTCACTATCCTGGTTTTTCTTTATATCTGGTTATCAGAGCTGGAGTGTTAAAAGCCTGAATGCTTATGCATTTGACTCCTTATCTGGGCTTCAAAGTCAAATTTATTTCAGAATTTAGCTTTGTATTTTGAGGCCGCTTTGACAGTGCCGCCAAAGATCTTATATTATGGTCATTTGTGTGTAGTTACTAATTAACTTGAGATCTACAAGCAATTTATCAACATTTTAGTCATCCTAAATTTCCCATCCTCTAAATAAATTTTGAGAGCAAGATATTAAACATTTGCACTAAAGTGAAGACCTCACTCTAACCAGGCATATTCCTATCTTAACATATTTATCCTTCTAACAATGTATATTAAGAGCAGAAAGTTCACTTTTTGCCAAAACTGCATGGTGCTTACCGCATTACAGCATCTGTTTGACAAAAGCCTTAGAACACAGTAATTAAAGTATGCAAATCTCTTCATAATGGGCTGATTTTACAGTCATTGCTCATAGAAAATCCCAGTTGATTTCAGATGCTAAGCATTTTGTTTTATTTAATTGTTGATTAAAAAACAAGAAACATGCACAGAGCTTTCTAAACCTCTGTTTAAAACTAAAGCAACATTCTGATAAACTTCTCTAGTAAGTCTCCAAGTTTCCAAACTGTAGAAGAGACAGCATTAACAAAAATACAACTTTAAAAACTTAAAATTTGTTTTGCGGAAGATCTGAAAAAAAAAAGTATATATATATGTTTATAACTCAGAAAGTAATCAATAGGACAAGTGTTGCTTAAGTGCTTTTGTGACTGGTTATCTCAAATAATGAGATTTGTGAAACAAACCGAGATGAGTGATTTCATACTCAACATGGACGCTGCAAGTTTTCTAACAGGGAGTCTGGTTTCTGAAATTCAGAGAAATTGAAGTGAGGAGCAAATGTTTAGGATCATGAGCACGTATCTGGAGTCTCAGATGACTGTGGTGTCATAGGATGGGATGGACATGCATAGTTGGACAGGACAGGCTTTGAAATCAGCAGCTCTTGCGGGAGCTCCCCAAACAGTTGCTGATTTCAGGTGCTGTGGGGTGGGGGGGAGGTGAGGACCGTTCAGGCAGGTTGCTTGGAACTGTCTTGACCAGACCGACATCTCAGAGATTTGATTTAATATGAGTGGACACAGTGTGACTGTCACATTGAAGCACCTCCTTGTCATTATTGAAATTACTTGCTGGTTTATGCCATTAGTGACAGATGACTTGCTGTGCCTTCAGAATAGGAAGCGAGGATATGATTTCCTGAATTCTTGTCCTCGGTGGCAGGCGGAACTTGGAAAAACATTTTCGGACAACATTTTTTTCCGCTTTTTAAAAATGGAAGTCTAATATTGCTCCAGTGAGTGTATTCCTTCATGTTACCCACTTGAGTGATATCCTACTGTCCTATTAAAGCCTCCTGTTACAGAAAAACCGTCAAATATTCCATTAGATTGGAAGCTCAAAGGTTGGCTAGGTATTATGAAATCTATTTTTCAGATGAAGAAACTGAGGCCCAGAGAGATTCGTTTGTCACAGCGGCAGCATAGCTAACAAACGCAAGGTCAAATGTCACTCTGAATTAATTGGCTTCACATTTAGTTCAGTGCTCTTTCTGCAATACAACGCTCTGACTAAATGGAAAGTTCTAGTTATTGTTATTTTTCCCTTAATCCTACAATATTTAGGCTAAAGGACCATGTTTTGAAAAACAACCTGTGGGCCCATAGTTAATAAACTCTTAGCTAACATAGTTAAGAATGTTTTGGAGTTTCCTTTCCTTAGGAGAAAGGTGCTTGACAATTTCCTCTTTTAAGGAATGTTTCACATATTTGAATTTGTTATATTGCATTGGAATCACTGGCCCAGGGTTGTATAAAGGAGGGAAGATAAACTGCCGGAATGGTAAAAAGAAACTTATTTAGATAGATAACTGAATTAGGGCAAGAAATTAAAATCAATTCCCCAGGAACTGTAAGATTAGTCTATACAAAGCCTACTGTATGGGATGAAAATAGATATTTTGCTGGTGTTTCAGTCACTTATCCATTTTAGAGTACCACATTTGAAATACTACTCAGTTCTTCATGAAGCAGCAGTTTGTGATAGCTTAGGTCACCCTTACCTACACTGTCTTCCTCACAAGATTAACATGTCTCTGCTCTTTTGCATTATGTATATAGTTAATTTTGATAAAGGGCAGTTCGTAGTCACTGATGTTTGCCGTAGAGGCACCCACAGAAGCAGATTTAACTGAGGCCATAATGACACAATGAATCACATTATCGGGCAGATCATACTCTAAAGTTTTAAATTATTCAAAACTGTTTTAGTTGTAAACTCTGGTACATCCTCATTAGCATGGAGCTGGTCAGCCAGGCTGAATCAGTCATGCAGGGAGAATTCGTGTCCTGCCAGGCTTGTCACGTCCTGTTAGCTCAGAAGATCAACTTGGCCTGGGACTCATCTTGGCTGGGAAGAGTGTCAGCTGTATTGATAGCAGATGGTGCCCGCTCCATTTGCCCTAAAGGTTCAGCATCAAGATGAAAGAATAGGGTCTGGAGGTGGGGGAAAGTTCTAGGAGGAGAACCTGTGGGAATAAAGTTTTATAACCAACTTTGGTCCCTGGATCTTCCGTTTTATGTTTTGGGTTTACATTTTTACCAGCAATCTCCAAGTGCTGGGATGGGTGGGTGGCTCTCTAGGCTGTTGTTCAAGTTTTGTTTGCACTATATTTTTCTGCCTTTAAAATTGCCTTCCTCCATCTCACTCACTCTACAGACAATGAAATTGAAACTCTGAGAGGAATGTGTCCAAGTGACACAGCAAGGCAGTGACAGATGGGGCCCCTGATGCAGGGCAATACAGACTCCTCTACCTTCCAGCTCTTGTCATTACACAGGAGAAAGTTATTGTCCAATTTAGACACTTAATTTTGTTTGTATATTTGTTTCTGCTATTTGTCCCCAGACCAGGAAGTCCGTATACAGATATCCAACTTGTATTAATTTCCTAGGGCTGTTGCAACAAACTACCACAAACTTGGTAGCTGAAAACAGAAATGTATTCTCTCATGGTTCTGGAGGCCCGCAGTCCAAAATCAAGGTGTCAGCAGGACCATGCTTCCTCTGAATTCTGGGGGGAAATCCTACCTTGACTCTTCCAGCTTCTAGGCATTTCTTGGCTTGTGGCAGCATAACTCCAGTCTCTGCCTCTGTCTTCACGTGGCCTTCTCTGTGTTTCTCCTCCTCTGCCTGTGTCTATAAGGACATTTGTCGTTGAATTTAGGGCCCACCTGGTTAATGCAGGATGATCTCAAGACCCTTCATTAATTATAGCTGCAAAAACCCTTTTTCCAAACAATGTCTCATTCATGGGTACTGGGGATAGGACTAGGACATATCTTTTGGGGGGCCACAGTTCAACCCGCTGTGCCATTCGCTTTTTTTTTTCCACTTCAACCTGTATTTATTAACCCTTTTTAGTCTCTGGGAGAAGCACTTTCCCTGGATCCTCTACTCTGATGAGTCAAGTCCCCTCTCTAGATTCTCTGTGAATTCCTTGAGGACAGGGGCTATATATTTTATCTCTGTAGCTTCAGTGGATGGCCTTGGTAGGTGTCTAATAAGTGTTGAATAGATGAATGGCTGTATGACAATTAATAGAACTTTTCAAATGTTCGTGATCTGTTATTCTCTAATGCAATTCTATCAAACAACATTTTCAACATAGGGATTGACTCTTACTGGAAAAGACACTTGGTAGGTCATGAAATATAAGCTAAAAATAATTTTAAATGAGTTAGAAAATACTGATACTAAGGGGTCTCTACAAGGATGTAGGAAAAACTTACTAGATGCAACTGTACATCTGTATGTCTTCATTAACCAGTATTTGACCTGAATTTTCAGCTCTATACCATGGCATTTTGTGTGAGTTTAGATCTTCCTATTGAATGACTACAAGTTCAATAGATGTTGAAGCATTTTAGTCTTTTCAATTTTAGAAAAATTGAGACAAATTATTTGTAAAAATTAAGTATCTTAGGATAAATAAATAAGTAAAATTTGTGTATATTTGGGTGGATTGACTTTATGTACCAGCAGGGAAATATTTAATCTTAAAAAGTAGGAGGAGAAAAAAGTCACACATTTTAAAGATATAATCACAATTGTGTATTTTGTATGAAGAACTCTTATTGGAATAATGTATATTCACCAATCTTGTGGTTCAGTTAGAAAAGATTTCCCTAACCTACACTAATATAAACTACTCAAAGTTGATTAATAATGATTATTTCATGGAATAGTCATTGAGTGGTAAAGATTCATTCTCAGAGTGTCAATTTTCAAATTAAAATGTATTAGCTGCAGAACTGCCGTGGTGGCGCAGTGGTTAAGAATCCGCCTGCCAATGCAGGGTACACAGGTTCAAGCCCTGGTCTGGGAAGACCCCACGTGCAGAGGAGAAACTAAGCACATGAGCCACAACTACTGAGCCCGTGTGCCACAACTCTGAAGCCCATGCACCTAGACCCCATGCTCCGCAACAAGAGAAGCCACCACAGTGAGAAGCCTGCGCACCGCGACGCAGATTAGCCTCCATTCACTGCAACTATAGAAAGCCCGCATGCAGCAACGAAGACGCAACACAGCCAAAAATAAATAAATAAATTTAAAAAAACAGCTAAAAATAATTTTTAAAAATTGGAAAAATCAAATAGCAACTTTATTGTTTGTTCTAATGCAAAACAACAGACTTGTCTTTTTTTTTATACAGACCATCCTTTTAATTGAGTGCTAAACTTTATTACCAGAAAAGGATATGGAAACTTCCAGGGACTTCTACTCATGGTCAAGGTCATGCAAAATGACATCAGGTTTCTAGCATTACAAAGCAAATAGTTTGTACCATTTCCAAACCTGGGTTTTTATGCAGCTAATATATTTTATTTATTTATTTATATTGATTTATTTTTAACTTATTTTTGGCCATGTTGGGTCTTCATTGCTGCATGTGGGCTTTCTCTAGTCGCTGCGAGCTGGGGCTACTCTTCATTGCAGTGTGTGGGCTTCTCACTGCAGTGGCTTCTCTTGCTGTGGAGCACGGGCTCTAGGTGTGCAGGCTTCAGTAGTTGTGGCTCGTGGGCTCTAGAGCGCAGGCTCAGTAGTTGTGGTGCATGGGCTTAGATGCTCTGTGGCATGTGGGATCTTCCTGGACCAGGGATCAAACCCTTGTCCCCTGCATTGGCAGGCGGATTTTTAACCACTGCAGCACCAGGGAAGTCCCTAAAGTTGCTATTTTAATTGCCTTCTTTTCACCCAATTGGTGGAGGAAGGATTCCTGCCCAAGAGTTATAGGGATGGCTGAACTCACAACACCTGACATTGGACAGATGAGATGGACGACAGTTTACTGATCACATATTCACATATCTGGAGGAGGAGAACGCCACATGACATGCAGGGTCACACAGGGCTTGCATAACAGAAGGCTGTGAGAGGCAGGCTTCATAATATCGAGAGGGTGAGGTGCCCCTGGTTCCCATGGGAGGATGTGATTGGCTTGCTTGAAAAATTCTATAGATTGACAGGGAGCTGAAACTCACTGCTCAGGGATAAGCAGGAACTGTGCCTTTTCCCCTTGATAAAAAGGGTTGTTTGGCTAGAGGACCTGTGGGAGCAGGGTAGGGAGGGGAACTTGCAATGAGGCCATCTGAGGCCCTTCCAGTTTCACCAGATGTCAAGGCAGCACATAATATTGGGCCTTAATTTTTGTCCTTATGCCTCACTTGTTACTTGTGTTTCACAGCGTTTTAATATTTTTAGGTACAGAATTGTATTCATTTCTCATAAACAGCATGGACTAGGGGTGGGGGGGGTGATAAGTTTTTACTTGTAATCTATGGACAGAATTTAGAAAGTGGCCTAAGGGTTATGTTTGACAAGTTCTAGCACCTCTCTCAGCATTTAGCTTTTAATCCTTATAAAATTAGAAAATATAGCATATTCAGTATATGCAAGAATTGTATCTGACAATAATTATATTTTGAGTTTATGAATGATTATTTTAGGTATACTGTAATTATTGCTTTTGTAACTAACTGAATTCTTACTCTATGAGAATGTCTATACAGGTGGTCCCTGACTTAATGATGGCTCAACTTACGATTTTTCGACTTTATGATGGTGTGAAAACAATACACATTGAGTAGAAACTAGACTTTGAATTTTGATTTTTTTCTGAGCTAGGCTGGTGGTATGCAGTATGATATCAAGAGGGTAAACTTTCGATAAACTTAGAACCATTCTATACCCACATAACCATTCTATTTTTCACTTTCAGTACAGAATTCAATAAATTACTTGAGATATTCAACACTTTATTATAAAATAGGCTTTGTGTTAGATGATCTTACCCAACTGTAAATGTTCTGAGCATGTTTAAGGTAGGTGAGGCTAAGCTATGATGTTTGGTCTGTTAGGTGTATTAAATGCATTTTCAACTTAATGATATTTTCCATTTAACATGATTTTAATAGGATGTAACCCCATCATCATAAGTTGAAGATCTGTAATTGAATTTTTTTACACTAGTATTTTTGCCAGTTCAGGCTTGCCATTTGGCTTATAGAACAGGTTCACAGAGAAACAATCACTTCAGCTTTCTCACTAAAGAAGAGTATAACTTTTCTCTTTAGAGTATTTAAGAGCATGTCCTTAAATACAGTAAAATTATATATTTCTCTAATGAAGTTTGTTAATACACTCAATATTTCCTGTAATATATCAGTTAGATAGGACTTTAACTGAAGGACACTTATTCTATCAAAAACTATCTCACATCTCACTACATGTTTTTTTTTTTGTGCGCTCTAGGCACACAGGCTTCAGTAGTTGTGGCATGCAGGGTCAGTAGTTGCGGCTTGCGGGCTCTAGAAAACAGGCTCAGTAGTTGTGGCTCACGGGCTTAGTTGCCCCGGGGCATGTGGGATCTTCCTGGACCAGAGCTCGAACCTGTGTCCCCTGCATTGGCAGGTGGATTCTTAACCACTGAGCCACCAGGGAAGCCCCTAGCAGTGCCTTCTTATGGAATAAGCTTTTCTACATTGAAAGCTACTAGATGAAGTGTTCATTTACTCTTAACACATCTTAAATGTTTAGGTATGACTTTTTATTTTAAGTATCTTCATAATATCTTGTATCTATAGATTGTTGACCAATCATGTTTACTGTTTACCCCATAATGATCTTTCCATGGTGTAGATTTGATTTATTTTCCTATTCAATGTAGGTACAGTGAGTGCTTGACAGAAGGAGGGGTAACTGGTTTAAAGGCCCACAAAACATTGTAGTGCTACTCTCAGCCTTAAGAGATCCTAGGTTGCTGTTTACTCAACTGAATTGCATTAAAAAAAACTTTTAAATGTTGGTCTCAGAGAGGGATTCTGGATTTTAGTGTTCTAATAGGACCAAAAGGAGTCCAGTCATTAGTTGGAGAATTGAAACAGTTTGTGGCAAAGTCGTATAATCAAGATGGATTGTAATCAAGATGGATTACGGTCTTGCAGGCAGGACACTTAGATCCACAGGAGGCAAGAAGGATCAGATTGTGGTCAGGACATGTATTTGTAGAAAGGCTTAAAGCAATCAAATTCATCTTCAGGTCCCAACTTAGACATTACTGCCTCAGGGTTGCCTTTCCCACCCTTTCCTCCCACCCCTTGGGGCTGTGTCCTTGCCAAGTGCCTTATTCTTCCTCTATTCTATTTTATAACATTTTATTGCATTTGCTTCCTTAAATATCTGTTTCCCTTGCTAGACTGTGAACTCTATGATGGCAAAGACTGTAACTAAATTGTTTACTGTTTTTATCCCTATCCCTTCGCACATGCGTCACAGAATAAATATGGGCTGAACAGTGAATGGACGGAGAAGCAAAGGGAGGTTTAAGTACCAGAGAATGTTCTCAGCGAACTCAGTAAGCAAATGGCTTAGTCCTGCATAGTCTTAGGCTTCAGCCCTGGTGGTTCAGGTGACCCTGCAGGACATATTAGGCCTGCAAATGCCTGGAGCTATTTTGTCAGGTTCTAACCCCTTGAGGAGAAACTATTTTTATTTTCATTACCTCTACATAGTTATGTGTGTGGCTATGTTGAGAGGATTTAATTTTAAGGTCTATCCTCTGAGCAAATTACAAGTATACAATACAGTATTGTTTACTATCGTCATCATGCTGTACGTCAGATCTCCAGAAATTATTCATTTTGTATAACCAAAACTTCGTACCCTTTGACCTACATCACCCCATTTCCCCTTCCCCCAAGTCCCTGGCAACAGCAAAAATTCTCACCAGCAAAAGTTCAATATGGGTATTGAAACACCTAAAAAAGATACGTGAACTGCCAAGCCTGCATTAAACTGTAGTAAATTCAGCTTTCTACCTGAACTAAACAAAAGAGCTCATAAAAACTGCTTATTACAGAACGTTTTTAGAAGGACCTGGTATGGATTTTTTATTTCAAGAACTACACTTTTTAGCATATAAGTAAAATTTCATCTTTTCTATCATGGAATTGTTTCTTCTCCCTAATGAATAAAATGTCAGAAAAAAATATATAAGACACTGTTTAATTTCCTCCTTACTTGCATTTTTTCCTATGGAAAATAAAGTATTGATTTAGAAAATGTTATGGAGTACACCCTCTGTTTAGATTCGTTCTATGACATTTATTTTCCTTTGAACTAATGTTCATAGCTGGAAACACCAAACCCTTTATTTTAAAATTTATGGTATTGATTTGTACAATTAATATGGAGGTTAATTCAATTATTATGTAATACACATTTATATAAATTAATATATGAAATTACATTTTCAAATAAGTCATGGAATTTAAAATATTGAATTCTGTAACTCTTGTGGCTAATTTGACTATATCAGTATAACAATATATTGCCAAGAGACATGCTCTGTAGGACGAAAATATAAAATGTTTTGATTTGTCTCTTTTGTTCCTTGCCCTTTTGGAAGGAAAAAATATTCATATGACTTTAGGTAAATTTTTAAATATAAATCCAAACAAATAAGTTGAAGAAAAGCTGTGCTTCATTCTGTTTTTTTTTTTTTTTTTTTTTGTGGTTCGCGGGCCTCTCGCTGTTGTGGCCTCTCCCGTTGCGGAGCACAGGCTCCAGACGCGCAGGCTCAGCGGCCACGGCTCACGGGCCCAGCCGCTCCGCAGCATGTGGGATCCTCCTGGACCGGGGCACGAACCCGTGTCCCCCGCATCGGCAGGTGGACTCTCAACCACTGCGCCACCAGGGAAGCCCTATACTTCATTCTATTAGGATGGAAATAAGTTGTTAACGTTGATTAATTTGGACTATTTAGTCTTAATTAAAGTCCTAAGAGCTGGAGTAGAATCTGATCAACTTAACCAAAATGATACAACTCAGTCTAAATATGCATTTAGAAAATTCATTTATTCACCTGTCATTGAGTGCTTATATTAAGCATCAGGTAGGTGATAGTTAGCTATAGATGTATATGTACACACAGTAAGATAATCAAGACGTGATCTTTTGCCCTCAAAGAGTATAAAGGCTACAGCAAGTGAATAGAGACAAGTATGAGTAAGTGTCATAACAGAGGTGAACAGATTCCTGTGACAATGTTGCTAATCATTCCTGGCTAAATTAGAGAAGGCCGAGAATGGAGGGAAAGAAAATTTTAAGCAAAGTAAACAGTATGTACAGGACAGGATTTACTGAGGAGCACACATGGACAGAAGTGAGGTGTTGCATCTGCTGGACATGCTGAGTGAATGAAGTGGAAGAGTACCTGAGGCTGGAAAGGTAGCATGGGAATAAATGTGAATAAGGACATTCATGCCACATTAAAGAATTAAGATGTATCCTGTAGAGAGTGGGGAGCATGTAGAGGATTTTAAAAAGGAGGATGACATTACCAGATTTTTAGCAAGATGACTTTTAGAGTGGTGTGAGCAGGGAGAATTTGGGGAGAGTAGTCTAAGACACATTCAATAGCACAGGTGAGAGGTGCTGAGAGAGGTGCTAAGCCCCTGGACATGGGGATGGAGAAGGGCAAACTTGGACCTTCCAATGAATTCTCATCAAGAGACTATAAAGAGATTTAAAGAAATTTAGTTTAAACCTATTTGATTCTCTCTACTATGGTTGATATTTCATCAGTTTTAGAAGCTTGTAATATTTCTGAGTCAAATTTTGTAGTACAGGTTGAATCACAGCTTGGTTTAGTTTCGTCTGGTTCCAGATTAAACCCTTGGCACAGCGCTGAAGCAGCATCCCCCACAAGGAAACTTTAATATGATGTATAACAGCTCCTGAGAGCCATCTATGTCAACAGGAACTGTAACTTCATCCGTATATTTTGAGTTTAGCAAAGGACATACTATAAATAATAATATAAATTTGTGAATCTTTTATGACTGAGCATTGTTTATGTGTACGTTTGTGTGTAAGATGCATGCAGTAAAATGCGTTGGCATGATATAGTAATTATCTCTTCCTATTTGTAAGTAAAAGAAAGAACCATAACTTATAGAGAAATTGCAAAGGCAGAGAACAATGTTGCATTTGCAAAGTGAACTAGCAAAAACTTCCAGTCTCTTGCTGGCACTTGCTTTTGATCTTTAATATTTATTTGCTAGTATTTCTTTAGTCCTTGATGGTGAGAGTGCTGTAGTAAATTCACTTAAAATCGTCAGCATTTTAAAGCCAGAAGAGAAAGCAAGAATGTGGAGGAAGAGTTCAGAGAGAGATATCACTGAAATTTCACATAACCTTGAACACAATCTTGGTCAAGGGACTGTCATGTTTCATTTAATTTTTCATCAAGATGCAGAGCCACCTTCAGAAGAACTGATGAGCCATTATGGTAGAGTTGGAGTCTCAATTCTTCATTCATCTTTCTTTCTTAGGACCTTTGGAAATGGCAATCTGAAGTCTCAACTAGTTGCTGTTATCCATGCTCTCTCTGCCCAAATTTACTGGATTAAGGATTTAAGGATATATATGAATGGAAGGCAAGATGAACAGTTTTGACTAAATTATTACTCTAGTTCTAGAAATCATGAATCCATCAACCTTCCACCTCCATCTATCCAAAATTATTGATAAGTTGTGTCACTATAAATAGCTCCTCTGTTATTTGCTCCAGAATATCTTTGACTTCTTTCACTTTTACTCTTTCAGTGATGGTCTTTTCTACTAGACTGTAAGAGCCTGTATCCATGTTATCTCGGGGTGCCCAGCCCCAAACGAATGCACCTTAAATATGTCTCAAAAGAAAGGGAGACGGAGGTTTGGAAGGAGAGAGAAAAAAAGGCAAGCTAGTCTCAGAAAGTAGAGGATAAGGTAAAGTCTCATCACTTTAATTACTGTTACAAGTGTAATTAATTATACTGACACTTTTCTTAAAATGCTAAAAACATTATGATGATACATTTCAAGAACAGTGCCTGGCACAATAAATATTTGTTTTTCTTGAATGTTCTCAAACTTGTTCTTCATCCATTCAATAAGCTGTAGGCAAAAAGACTTTATTTTGTGCTCCATAGGTGGAATTAGTGCTCGAAAATATATAGGAGTTATGGGGCGTAACTCAGAAAAAACTTGGCTCAACTCTTGCTGTGTCCCTTGCCTCACTTTGCAGCCATATATTGCCTCGGATTTGCACACATGTTATCTTGAATGGGACTCTTGAGAGAGAAAGATGAGTTTTATAAAATGTACTTCTGGTTCAATTTCAAGGATTATTTAAACCTACGAAAGATGTTATACAAATTCCTATAGGGTTTTTTGTTCCCCCTTACAAACTTTTGTCTAAAGGACAAAGTTTTCATTTTCCTTCAAGTTTATGAAACTGAAGAAGAGCATACTTGTTAAAAAATTACTGACAAATTTGTTAAAAAAGTACTGATAAAATTACTGACAAATTCATATCCATTTTCTAGAAACTTGATTAAAATTCATTTTCCAGGGACTTCCCTGGTGGTACAGTGGTAAAGAATCTGCCTTCCAGTGCAGAGGATGAAGGTTCGATCCCTGGGCAGGGAACTAAGATCCCACATGCCGTGGGGCAACTAAGCCGGCGTGCCACAACTGTTGAGCTTGCACACCTCAATGAGAGAGCCCGTGTGCTGCAAATTACAGAGCCCCCGTGCTCTGGAGCCCATGCACCACAACTAGAGAGAAGCCCGAGCACTGCAACAAAGAGACCGCACGCCTCAATGAAAGATCCCACATGCCTCAACAAAGATCCCGTGTGTCGCAACTAAGACCCAACACAGCCAAAAAAAGAAATAAAATAAATAAATAAGTATTAAAAAAAATTCATTTTCCAATTTCAGAGGCACATTATTTACATGATTCTTCTCCACTACCTGTCAATAACTTTCTTCTTGCAGATTTCCCAAACACTAACTAGAATGAAAAAAAACTGTCAGATATATCAAATTCAGTAGAAATGTCTAATATCACTCAACAGTGAAAAAAGAAAGGAATTCAGAATTCTTGAAAAAGCCATTAGACACAAACTATAATTTACATATTTGATTTATATTAATGAGTGCATTATTTGGCATTAATTTCCAGAGACAAAAACAATGGCATAGTGCAACGAGAACCTTAATATGACTCGTATTCTCACAGTGCCGGGAAATCTTTTCGTTGGAAACATGCTTCACTGTAACTGACTTGATAAAGATCAACAGCGTGCAGAGCGCATTTCACAAATATTTTGATGTTTAGGCCCCAGGAAGAAATGGCACCTGTTCCAACTCTGAATGCAGAACCCAAATAAACAACAGAGTCAGAGCATCACTGGAAGATGGCTTAATTGTTTTTATTTGTGAGCCAAAAGTAATAGGGAAGATTGGAATTCTACATACCAGATTCGTTGGAAAGCTGATTCAGTTGAATTCCCAGCCAAAATGAAAGCAGGGAAATGACACTTATTTGGTTGAGGACATAAAGAGAAAGAAGGAAAAGTGACAGAATGATAGGTAGATTGGCAGAAAGGAGCTAATGAGTCCCAGCTGTATTTAAAAGAAAAGCTTTAAGGTTTTTAAAGCATAAATAGTCATGGAAGGAAGGAGATTGGGATAATTGATGTAACAGACATGGCAAATGAAATAAATTTGTTGTTCGGTGGAGAATCTGGAATATGCCACTGAATACCTTTAGCTCATAAGTTGTAACTAAAAATACACACACTTTCACATACTCATAGATAACTCACATTGATTTGAACTGCACTGATTTGAAATTCAAGTACTATGTGTAGCACTCTTATTAAACAGAAAATTCGAGCTAATTTCATTCATTTACCAAGTTTTTTAAAAAGTAAAAATGGAAATCTAAACTTAAAATGTCATCTTTTTGAGGTAAGCGCTCAAGAAATCAGAGATTTTTGTTGTTGTTGTTGTTGTTGCGGAGCACAGGCTCCGGACATGCAGGCTCAGCGGCCATGGCTCACGGGCCCAGCCGCTCTGCGGCATGTGGGATCCTCCCGGACCGCGGCACGAACCCGTGTGCCCTGCATCGGCAGATGGACTCTCAACCACTGCGCCACCAGGGAAGCCCGAGAAGTCAGAGATTTTTAGTATTGAAATTCCAGGTGCTTTCAGATGCTTCAGCTCGAGAAACATTTATATTGGAACACCTGTTTATGTACAAGCCCTCTTCTGGAAATAAACCCTATATTACACAATATTTACATTACATTTAATTTATTTTAAAGTTTCTAATGTTATGGAAATAGCACACGCTTACCATGAGTTGTAATTTTTCTCACTAGTTTACACCATTATGACTATTAATCTTTATTTTTTAGCAATGTAAAGTGTCTGAAATTCCATCTAAAAATCTTTAAAATTAATATGCATGCATTAATTTTTCTCCATGTTTTCTTTTTTCATGTTGATGGTGGAAAATTATTAGAGATGACACTGATATCTGATTTGGGGTCTTTACTGTTGTCAGATAGAGTTGACAAGTTTTTTCTGACTCAGCCTAATGCATAGGGACTTTGTGACAACTGTACATACTCTGCTTGAAAGTTTTGAAACTTTATTTAAAATTTTTAAAATTGCCACTTCTTATTTATTTATTCAATATTTAACTATTGAAGTTAAGACCTAAACTTAAGCTAATGTATATAGTTGAATTCTTATTTTTGTTAACTCAGAGAATATACAATCTAGTTCTAGGTGCAGATGGTGTTACATGACTGTCATACGTTGTTTTTCTACTTGAGGGTAATAGCTTTTGTTGCAGACGTTTGAAAGATGCCTCTCTGAGTTCAGGTATGGAGTCTAAATTAAGTGGAGCTAAAGGGTTCAGGGATCACATTTCTCCAAGTCATCCAACCAGACTTAGTAAGAAATGAATAATTAAAAAGCAGGAAGATACTAGTATGTCAAACTAGACCTAATTGTGATTATTCAGATAGAGACTGGGCTGAAAGTTTCATATTGATAGTATCATAAACCAAGTTGTGAAAATGTTTCGAATATTTAAGAGAACAAAAAGCATCCACATATGACAGAACTATTTAGAGAAATTGATTTGCATAATTATTCATTAACACATGATTCCTATGGACCTGTGAATAGATGAACGAATAAGGTGAATAATCCTTGTTAAGTAGATGATTAAATGAATGTTGTTAACCTAGTCTGAATCACAAATCTAAAATTGAACTAATCAGAGTAGACTCACTGTTTTAACAATTCCCCCCAAATCCAGTCTCTTAACATACAAACGTATTTACATTTCTTGCTCAGGTCTGCTCCAGCAAGCCGGGTGGAGGTGTGTGAGGTTTGTCTCTGCTCTTGCATTCATTGAAGGATCCAGGACCCTTTCACTGTGTCCCCTTCAGGGCTTGGTCTTCCTTTCTTACACTCAGTGGCTAGGCAAAGAGGAAAATCTCAGAGGATTTGCATAGAGGGCTTTTTGCCCAAGCCAGGGCTAAAAGTGGTCCGTATTATTTCTGTTCACATTCTGCTAGGTGCCCAAGCCAAAAAGGAAACAGAGTTTGGTGAATACACAACATTCTCCTCCACAAGCATTTCCTTAGAAAACATCTTGCAATTCATAATTTTCACTAATTAAAACTGAGTCACACCACTCGTAAATCCATATTACTTAGGTTTTACTACTTGGACTAGGTAATTACTTAGCATAAGTGTTGAAGGAATTTGCAATTCTGTGATCATCAACATAGACCAATTTTACATTGGTTCCAAGCTGAAGAGTCAGGAAATCCCATGAATTATTTATTTTACTTTTATAATTAGAAATGACTCTTTGGTGTATTGCAACAGATCAGAACCAGAAACTGGTAGGATTTGATGAGCAGAGACACAGGTGGCTTCTCATAATGAACCTGATATGAGGAATTTGGAGCATTTCAAGAGATGAGCTGGCTTCCAGGTGTTCCTGTTCCCAAAGTCAGACTTGGGTTACCTGCCAAGGAAGTAAAGTCTATTCATCAGAAAACACCTTTAGCCATTATGCTGTTCAGGTTTCCAAAGGCTGCCATTGCAACACTCGTAGCAGAATTTCCTGCAAAGGGGAAATGGCTGATCTTCTGCAATCAGTCTACGTCAATTTCCCCACTGCTTCCCTTCTGTATATTGTTAGCCCACCTCTCTCTCACCTTCAGTTCTTTCATATCCCATCTTGCATATCCTTTAGTCATATAAACAATGCACTCTGGAGTATTGATTGCTACATGGCTGCAACAAAGGCACCAGTAACTAGTGGAAACAGTTTTGGGCTGATGAACTGGCAATTTAAAGTCGATGCCACCAATTTAACATTTCTACATCTCCAAACCTTGCTGGATTTACTCATATAGATTGGAAATCAATACAGCTAAGTGCTTGGGTTGTATTTCATTTACTAGAGAGGATAGCTTTTGTCTTAGCCTGGGATGCCCAGGAAACAGAGCCTAAGAAGCTTACACGTTAGCACTTTATTGGGAGTGCAGACCCAGGGAAGCAGAAGTGAGGGGAAAAGTAGAACAAGGCAGGGAGGGTGGAAAGTACGAGAGGGTGAGTTTCCAACCCGGCCATAGCTTCTAACAAGCTTCCTGAAGATTGCTGTCTCGTAGGACATTATCAGAGAGGACATGTGAGCTACTGCACGTCAGAATAGTCTCTTAGGGAGAGGAAGAGAGAATTTATCCACTGGCTCCCTCCTGTTAAAATTAGTTAAAGTTCTTATGAGTTAAAATTCACTCTCCTGGAGAGGCGGGTACTAACTGCTCTTCCCTTTCAGGTTGTGTCACTTGCATTTCCAGGCAGTTGCCATGGTACCAGTTCCCTATGATTCTGGCCCAACCAGTCTCTGTCAGACAGGGCTTCCCAGGGCCACTGCACCTGAGCCGGTGCATCTGCTGTGGTAGCAGTCTGGCTCCAAGACCTCAGCAATTGTGGCTGCCTTGGCCAGAAAGCAGTGTTCAGATTGGGTGGGTGGGAAGAGAGGATGAGGGCACGTAAACCGAGTGCAGTAAACTGTGATCCTTTCATCTAATTCTTTTTAGCCATGCCTATTCTGATTTCCATAGCTTTCATACTAGTCCAATTCATGTTAAAATGGTCTCCTTGACTCTAGACATTCCTCATTGCAATCCAAACTCTTAGTGCATTGAACTTACATTGTAGTTAGGGAGACCAAGAAAAGTCAGGTAACCAAATAAATATGATAATTTCATAGGGTAATAAGTGCCAAGTAGGAAACAAAACAGGGTATCATACAGTAATTGCAGGTACCCTGAGAATCCATACAGCTTGGCGCTTAGAGGCTTTTGCCAATTTTTTTTCCTTCTCTCCATTGCCTTGCTAATCTCAACAAATTCCTCTCTGATTCTTCTCCAACATGGTCTTCGTGATACAGAATCTTAAAACTATTTGCAGTCCTCCGCATTTGACTTGCTAATTTCTATTTCTGGGCTTTTGCTTGTACCAGTACTTGAATAAAAATGCCCTCCACCTCTTCCTAGTTAATTTTCCTCCTGTTCATCCTTCAAAATCTGATTAAAAACTCACCTTCTACAGGAAGCCTTTCCGGATCGACTTTTCCCTTGTTATATCTTCAGTTGCCTGTATTTAGGTCAAGTGCACCATATTATGCTAATTTGAACTGAATTCTATAGTATCTTAAACATTTTCTCAAGTTCCTTTCAAAGTTCTTTATTCAACATTGCTTTCCTGGCCCCAAGTGCAGAGCCTTGGATGAAAGTGTTGGAATGACTGGCAGACATTACTCAGGAAACTTCAGGGCTCTGTAGAGAGAAGATTCACTACATGGTACCTGTTGCCTGAGGTTTGGCGTGAACCACTTCATACTTTAAACTAGCTCACATAAGACCCCTGGTTATGTCACTAACTGGTTCTGTGATCTCAGGCACTTATCTTAATTTTCACATCTAAAAATGGGTTTTATAAAGGAACTGCAATATCTTTTCTAGCTTCAGTATAACTTTAAAATATTAATGTAGTAACTGGAGTAATACATTTTTTCCTGAATTGTGTAAGGAAACAGACTATAAATTCTGGAATTTAAGTGTGGAAAAGAAACACTTTATTATAGAAAATGAGGAAAATATTTGACTTTAAAATTCAGGAGAAGCAGTAGGGTCTGGGTATAAATGTAAATTCCCTTATCGCTTCCCTAACAACTGAGATTCAATGTCAAGGATTCATGAAGCTTATATTTAAACAATCAATCTAGGTAATTCTATTATAAGTATTATTACTTGATGTAGGTAGCTCAGGGTAAAGAAAAAGGAGTTGATTTACTAGGTTATAAGGCAAATCAGTGACAAGAACTAATGTGATTTTCAATCAACAAGAACAATGTTGACTTTATAGACATTTTGGACCCGGTAATTCTTTGTTTTGGAAGGCTGTCCTGTGCACGGTAAAATGTTTATCAGGAGTCCTTGGTCTTTACCCACTAGAAGCCAGTAATACCCTCCATTCATGATAATCAATGTTTCCAGAGTATGTCAAATGTCCCCTGAGGGCAGAATTGCCCTGGTTGAGAAACACAGAACTAGAACATGTTGAAATCCATATAAAGGAGTTGAAATATGTAAAGGATTAAAATATTTCTTGCATTGATTGCATAAAATGTCCAGAGTCTAACAATCTTCAAATTTATAAAATATTGTAATGAAAGGAAATAAGCCAGTTATATAGTGTGTAGAATGGTAAAAGGATTTGGGGGTATGCTTATTTTAAAACTTTATTTTTTGAATTTGAAAAACAGTGAATCCTAATGAGAATTTTTAGTTCTTTCCTCACAGGTCAGGCCAACAGGTCACTGGCTGTCCCTTGGGGTCAGTGGTTGGGTCATACAGCTCTTCCTGCTGACCTCTGGCTCACTGACAGTCTGTTGGAGCAACAATAAGCCACTCTTGCAGTAACTAGAGAAAATGTGTTAAGCTGTGCAGATGGACAGAGCCCGGTCACAAGAGAACTTTTGGGTGGTAGTTACTTATCCACAGTCAATTGAAGCAAGGCAAGCTTAGTCATAAAAATATAAAATAAGCAAAAGTCTCCTCTGCTTTTCTTTACCTTCAATTTAAGTAAAATTTGGCTTCTACATCCTTAAAATTGAATAACATAAACTCATGATAATACTTATTATTTGGGGTTGATTATGGCCAATTTCCAAGGCAGTTTTATTTTCTTCTAACGGTTTGCTCTATTTATAAGCATAACTTAAAATTTTTGTTTGACTTCATTTTACTAATTCAAACATTTCTAAAAATGAACCAAAGAGCTGTTCTTTTCTTCCCTTTAACTTTTCACATATGCTTAATTTTCAGGAAGCTCTTATATGAGCAACGGAATTATATTTTTACTTAGACCTTTACTTATTCATGGACACATCTTGACCCTAATTTAAGAAAAAAAAGTAAATTTCTGTAATAGAACATAAGTTAGAAAAAGCAACATGGATTTTGACGCTTGTGTTTAAACTGAGGTCATGATTTTATTACACTGTTCCTACCCAAGCATGATGCGTTTTTGGTTCTTTTATTTACACATTCTAAGAGAAATTGATTCAGTCAGTTACAATTTTTTGTTATTTTACACTTTGACCTCTTGGGAAGTGCATGGTTTTAAATACTTATTTGCTTCTGTTTATACTTTGGTAATCAGCTTTATTTCCTACCTTGCTACCAATGTCTTTGTTCTGATGGCCTTGTTGTTTTATGTAGATTATTCTGTTTGTTTCTAATGCCTTCCTTTCATACTTTTGACCTTCTCAGTTAGTTCACAAATATTTCTTCTGTTCCTGAGGATTCCACTCCTCACTTTCAAAATGCTACACTGGTTCCCAACGTTGATTATACACCAAACCTGTAATCATTCCAACCCCAAATTCAGAGCCCTGTCTTGTGAGTTTGGAGTGCCTAAGTTTGGGGCCTTTTCCTGATCCTTTTCTTCACAATTAATGCTCCCCATAGCTCTTTCTCTTTCAGTCATCTATTCTGTACTGCATACCCTGCTTCATACTATCCAGTTATTTAACTGTTAACCATTGTAGTTCTTTGGAAGAAAGCCCGAGGGAAGCTAGTGCAGTGGAGGGAAGAACCCAGCAAAGGATGATGGTGTTGATGGTGAGAGAAGTAGAAGAGGGTTCTCCATCATACTTTAGTGGTCTCATGATGTCTCCATTATAAAGAAAAGTGAGAACTGACTCATTGTATAAATTCTATTTTTATTTCCTTAAAAAACTGTCACCAGAATCACCACTATTAGCATTGGAGGCATTTGGTTAGATTGTAGTAAGAGCCACTTGAGTAGTATATTCAGCTGAACTTGTGACAGTATCTTTAGATTTAATTAAAGCCTCATGTACTAGAGAATACTTTTTATGATATTCTTGCCATTTTCTTTTTTCATGTAGAATGAATCTTATATTTTCTTTTATTTTGTTTCTGTTCATTATCTCCTCTATTTTGGAGTACTATAAGAAATTTTAGCATGTAATAAAGCGTTTTACTTGATATTTTATAACATTGGAAATCTGTTTTTATGGATTGTTCCACTTACTAGAGTTGCTTTTTTTTTCTTTCAGTTTTATTGAGGTATAGTCAACAAATAAAATTGTAAGATATTTAAAGAGTACATTGTGATGATTTGTTATCCATATATATCATTATGAACATGTTTCCTCCTATCTAGTGAAAACAACTACAGTGCTACTTTTAATCATACAATAAAATGTATATTACATCAATACATAATAAAATGCAATAGACTTATGAGAGTGTTGTTGGTAGCCAAAGTCTTTATCAAGCAGAGAAACAGTATTTGGGTGTTATAAGAAACTCACATGTTATTATTGGATGTTTATAGGGAGAGCAACTAGGTGTGACAAGGAAAGTTTTCACCATATAACCATTTGTTCCTTTTGAACTTTGAACCAGGTGATGATATTACCTATTAAAAAATCATATTCAAACTTTAGGACTTAAGGTATTCTCTTTAAAATTCTGAAGCTTGTTCCCTGTAAAGCGTTCCATAAATCACAGAAGCCCAACACCATGTACATACCTCTGTGAATCCACTGATTACATTTAATTCCAGTAATTGTCCATCTCTCTGTCTCCTTTATAGATAGTTTTGAGGGTAGGGCCATGACTCATTCTTCTTTTTATCTGGAGCCCAGATTTGCTCCTAGAATATTGTACTTACTTAAATAGGTATTTGTTTAGTGACTGAATAAACATCTTGTTTGATGGTCTTTTATGTTTATTCTACGTTGCCTTATTACCATTGTGCTGTACATTCAACATGTTTTGAATAAAAGACTATACAGTATAGTGTGATGCAGCTTTTTGATAGTATTTCCTAGAAACTTTTAGTGAGAGTGGGGAGAGTTAGAGGTGTCACTGAAAAAATGCTGTATCTGTTTTTATCATTAGCTTTAAAACACTGCCAATCATAGGAAAGCACACAGATTGGTAAATAACAAGGATCATTCCCCATGCCTCTCCTCCACCTCACCCTGCCAGCTTTAAAACATTTTGATAAGCTGAAACTTTTAAAACTAGTTTTCTCTCTTTCTTTCTTTCTTATTTTAAATGGTCATGACTTTCCATAGGCTAGATACTGCAAAACATTTAAAATACAATATACGCATTGAAAAAAAATCAAAGAACAAATTTTATAGGAGCATATAGGGAAAAGTGATGCACAATTTATTTTTTTCTTTAGTCCAACAGGTGGTTTGTCAACATCCATGTAATTTTATATAGGAGTATTCAGAGGCTTTAGCACTGTAGATGATGGCATGCCAGTTATGTGCATGCCTTTGGTCCTGTGTGTGCTTTGGTGTCGGGCATGGCACGGCACTCCACGCCACTCGGCAGCAGTGGCCGTGGGACTGTGTACTCAATGCCAACAGGCTGGTTTCTTGTGTCAACAACCACTCCTTCTGGGCAGGAACAGGCAGCTGTACTTGAAAAAGGTGTATTTTTTATATACTACATGGTTGTCTTGTTACCAATAGCCTTCAAAATTCTTACAAGACAGGATTGGTGATTTTAAAATAAATATGAAATAAAATTGCAGCAGTGGTTTTATTTTGCTTCATTTGATTATAACTAATAATATATATTAGGAGCAGCAAGGGTATTAAAATGCTTTTGAATTTATTGTCATCTTTCTTTAGGGAAGCTAAAACATATTGTATATACTGTCTTCAATATTCCCTTGAGGAGTTATGAAATAGTACAGGTGAATATATTGGGGAAACCCCACAGGAAGCACCAGAACTTATTTTGTTGACTAAATTATGGAACAACTTGACTCTCTGCGCTAGACTTTGGAGGTCATCTGTCAAGGATAGTTTCCTAAGCTGAGTTAATTGAAAATGGTCATGATCTTAGTGGAGTACACTCTGGATTTTAGTTGTCTTAATTCATGTTTTTCAGTTGAGACTTGAGCTTGAAGATATGAGCTTTTAAAAATCCCGGTAATTTTGGTTGAGTCAAAATTCATTTTGTGCACTTTCATCTCAATTTCTTCAAATTCAGGAGCTGCACATAAGGCAACTGACTATCAGTTAAAAACCTAAATGTTGGTGTAGGATCTTGCACTAGGTCTTGTGCACTTGCCTGCTAGATGCTTTTGCATTCATCAAGCTTAGGTTGAAAATGAAAGAGGGGCTCCAGATGTTATCCCAGGTAGCTAGAATCCACATGCAAAATCATGTAAATTTAGAACAGTGACTCCTGACTTTTACTGGGTTGCAGACTGCTTTGAGAATCTAATGAAAGCTACGGTGCCTGTACACAGAAAAAAGTACATATGCAAAATTTTTTGCTTGTAATCTTAGGAGGATCGAAGACTTGCTGGAGTCGAAGTAAGAAGCCTTGATCTGTGGTTCACTGGCAACAAGAACTGGATGAAATAGGGAGAATTTTTGTTTTGTTTCATGCTATTTTCTTGTTTCTGTGTGATTTACAGTTGAAATCCTAAATTATCCTTTTTTTTCCCATTACCCCTTATCCTCTTAAGTCCCCAAACAGGCCCTAGTTTTTGTATCTCTACAGATAAGTTTACTGTAGTTGATGTAACACCAACATAGTATAGATTTGAGGCAATTCCAAAAGGAATTGTCATTGGTGGCAAATTTAGTTGGGAAGCCAAATTTAAAATCACTTATAGATGAATACTCTTCCTACCTTGCTGCTTGACCATTTAGAATTAAACATTTTTAACTAGCTAATTTTGCTAGAATATGACATATAGCTTGCTGTGGTACTCCTCATTTTTTTTTTTTTTTTTACAAAGCACACCAGTAGGCATGAAAATTAAAAAAACAAGCCAGCTTTCAGTATTTTAGTTGTCCTCATTCTAGTCCGGGGAGGCCTACTTCAAAAACTGGGTCTCAGAGATCCTTAGCTTTTATCTAGAACAGACAACATGCTTGAGAAAATTCCTTTAGTTTTTTTGTTTCAGTTGACATTGACACACGGGGTCAGACTTGTCCCAAAGCACCATGTCTAAAATGGCTTCCTTTATGTGTTTCTAATTGGGATTCTTTCTCAGGAGGGTCAAATTAGAGCTCCTGAGATTGGAACTACAGCACCAGCAGTTGACAGCACCAGCTCAATTCTACCTCTTGAGACATGTAAGACAGCCACTTAAGAGTTTGTTCCTACAAACTTTTGACAAATGGCCCTACTCTGACTGTGTACCTAATAGACATTTTTTGTTTTTCTTCTGGAGCAGTGCCAAAACCATGGTTTTTCTTAAGCATCTTATTTCTGCTCTGTTCTCTTTGCTTTTTGTTTGCCATGGTTCAGTTTGTTCAAAAGCATTTGCAAATTTTCTTGTTTTTGTATCATTACCTAGCATACTTATGTAATGGTGCCTGGCTTAACCAACGTCCTGGATGTATTAACCTCAGGAAAAATCATTCTGCTTGGGTGAACAAAACAGAACTTTGAACACCTAAATTGTTCTGTTGGTCTGTTCATGAAGATAATGCATGATAGATTAGGTGATAATAATTTATATTCAGCATTATCACAACCAAAATTAATTGATTAGCAAAGACACCTTCAAAAGATTCACTGATTATCTACCAGGTACCAAGACTTTTTTAGAGATATGTTTAGTGCATTAATTTTAACCTTATTTCTGTAGCATTTTGGTACACAGATTTTCTAAGATTCCATTTTGGGTAATTTTGAAACAGGAAGTTTTTATAAAGATTTTAAATTGCCTTATACATCTGAGTTTAGTTACCGGAATTTAAGTACCTTACGGTGTCCTTTTAGAATCCTGTTGTTTTAAAACCTGAGAAGTAATTTATGCCTGTGAAAATAGAAGTGATATATTGAAGACAGAGGTATGTGTTGCTTTTCCCCAATAGCCTGAGGGATAACAGGGGAGGTCGGACAACTTAAGTCTTTTTCTCTTTCCTGGGTTCTGTAGTGTTCTTGTAGAAGAAGGAGAGGAATTATTTCTGAAAAGTGGAAATAAGAGGGCCAAGTGAAAAAAAGATAAAAAAGAGTGCCAAGTGACTCTTTAAGTACTGTAAAGTTTAATTAGCTTTATGCTCCCTTGACCAGAGTTGCTTAAAAAGGGAAACTTTAATGTTATGAATATACTTAATATCATAAGCATCTTTCCTGCCTTGCTTTAAATACTCTGAGTGATATCAGAGCTTCCTTTGTGGTCAGCAAGCTCTAAGTATATGGAGAAGGTATCATAGGATCATCTTTTTTCCCCTTGCTAATGATGTATTTGCCAGGCCCTTCTTCTTCCTGTCCACTAAAGAAAGACAGTCTCTAAATGTTAGAAAGGACTTCACCTGATTGAAATCTTGAGAGTAGGGAAGTTAAATTAAACGAGAAACTTTCTGTATGCTTTGCTTCAGTTGACACACTTTGGGATTTTAATTTATCACTTCCTTTTGATTAAAAAGACAAGCTTTCTCTTGAAATTACCTGTTCACATAGAGAAATGGTAAACTTGAACTGGCTGTTCTTCTAAAGACTTATGTTTCATCTAGGAACAGCATTAAGGAATACTGGGCTAGATCTAGTCAAGCATCCAATTAAGCGGAAGTCTAGCACCTAGCGTAGAATTTTTAGAATTTTCAGCACAGACAATTCATTATAGTGAATACCTTTTTATGCAGGTCAAGTTAACATTATTTACTGGATAATAACCATTTCTTTAGTCTTAGTTTATTGCCTGATGTAATCAGATCAGATAAAAGCTTAGTCATATATCCAGAGCATCTTTAGAAACATAAAAGATTTTTCTAAGAATCAGTGAGAGATTAACCAGTTTTGGAGTAATTGAAAGGTCAAATAATGGTGGTTTGTGTGTATCAAGAGTGTGAGATTTTATTTCCAATGCTTCTAGGATTCCTAGGGATAACCTGGAGGACTTCTCGGAACCAGCTGATACTGATTAAATAATTTTTGGTGTTGCTCGATTTTGTTTTTCAGGAAAATTAAGAAATTTTTAAAAATTAGGTTACTGGAGAAAAAATTCTATATCTATCTTACATAAATTCTCCACCAACAAATTTTTGTAAAACAGTAATGCTGAAACTCTAAAGGATATAAAATTTTTTTCTGTGGTTACTCAGTAGTTAATGTCAGTTATATAATTATGAGACAGCTGATGAAACGAATGCCAGCTAAGTCTAGTGTGTCTTAGAAGAGACAAGAAATGGTCAGCAATTCTAGAAGGTTCTTTGTATTTAGGAAGACATCGTTGATTAGAACCTTTATTTATTTGTAGGTAAATTTCAGTGGGATAGATATGACCTCTATTAACAGTCATACTTCTTTTATTGAGGGGAAATACACATAAGAAAAAATTAATCATTTTAATTGCATGCAATTCAGTGGTAATATGTACATTCACAATGTGAAAACAATACATTATTTTTTACTGAGTGCTAAATAAGAATATCTATGACATTCTTAGAAACTACTTATGCCAAGTTAAAAGCCTCTTTAAAATATTTCAAATTTGTCTGTTTGCAGGTCATATCTAATTAATTTTCAACCAACCAAAATAGAAGTCAGGAAAACAGGGATTGATATCTAATAATAACTTTCCCTTGCATTTGCAGAGCTGATACAATTGGAAATATTAAATTAATAAATGAATAGAGAGTATAATTTCCAACTTCAAAGCTTCAGTCAAGGAATATAATCTCAAGGGTAAAACAGTTGCATGATTTCACTTATGTGTGAAATCTAAAAAACAGAACAAATGAACAAATATAACAAAACAGAAACAGACTCTTAGATACAGAGAACTCTTAGATACTTAGATACAGTGGTTGCCAGTGGGGGTGGGGATGGGTGAAATATATAAAGGGGATTGAGAGGTACAAACTTACAGTTATAAAGTAAATAAGTCACGGGGATGTAATGTAGAGCGTAGAAAATTTAGTCAAGAATATTGTAATAACTGTATGGTGACAGATTGTAACTAGACTTATAGTGATGTAATCTAGTGATTACAAACTAGACATTTGTAATGTATAAAAATATTGAATCACTATGTTGTATACCTGAAACTAATATAATATTGTAAGTCAATTATACTTCAATTTTAAAAAAAGGGTAAACAGTTTCACAAGGAATTCAGTGACATTTTGATATGTAGATCATTTTCAGATCTAAAATTATTCAGACAACAGAATGATGAAGAATATGAATGTATATATAATATATTCCAGTATTGAAATTTGTCACTAGACATAAATTGACACTGGTGGTCCCAGTGTCAATTTTAATTCCCATAGAACAGTTGTTTTTCCCACTTTCACTCTAGATGCAGTTTTCCTATCTTACATAACTGTTGATTCTATTAATGATAATAATTATTTTTGAAATATGCTGTTAAAATAAATTAGATAGCTGCAAGAAACTTTTCACCACATCTCTAGATTTCTCCTTTTTTTTTACCCCCTAGACTGAAATAGAACTGCTTTCTATGTAACATCCCTGGGGTTTATCCAAAGTATAAATTCCTATTTTCTTGACAGTTTAGAAATTATGACCACAGTTTTTACTCATCTCATAAGTACCCTTAGGAGGAATTACTTGATTAACTAGACAGGAGAGAACTGCCAAAGACCTTAGAAACTTAAGAAGCCTAATAGATTCTCATTTTAAGAATTGCAATGGGGCTAGACAACTTTTAGAAAAATCACAGAAAAATAGATCAGAATGTGATCATTCATAGTATTGCAATGGCCTCTGTATGGCTTTACTTTCTCTATCTCAAAGTAATAGTAACCAGTTTTTTGGAAGTAGCTTAGATAAATTAGAGACTCTGTGTGTGTGTGTGTGTGTGTGTGTGTGTGTGTGTGTGTGTGTGTGTTTACGTTACATATTCATTAGACATTCATATAAAATTATTTCCAGGAAGCAATCAATCCAGAAACTTTCATTAAGTGTGAAAACCAGAAATGTCCTCTTGATCATTTATATGTTTCTACATTATCATCCATCTAATCCCATACAGCAGCCAGCTATTATATGCTTCACATCATTTTTCATAAATATATATATTATATCCATCAAAAAAATCCTAATTATTTAAGAAAGAAGCTGCAAATAAAATAAGATATATGTAGCGCTGAGCCAGGTATTTCACAATGATCTCAATTCAATGTCCATACTGATGTCTGCTTTTCTGTGTTTTGTAGACTCATTTATATTTAGCAACTCCCAACCTCAGTGACATAACATATATTATCCTTATGGCTTACAGTCAGAACTGTGTATGTTGCCAGTGTCATAATTTTTAGATTGTAAATTCCCATGGGCAGAGATTATATTTTATTAATGTTATTTAAAATCACTCAGTGCATAGCACTGCCATGCACTTCAGTAGGCTCAATTAATATTAATTGATGAACATCTAAGAATAGTGTAGTTTTCCATGTATTTACTTAATTGCTGAAATTTAATATACATTAAATTATTCAATAATTTTCAACTTTTCTTTCTTTTTTTTTAAATTAATGAATTTATTTATCTTTGACTGTGTTGGGCCTTCGTTGCTGCGCACGGGCTTTCTCTAGTTATGGTGAGCAGGGGCTACTCTTCATTGCAGCGTGTGGGCTTCTCACTGGGGTAGCTTCTCTTGTTGCAGAGCACGGGCTCTAGGCACATGGACTTCAGCAGTTGTGGCACGTGGGCTCAGTAGTTGTGGCTCACGGGCTCTAGAGCGCAGGCTCAGTCAGTAGTTGTGGCGCACGGACTTAGTTGCTCCGTGGCATGTGGGATCTTCCCGGACCAGGGCTCGAACCCAGGTCCCCCTGCACTGGCAGGCATATTCTTAACCACTGCGCCACCAGGGAAGTTACTCAACTTTTCTTTAATGATGGCAAATGATCCAGTAGGAAATCATTTCTGAAATGACTCTTGACCATTGACAGTTAATGGATTCATTGCCAAAGTGATTAGATTCCACATTTATAGGATGCTTTCTGTATACAAGCACTCTGCTGGAAAGTATGGCTGTAAAACTAAATAGGCAGCTCACAAGTTTGGAGTGTATATGGAAGTTGAGATTAAAGGTATTTCAGAGAGGCAGATACGATGATATAATGTGCTGTGATAAGAAACTGTTGTGGAGGAGTAATCAATTGATTTATTTTGTGTGTTTTTGGAGAAAGATTTCAAAGAGGAGATGAAGTGAAGACGTAAGAAAATGTGCAAGATAGAGGAGGGGGAGAATAAAAGTGGGTGGGCCAAGAGACTGAGTAGCATAAACTAAGACATGGAGGCGTAATCTTGTGCAATGGTGAAGATGGGTGCAGGTCCACCCTAAAATGTGGGTGGAGGAGGGGCTGCAGAGGAAACTGGTCAGAGTGTGAAAAGTCATTGAATACCATGCTACAGGGGGATGATGGGGAGCCACCAGAGCTTGGAAAGCAAGGGAATGACAAGATCAAAACTGTGGAGGAGAAGTAATTATTGCAACAGTATGGAGGATGCATTGGAACTGAGTAAGACTGATGCGGGGAGATAGATGATGAGCTCCTGGGAAGAGCAGGGACCAGTATGAATGGAGACCAAGTGACAGACTCAGGACACATTTTATTAGTGGTGACAGATGAATAGGCATCGATGAGACTTTCATTTTTTCTGATTTGGGCACCTGGTCAGATGGTAGAATGGATATTTGCTTTGAATAAATTGATTTTTGAAGTTCTTTTATAAAGGTAAGAATAAGCTATTCTTTTCACATGTTAAGTAATACTTGAAATTAATTGCAAAACATGTATAAGTAATATCAACCTCTGCTAGAATTTTAAAATATTGTTATTAAATCTTATTTCTGTAAGTTTAATTCTTTATCTGGAAAATCATGTGGCTTGGGTTAAGAATTACATGATCATTAATCAATTAATCATTAAGATTTGCTAAAGTTCTAAATTCTGTGACTGTAAATTTCTGTTGGTCTAGTTTATTTGAACTGAAACATTCCCAGAGTAGGGCAATAATAGTAAGACACTGGTATGAAATTCAAATTCTTTATATTTCCTGATACCTTATCTCTATAATATTTATTTTCACTTTACACTCCCCAGACCCTTTTCAAACAGCCTAGGAAGTAAGGAAGCTTGTCCTAACAACCAGTGTAAAAAGGATTAATCTCTCCTGACCTCTGTTAAAGAAAAAATTATTCATGACACAGTTAAAGAACAGTAAGGCAGACTTTGTTCAGGGAACAATTGAGATATGGGTATAAGGACCACTACAATGGAGTTTTGCAGTGGGGGAGAGAGATTGGAGTCAACTCTAAATACAACAAGGAAAAGTGGGGACTTGTAGCCAAGGAGTAGGCTGGGGGTCAGCAGATGGAAAGTACTAAGAGGAAGCCTCAGGCTTAAGAGGAGTTCTGGCTAAACTGAACTAACAGGATTATTGCTGAAGGGCGGGCTTGAGTGATCACACATCACCTGGTGGATCAGACATTGAAGGTGATCGGATACAGAGGACGGGGGATTCTGGCTAAACCAACTTAGCAAGACTCTCACTAAAATTGGGCAATGCTGAGAAGAACATGGGAGCCCCAAAGTCGAGGGCTAGTTGAAACAGAGATCAGAAGAGCTTGACTTAAGGTTGGTCATGAAGAGAATCTTTGTCAACTCTTAGCTCAGAGATCTGTCACCTCTTAGCTCCGTAGGTCTGCTATCTACTACGATAAAAATAACTTCTCTCAACCTGGGTAATCTTTCAAGTGGTCCATTAATAGAGGCAACACATTCTCATTTTTAAGACTGACTTTTAAATATATAAATGGAAATACTATTGTATTTTCAATGGGTTATCAGTACAGATACAAAATAGGATGAATTGGGCAGGGGAAGGGGCAGAATCCCTGATTGCAAATACTTTCTGCAAGAAAACATTTGACAAGCAGTTTCTCCTTAACCAGCTTTCCTGGCCCAGGGTTCAGAGGAGTGAGCAGTTCCCTTGGGGTCATTTACAGGCTCACAGTAAGCAAAGTGAAGCCTCTTTTTCTAGTGCTAGTGGGTCTTTGATGGGGAAGCCCTGAGCCTCAAGTCAGGTGTCCTTAGGTTGAAAAAGAGGACTGGATTTCACTGATTTAGTGTTAATCTGCGAGTATGTTTGCAATTTAAAAGTCTGCATCTAAATTCTGTTAATCATTGGGCATTTAAAATTGAATAACAAGAAGACATGTTGACTCGAATTACTATTAGGAAAATGCAGGCAAGAAATGCAAATGTTGCCAAGGATCTCTAAGTTATTTTACCGCTTCTCTTGCCATGGCCTACACTAATAAGAGAACACTGTGATCCTGTCTAGGGCCACACAGTTTAGGGTTTAACACAACTTTCATGGTCCTCATTCTAATCTGTGTCAGGCCCCTGTGAAGTTCTTTGTTTCCGGTATATACACAGGTTTGGTCTGAAGACATTAACAGATTCCAGAGACACTTTGGCTCAAGCTTCTTAAGCCCAGTAGTTACACAAGTATAAAATTTGGAGGTCATTAATTGAAATGAAATAATGGGAAATGAGAAAAGGAAACTCCATATTCTGCAAGAGTGGAAACCCACTTCTCTGTGTTGAAGGGAAATTGCTGCAGGGGGACATGGACTGCATCACGGCTGCCTCTTGACAGCTTCACCTTGGAGAGACACAAATTAAATCCTTTCAGTTGCTGTTTTGAAGCTAAAAGTGTTTGACCGGTTCAGCCCCTGAATGGTGTTTAAGGAATAAAGAGAAAAGAGCAGGAAGTTCTAATTGGCAAATTACTCCTTGTTATTTAGTTTGGCTTCCAAGTTGGAAATTCCAATAATGAGGAGCTTTGTGGGACTTGCCCTTGAGCAGAACCAGGGGGCTTTTTGTTCAATTACTATTTAATGTGAAGATACTCAGAAACATATTGTAGCATTTAAGCCATCACTTTCTATTATACAAATATTGTCATATAACGATTTTTAAATCTCTCTCCATGGATGCTTTTATGATTCTGAACCATCTATGCGAAGTGTAAATTGCAAAGAAGACATAAATGGATTTTTCTTGTTATGTGGTATTTATAGGGGTGTTATTACTTATCTCAAAATGTTAGAAAATATATGTTTACTTAACAGTTGTCTTAACTTCTTCATCATGGTTATTCTAATCCTGATTAGAAAAAAAAACTCAAAAAAAATTTTTTAAGTCATTCTAAACTGACTTTACAGCAAGGTAAACATAAAAATTTCTGAATATTAGTGAATAATTTATTTTGATTGCTTACTTAAGTTACAGAAGATTTTTTGACATTAATTTTGACTTACACAATTAAATTTTTTTGAAAAGGGTTTCAATTTGCAGAATTAGCTTACAGACTAATTAGCATTACTGTAGAATGGAGGGCTCTTTCATATTTGGAAGTATATCATAGTGGTTTAAAAGAATATTTTTCACTTTCTACCTTGATGGTACCTCTGAACTTCAATATTTGACCTTGTCAAAAGTTATAAAAGAAATGACTAATGATTATTAGAGTTTTGCTCAATGAAAGCAATTTTAAGAATAGATGATTATGTGTAATTTTTCAATAAACTTCACAGAATATGGCTACATCATTTTTATAAACTAAGTTTAGTTGAACACTTCTGTTTACTTTTATTGCATAGGTTGCTTTTAGAAAAGAAAGAGACCTTTCCCTTCTTGATTATTGGAATTTTCCACATTCACTTCACAGTTTGTTACTTGGCTAAAGGATTTTATGACATCAATATTGCTTGAAACAGCCATACAGTTGAAATGACCGCGATTAATTATCAGTTTCCTTTTTACAATTAAATGTCTCACACAGGAACAATTCATATAATGCTTTTGGAAATGCTAATGGTTCCTGAGGTACTAATCTTGCTTTGTTTCTGAATACTCACAAAGTTGTGTCTCCCCGAGTGGGCCATGGACTTATCCTGTGTTGTGAAGTGCTACGCAGAGGTGTCAAGCTGGTAAATGGAATAGTTTTCTGATGAGATGTGAGTCTGAAATTTTTTTCCCAAATGTGTTTGGCTTCACTGATCAAAAAGAATGCATTTTTTTTTTCTTTCCAGTATTTTAATTTCTCTAAATTGGAGCTTATATTTGAAAGCTGTGAGAACAATTGAAAATGCTTCCAAATGTGGCTCCATCTTTGAGATTCATGTAGGACAAACTTACCTATTGATTAATGGGTTCAGCTCTTTCAGTTTGATGAAAAATTATACTAAGCACTCTACAGATTGTTTTGAGAGCCTATTAACTTTGGAGTAGTGTAACAACTTGCAATTTGGGAGCTGATGCAGAAGAGGAAGGTGCCATGTCACTGAAGTGTATGTATGACTCGCAGAGCAGATCAAATTGTTTCCTATAATCTGATGGAGTAGAATGTGATTAGCCTTCCCTTTTACAGTCCCTTTGGATGACCTGCTTTTTTGGTAGTTGGGAATGGATTGGAAGGGCATCAGATTTTAGGTGGGGAAATGATTAGGAGGGTATTGCCAGTGAGCTAGGTTGGAGATAATAGAGGTCTAAATGAAGACAGTGAGCCAGTGGACCTGAAGAGGAAGGGGGAAGTTCTATAGTTTTTAAGAAATTAATCAGGTTGACTGTTGACGTTAATTTGAGTAGTGAGGTGGAAGTTTTATATAGGATACTGAACTTTAGAACTAGAATTTTGTAGCAGAAATTGTTACTTGTTTAAATGTTTATTTTCGTGGATGGTTCTAGGTTATCCTTTCAGCCTTATTGTGACAGCTTACAGAATGTCTAAAATTGCAAATAGGGACACGTTTATTGTTCTTTCCTGCTTAAAACCCTTTAACATATTCTCATGCCATTAGGTTAATGCTCAGCCCAATTTTTTTCATGGTATATTAGCTATCTACTGCTGTTAGCAAGTTACTCCAAAACTTAGTGGCTAGAAGGAACACACATTTATTATCTCACAGTTTCTCTGGGTCAGGTGTCAAGGAGTGACTTCATGATCTCTCACAAAGCTGCAGTCAAGGTGTCAGCTAGGGCTGCAGTCATCTCAAGGCACAACTTGGGGAGAATTTGCTTCCAGACTCACTCATGTGAACCTCAAAGGACATGTGGGCCTCTCCAAAGGACTGCCTCATGACATGGCACTTGGCTTCCCCCAGAGTGAGAGATGAATGAGTGATACAGAAGGAGAGGCAACACCTAAAACAGAAGCCACGGTCTTTTTATAACCTAGTCTTGGAAGTGACAGCCCATCACTTTTTCTGTTCAGGCATATCTCATTGTATTGTGCTTCAAGATATTTTGTTTTTCACAAACTGAAGGTTTGTGGCAACCTTGCATCAAGCAAGTCTATCAGCACCATTTTTCCAACAGCATTTGCTTACTTTATGTCTCTGTGTCACATTTTGGTAATTCTTGCAATATTTCAAACCCTCCACCAGCAAAAAGATTACGACTCCCTGAAGGCCCAGATGATGGTTAGTGTTTTTTTAGAAATAAACTATTTTAAAATTAAGTTATATACATTGTTTTTTTTGACGTAATGCTATTGCACACTTAATACACTACAGTATAATGTAAACATAACTTTTACATATGCTGAGAAACCAAAATTTTGTGTGATTTGCTTTATTGTGTATTCGCTTTATTGAGGTGGTCTGGAACCGAACATGCAGTATCTTTGAGCTATGCCTGTATACTCTTCATTAGGAGTGAGGCAATAATCCAGCCCACGCTCCAGAACTAAAGGTTACACAAGCTGGGGATCTTTCTGGCTTTCTCAGAGGCCGCCTACAACACGTGGCTTACATCATCTGGACCCTAACTACCCAGCTCTCCAGTTTCATGCCTTGCCAGGTTTCCATTCACACGAGACTCCAGCCAAATCAAACTTCCTTCAGCTCCTGAAATGCTCCATGCTCTCTTTTGCCTGCAGACTTTCTTCTCTTCACTTGACTAATTCACTTGTGTCCTGTAGATTCCAGCTCAAGTACACTTCCTCAGGAAACATTTCCTGACTATTTATTCTCACTCCCCCAAATTAAACTAAAAATTCTTGCTCCTTCTTCAATTTTAGCATGTGTCAGACTTTAAGATTACTGCTTTACAAATTTTATTGCCTTTTATGCCAACTGTAAGCTATATCCCTAACACTAGGACTTCTGCCTGGCACAATACTAGATGCTTATTAATATTTGTTGAATGAATAGCTGAATGAATACCAAGATGCATAATATATGGTCAATGTAATCAACAAGCTTATGGTGCCATATATATGGATCTCTCAGAGAGCCACTATGTGTAACTTCCTCTGAATATACTTTATTGAGGAACGTCTCAATTTTGTTGCTTAAAAAAAAAGCCAGTTTCTATTTTATATAACTTTATTCTATTTTCTCCTCTCATTTTTATAACCTACTATGTAGACCTATGCTGCAGATTAAATTTGGAGTTTAGAGGATAAGATTAAGGGGGAAAAAGCTTCATTTAAGCAAAACTTCAATTGTTTGGCAGAAACCAGTCCTTGTTTTGATTTAAACTGTCCTCACTTGTTTTCAAAGTTGATAGCCAGGTTATGCCAAGAATCGAGAAGATTTTAGTTGGAGTGTACTTGCTTTCAACCTAGGTGGAGTCTTCTTAAGTGGTTTTAGAATTTTTGCATTGAAAAAGTGGACATAATAGTTTGTATTTCCTGGCTTCACAATTGGGGAAACTTTATGTGATTATGCATTTCTTTTCTAATTAAAAAAATGAGGTGTCTGTGAACTTAGTATGATTTTAGGCAGCCTCTCTGCTAATGGGTGGAGTTGTGTTCCCGTCTTGCTAGTTGTTTGGCATGGGGTGTCCAGCACTGGAGCTTGCTTGTCATTGAGTGGAGCTGGGTCGTAGTGTTGAGATGGAGATCTCTGAGAGAGCTCTTGCTGACTGATATTACATGGGGCCGGAAGGTCTCTGGTGGTCCAGTATCCTAGCTCTCCCACCTCAGAGGCTCAGGTCTGACACCTGGCTGCAGCGCCAAGACCCTGTCACCACACGGCTCTGATGATTTTGACAGCCTCAGAACTTCAATGCTTAATTCTTCTTTAAAAAATGACATTGCCTGGAGGATGGGTAAGTCAGAAAGGAATAAGGTTTCTGGCCCTTGGATGGTGGCCGACTGGGGATCGGGGCTCCATAGCTCTGACTCAGTGGTTGGCGTAGCCGCCCTGGGAGCTTTGGGGCATTGGTTCTGGAAGGAGAGAGATTTGTGGTCCACACTTGCACAATTCACTGCGGGAACTATGAACCTGCAGCCTGCGAAAAGGAGACCCAAAACACAGTTAGTTAAGCAAAATGAGAAGACAGAGAAATACACAGCAGATGAAGGAGCAAAGTAAAAACCCACCAGACCAAACAAATGAAGAGGAAATAGACAGTCTACCTGAAAAAGAATTCAGAGTAATGATAATAAAGATGATCCAAAATCTTGGAAATAGAATGGAGAAAATACAAGAAACGTTTAACAAGGACCTAGAAGAACAAAAGAGCAAACAAACAATGATGAATGACACAATAAATGAAATTAAAAATTCTCTAGAAGGAATCAATAGCAGAATAACTGAGACAGAAGAACGGATAAGTGACCTGGAAGATAAAATAGTGGAAATAACGACCACAGAGCAGAATAAAGATAAAAGAATGAAAAGAATTGAGGACAGTCTCAGAGACCTCTGGGACAACATTAAACGCACTAACATTTGAATTATAGGAGTCCCAGAAAAGAAGGGAAAAAGAAAGGGACTGAGAAAATATTTGAAAATACTATAGTTGAAAACTTCCCTAATATGGGAAAGGAAATAGTCAATCAAGTCCAGGAAGCACAGAGAGTCCCATACAGGATAAATGCAAGGAGAAACATGCCAAGACACATATTAATTGAACTATGGAAAATTAAATATGAAGAAAAAAATATTAAAAGCAGCAAGGGAAAAGCAACAAATGATATACAAGGGAATCCCCATAAGATTAACAGCTGATCTTTCAGCAGAAACTCTGCAAGTCAGAAGAGAGTGGCAAGAAATATTTAAAGTGACAAAAGGGAAAAACCTACAACCAAGATTACTCTACCCAACAAGGATCTCATTCAGATTTGATGGAGAAATTAAAACCTTTACAGACAAGTAAAAGCTAAGAGAATTCAGCACCACCAAACCAGGTTTGCAACAAATGCTAAAGGAACTTCTCTAGGCAGGAAACACAAGAGAAGGAAAAGACGTGTAAAAACAAACCTAAAACAATAAAGAAAATGGAATAGGAACATACATATCCATAATTACCTTAAATGTAAATGGATTAAATGCTCCAGCTAAAAGACATAGACTGGCTGAATAGATACAAAAACAAGACCCATATATATGCTGTCACTTCAGACCTAGGGGCACATACAGACTGAAAGTGAAGGGATGGAAAAAGATATTCCATGCACATGGAAATCAGAAGAAAGCTGGAGTAGCAATTCTCATATCAGACAACATAGACTTTAAAATAAAGACTATTACAAGAGACAAAGAAGGACACTACTTAATGATCAAGGGATCAATCCAAGAAGAAGATATAACAATTGTAAATATTTGTGGACCCAACATAAGAGCACCTCAATACACAAGGCAAATGCTAACAGCCATAAAAGGAGAAATCGACAGTAACACAATCATAGTAGGGGACTTTAACACCCCACTTTCACCAATGGACAGATCATCCAAAATGCAAATAAATAAGGAAACACAAGCTTTAAATGACACATTAAACAAGATGGACTTAATTGATATTTATAAGACATGCCATCCAAATACAACAGAATACACTTTCTACTCAAGTGCTCATGGAACATTCTCCAGGATAGTTCATATCTTGGGTCACAAATCAAGCCTCAGTAAATTTGAGAAAATTGAAATTGTATCAAGTATCTTTTCCAACCACAATGCTATGAGACCAGATATCAGTTACAGGGAAAAAAATACAAACACATGGAGGCTAAACAATACACTACTAAATAACCATGTGATCACTGAAGAAATCAAAGAGGAAACCAAAAAATACCTAGAAACAAATGACAATGAAAACACAATGACCCAGAACCTATGGGATGCAGTAAAAGCAGTTCTAAAGGGGAAGTTTATAGCAATACAATCCTACCTCAAGAAATAAGAAGCATCTCAAATAAACAATCTAACCTTACACCTAAAGCAATTAGCGAAAGAATAACAAAAAAATCCCTCAGAGTTAGCAGAAGTAGAGAAATCATAAAAATCAGATCAGAAATAAAAGAAAAAGAAATGAAGGAAACAATAGCAAAGATCAATAAAACTAAAGCTGGTTCTTTGAGAAGATAA
The DNA here is from genome assembly GCF_963924675.1 of Phocoena phocoena. NCBI lineage: Eukaryota > Metazoa > Chordata > Mammalia > Artiodactyla > Phocoenidae > Phocoena > Phocoena phocoena. The sequence continues at coordinate 108,850,382 of NC_089223.1, read as the reverse complement.
ACAAAATTGATAAACCATTATCCAGATTCATCAAGCAAAAACGGGAGAAGACTCAAATCAACAGAATTAGAAATGAAAAGGGAGAAGTAGCAACTGACACTGCAGAAATACAAAGGATCATGAGAGATTACTACAAGCAACTCTATGCCAATAAAATGGACAACCTGGAAGAAATGGACAAATTCTTAGAAAAGCACAACCTTCTGAGAGTGAACCAGGAAGAAACAGAAAATATAAACAGACCAATCACAAACACTGAACTTGAAACTGTGATTAAAAATCTTCCAACAAACAAAAGCCCAGGACCAGATGGCTACACAGGTGAATTCTATCAAACATTTAGAAAAGAGCTAATGCCTATTCTTCTCAAACTCTTCCAAACTATAGCAGAGGGAGGAACACTCCCAAACTCATTCTATGAGGACACCAACACCCTGATACCAAAACCAGACAAAGATGCCACAAATAAAGAAAACTACAGGCCAATATTGTTGATGAACATAGACACAAAATTCCTCAACAAAATACTAGCAAACAGAATCCAACAGCACAAGGATCATACACCATGGTCAAGTGGGGTTTATCCCAGGAATGCAAGGATTCTTCAATATATGCAAGTCAATCAATGTGATACACCATATTAACAAATTGAAGGATAAAAACCGTATGATAATCTCAATAGATGCAGAAAAAGCTTTTGACAAAATTCAACACCAATTTATGATAAAAACCCTCCAGAAAGTAGGCATGGAGGGAACTTACCTCAACATAATAAAGGCCATATATGACAAACCCACAGCCAACATCGTTTTTAATGGTGAAAGACTGAAACCATTTCCACTAAAATCAGGAACAAGACAAGGTTGCCCACTCTCACTACTATTATTCAACATAGTTTTGGAAGTTTTAGCCACAGCAATCAGAGAAGAAAAAGAAATAAGAGGAATCCAAACTGGAAAAGAAAAAGTAAAACTGTCACTGTTTGCAGATGACATGATACTATACATAGAGAATCCTAAAGATGCTACCAGAAAACTACTAGAGCTAAAAAATGATTTGGTAAAGTAGCAGGATACAAAATTAATGTACAGAAATCTCTTGCATTCCTATATACTAATGATGAAACACTCCCATTTACCATTGCAACAAAAAGAATAAAATACCTGGGAATAAACCTACCTAAGGAGACAAAGACCTGTATGCAGAAAAGTATAAGACACTGATGAAAGAAATTAAAGATGATACAAACAGATGGAGAGATATACCATGCTTTTGGACTGGAAGAATCAACATTGTGAAAATGACTATACTACCCAAAGCAATCTACAGATTCAATGCAATCCCTATCAAACTACGAATGGCATTTTTCACAGAACTAGAACAAAAAATTTTACAATTTGTATGGAAACACAAAGGACCCCAAATAGCCAAAGCAATCTTGAGAAAGAAAAACGGAGCTGGAGGAATCAGGCTGCCTGACTTCAGACTATACTACAAAGCTACAGTAATCAAGACAGTATGGTGCTGGCACAAAAACAGAAATATAGATCAATGGAACAGGATAGAAAGCCCAGAGATAAACCCACGCACATATGGTCACCTTATCTTTGATAAAGGAAGCAAGAATATACAATGGAGAAAAGACAGCATCTTCTCTAAGTGGTGCTGAGAAAACTGGACAGCTACATGTAAAAGAATGAAATTAGAACACTCTCTAATACCATACACAAAAATAAACTCCAAATGGATTAAAGATCTAAATGTAAGGCCAGACACTATAAAACTCTTAGAGGAAAAGACAGGAAGAACACTCTATGACATAAATCACAGCAAGATCCTTTTTTGACCCACCTAGAGAAGTGGAAATAGAAGCAAAAATAAACAAATGGGACCTAATGAAATTTAAAAGCTTTTGCATAGCAAAGGAGACCATAAACAAGAGAAAAAGACAACCCTCAGAATGGGACAAAATATTTGCAAACAAAGCAACTGACAAAGGATTAATCTCCAAAATATACATGCAGCTCATGCAGCTCATGCAGCTCAATATCAATCCAAAAATGCGCAGAAGACCTAAACAGACATTTCTCCAAAGAAGATATACAGATTGCCAACAAACGCATGAAAGGATGCTCAACATCACTAATCTTTAGAGAAATGTAAATGAAAACTACAATGAGGTATCACTTCACACCGGTCAGAATGGCCATCATTAAAAAAATCTACAATCAATGCTGGAGATTGTGTTGAGAAAAGGGAACCCTCTTGCGCTGGTGGTGGGAATGTAAATTGATACAGCCACTATGGAGAACAGCATGCAGGTTCCTTAAAAAACTAAAAGTAGAACTACCATATGACCCAGCAATCCTACTACTGGGCACATACCCTGAGAAAACCATAATTCAAAAAGAGTCATTGTACCACAATGCTCATTGCAGCTCTATTTACAGTAGCCAGGACATGGAAGCAACCTAAGTGTCCATCGATGGAAGATGTGGAACATATATACAATGGAATATTACTCAACCATAAAGAGTAATGAAATTTAGTTATTTGTAGTGAGGTGGATGGAACTAGAGGTTGTCATACAGAGTGAAGTAAGTCAGAAAGAGAAAAACAAATATTGTATGCTAACACGTATATATGGAATCTGAAAAAAAAAAAAAAAAGCATTCTGAAGAACCTAGGGCCAGGACAGGAGTAAAGATGCAGACGTAGACAATGAACTTGAGGACGTGGGGTGGGGTAAGTTTAAGCTGGGTCAAAGTGAGAGAGTGACATTGACATATATACACTACGAAATTTAAAATAGGTAGCTAGTGGGAAGCAGCCGCATAGCACAGGGAGATCAGCTTGATGCTTTGTGACCACCTAGAGGGGTGGGATAGGGAGGGGTGGGAGGGAGGGAGACGCAAGAGGGAGGAGATATGGGGATATATGTATATGTATAGCTGATTCACTTTGTTATACAGCAGAAACTAACACACCATTGTAAAGCAATTATACTCCAATAAAGATGTGAAAAAAATAAAAACAAAGAAAGAAAATGAGAACAATTTCTTTTTAGTGAGTAAACACAATAATGAAGCAGTGCAGCAAGAAAGAATTAATGTATTCTAACTTCTCAAAGAGTAGGCTCTTTGTGCCTTAGTCATTTCCTCAATTCCTACTCACTCCTCAGTCTCATATAACCTGTCTCTTACCTCTAAGTCTCCATGGAATTTCTTCTGGCAAAGCTCAGGATACCAGCTTACTGCCCAAAGCAGGGGACTCCAGATGCTTATCTAGTTGAACTATTCTACTGCATTGCACTCTTGATCACCACCATTCTTTTAAAATTAATTAATTAATTTATTATTTTTGGCTGTGTTGGGTCTTAGTTTCTGTGCGAGGGCTTTCTCCAGTTGCGGCGAGCGGGGGCTACTCTTCATTGCGGTGCATAGGCCTCTCACTGTCGCGGCCTCTCATTGCAGAGCATAGGCTCCAGATGCACAGGCTCAGTAGTTGTGGCTCACGGGCCCAGTTGCTCCGCGGCATGTGGGATCCTCCCAGACCAGGGCTCGAACCCGTGTCCCCTGCATTGGCAGACAGACTCTCAACCACTGCTCCACCAGGGAAGCCCCTCACCACTTATTTCTGAAACTTTTCTTACTTGGTGGTTTCAGAAGAGCCCCTCCAGGTGACAGTGGTGGTCCTCTTCTTCCTTCTTTTTTTCCTTTTTCTCCTTCACTTTGTTTTTTTTCCTTGCAATTTCTTGTTAGCTGTCTTCTGGAGCTCCTCATAGCCCACTCCCTAAGGAGGACTCTACAGGTTCTCTTGGGTCTATTTTGACCCTCCATTTCTTCTTGGTCTACAAGAAATTCCTTTACTTGTATTTTAGCTGTCATTTATATCCTGATGACTTCAAGTCTACAGCTGCGATTTCTTCCCCACTTCTCAGACTGTTACTTCCAACCTCTGTTGACCTTTCTACCCAAATGTTCTGCAAGCACTTAAGACTAAACTTGCTTCCTCTTTGCACCCTCTTACTTATCTCAGTTGATGGCTCTGTCATATGCATCCAGTTCACACAATGATTCTAGACTTTAGAGTCCACTTTTCCATGAACTTATTTAATTACTAAGTCCCGGTGATTTTACCTTCTAAATGGTTTATGGTTTTCAACATTTTTCTTCTCCAAACACCTGAGAGCTATGACACACTTATAGATGTCATTAATAATAGGTCATGATGTCAGTGATTCTCATTGGAAATAGGGGTGCACTCCTTAGGAAAAATCCTTAGAGGGAATGGAGGGGCCATGGGTAGTTTGAAACAAGCCTCTACATGGTTCTAATAGACTCCAGAGATTGAGAATTGCTGTGCTAAGCATGGTGGGAATGAGATGCTCTCTTGCTAGAAGATGCTACTGTTTTAGTTGAAGCCCTTATCAGCTCTACTTGATGACTGGAATATCATTTCACCTTCAGTCTAATCTATCTTTTACATAGTTGCCAGAGTAATTATCTAATATAAAAACCTATTATCTTCACTTAAGACTTTTAAAGGCTCGCCATTATCCGTAAGAAAAGGTTCAAAAACAAGTTCTACCATCTGGCCTCTGTCTTCCTTTCCAGCTCTCTGCCTTTCATCTAATCCACAGCCCCGTGGAACTTGTCCTTTCTGAGCATCCCCTTCTTTTTCTCATCTTCCTGCTTCCCTCTGTCTGAGGTATTCTTCTCTTTTTTTTTTATTTGGTTGACAGTTGTTCATCATTTAATACTCATTTCTTTCAAGAAACATTTCCTGACCCACATCCCTCTCCCCACAGTCCTCACAAGATCAATGTGTTCCGTGTGTTCAAAGTGTGCACATAGAATTTTGTGAAAATTGAAATCATTGCACATGCATGTGTTTACTATTATTATCTGTTTTTATTTTTTTTCCATTGACTGAGGGTTTTTTCGAGGTTGAGGACCATGTCTTATTCATCTTTATCTCTAGTGTCTATATGGTAAATATTTCTGTATTTCATAAATGTTTGTTGACGGAAAAGGTGAATTAATAGATTTAAGCTGTTTATCCATTCTTTCACTTAAAACTTTTTATTGCATACCTACTGTGTGCCAATCATCACTTTGTACACAGATTGCTATAGTAATAATTTTTTTAAAATGTAAAAAATTCCTATTCCCATAGGTCTTATATTATTTTGCGAATACGGGTTGATATAATAGCCATTGATAGTTACATGAACATTTTGATAAGAAGAGACTTTTTTGATAAACATTAAAGAAGTTAGACTCTTTCTTGGTGAATAATTGAATCTCTGCTTAGTATTTTCTTAATGTGTTCTTAGGGTATTTCTTCCTCCAACATTTCCTCATGGGCAAACATTTATTAGGTAGAGTTATGAAAAAAAAACCCTGTAAGTCATAATAGTAAATACTAAAAAGTACTGGACAGTAGTAAAAAGTAATATTAAAATAGGATCTAGTGTTTCAGTTAAATTTTAACCTCTGTTACTTGGGTCACAGGAGCAAACCTTTCTTTAATGTCATATAATTACAAAGTGTGTTATTTCTCCAACACCTGTACAAATTAAAGTTGTAAAGTTAGTTTCCTTACAGATATTTCATACTAAATATCATGTCAATAAAGAGAGGAATTATATCTTATCTTTGAGACTGGGAGTGTAGAATAGACCGGTTGATAGGTCCATGGCTCTAGTCTAATGGTAGTAGATGCTTTACTAATTAATATTATAAATGGGCTCTTTATTAAAAGAGCCACAGTGAATATAGTCATTTTCAGGAGGAAAAAGTCAGGTTCACAAATGAAGTATTTAATTAGGACAAATGTAAATGAACATGTAACACTAATGCTCCTATTTTTGTGGCATGGTATATCACCATGAATTAATCCTCACAGCTCTAAATACTACTATGCAGTATTTTCAGCTGAAAAAGTGAAAACAGAATGTATTTCCACAAAGTAATGGCAGACCCTGGAAGGTTTAAAGAATTATGTTATTAGAAGAGGATTTGAATGTTATTGTTTCAAATCTTATGTCTCCTAAAAATGAAAAAAACAAACAAAACTGTACCATTGATTCCGTATTTTCAGAGGATAATGCATAACCCTCCAAAACACACTCCAATATATCAAAACCTTTATTTTGGCTCAATAGGTTTTCCTAATAGCTGAGCAAAATTTCTTCTTTTACTTTAAAACATAGTTTCTAGGGTTAAATTAATGTTGCGATATAATTTACTTAAAATGTGGTTATTGAATCAAATTACTAAACTTTTTGAGATCTTATTTAAATTAAAACTCTTTTACATATTGTCAAGAATGAAAGTGGGCTGGGAGTTCCCTGAGGGTCCAGTGGTTATGACTCGGCTCTTTCACTGCCAGGGCCCGGGTTCAATCACTGGTCGGAGGGGGCGGGGAGAAGAATGAAAGTGGGTAATAGCAAATCTGAGATAAGACCCTCATTTCATACCTACCCATCATGGCCGATCTGGCAGTTTTAGATTCCAAGAAGTTAGTTCTTCAAAGGGTGTTGCAAGTAGCCTTTTTGAAAACTTTTCTTGAAAATCTGGGAGCAAAATTGCAATAAGAAACTAAAACTATGTACAGAGAGAGACTCTAGACTATTTAAAGTCTAACGGCTTTTCCTGCCTGATGTACTGCTGCTCAAATAAGTACCAACCACTGTTTATCTCACTACCACTGTTTATTGATGCATTTGTAAACTAGCCATCCCTCTATCCCCGTTCATTTTTCTTTTCAAATCCAATATTTTTAATCTTAAAACCTCACTGACACTCTTCAGCAACCTGAGTCTCCAAATCTAGTTCTGATCAACTTAGCGACCTTTATCTCTTTCAAAGAATACTGCACCTCCCTATCTGACTCCATGACAGCTTGATAATAGGGTAAGCTGGAGGCATCACTCTGCCCCTCTGTCTTCCGTTGAATGATGTCATTGGTGAGTGTGCTGACATTGTCCAGCAGTGACACATGCTCCCCATCTGTCACTGCAGCGTGTCTGGTCTTATACTGGCACTATTCACGTGTACTGGCTGAGCTCCTGGTGAAGGTGGGGGCGAGGAGGGCTGGCTTCGGTGATGATTTTGCCTTAGTAGGTACTGTCTTGCCTTTTTCTGTGCACCCCACTCTTCATCTCCCAAATACAGTTTAAATCTGGATCATGATGTGTAAGAGGAAGGATTTTGCTGTCCTGGTTGGCTGTATCTTTCAACTCCCTGTACCATTCTCATAGACTCCCCTCGTCTCTTTTCCTTGTATATTCCCATTGAATAGCCATAGAATTTGTGATACGAAAAAACAAAATATATGCCCAGTGAAAGATAATCTGATTAAATCAGGCAGTGAATACAACAGTATGTTTAAAACTTTATTCAGAATAATCTTGCTTTCAATCACCATTCACATTTCAGCCACTTCAGTGTCTAGAGCAGTACAATGAAAACACAATGCTATCCACCTGTGCAATTTTAAATTTTCTAATAGCTACACTTTAAAAAGTAAGAAGAAACAGGTGAAATTAATTGTCATAGTATATTTTATTTAACCTAGTGTATCCAAAACATTCTTTCCAACAGTCAACAAAAACATTACTGAGATGTTTTTTGTTCTTTCTTTCTAAGTCTTGAAAAATGGCACAGCTATTTCTTTATCCCCTCTTAAGAGCGCTTTGTCATATAAGGTTAAATGTTAGATGTTAAATTGTTAAATGTTAAAGGTTAAATGTTAAATTGTTAGAAATATGAACTTTCATCACTTCTTAGCCTTCTGGCTAAGATCAAGTGAAATAAGGACTTTTATTTACTACCATTATGCTGCAATGCACCCCCAGTAGCTACTGTGCCTTGAGATATTAAGTAGTGATAGTATGAAACTGTCATGATTAGCAAGATATTTAAAATTATTTTTATGTTTTTTATATTCTTTTAAAATCTCAACTCTCTGTATATGAATTATAAATTAGTGGTTCACTAATATATAATTTATAAGTAAATATAAATACATTATGAATGCAGGTTCAAAATTGAAAGGGGTACATATTCAAAAATATTTGGTGATTACTGGTATACAGGGTAAAGTTCAAATATTTCAATTAGTTTTTAAGGTCCTTCTTCTTTGCCCACATATTAATATCATTGAAACTACCATGCTTTCCCCTATGGTTCCTCTAAATTAAGGTCAGCAATGAAAGCCAGATTTTCCTTCTTAACCTATATGCTTGAACCCAACATCTTATTTCTCGTATCTGTAATTCTGCTCAATCTTATTTTCTTGTCTGCTTCTCTCTTTCATCTTTTCAGCTATAAAAATTCATCTTTCAGGATTCGGCACAATTTCGACTTCCTGAAAATCATACTTAAATGAACACTCCATCCTATATTACTGTCTTTCTGGCCTGAATTCTTATATTTTTTTACCATTTATTTTGACATCTATCTATAGACTATCTTTTATTATTATTTACCTTTTTTAGTGTATGCTCTGTTTTCTCAACTGAATTTTAAGTATTTTAAAGCAAGGACGTTGCATGTCTTTTGTGTGACCTTTTAGGGCCTATTACAGTGTACAGAACAACATAATATTATATAAATAAACACTAGGCTGAAACAGAATTAAGATTTAAATGCTCCTGTTTTTAACTTTAATCATCCTCATCATTATGGCCTGTCTTAGTCTCTATGATCTAAAGGGGTTTTACTTATAAATGTGTATGTTCTATTGAAATATGGGTTTAATAAATAATTGCTTTGTGAAGCCAAGGAATTTTCTGCTATCTCATCTCAGAACTCCACAGTTTTTTATCCTTAAACAACTTTGTCTTTTAAGAGATAAGGATAATTTAGAGACTTTCCCTGAAGGGCTTAGTAAACTTGGCCAACTCTATAATCTCCCATAACTTGTCATTTTAGTATGACAGTCCAGCGGGAATGGAAATATGGTGTGGTTTATTAGCAGAAATGTTGTCACATGATGTAGGTGAGAAGATAACATTTGACATCTTTCAAGGGAATGGGACAAATTTCACAAATCAAAACCCAGCTTGGCCCAGATTTCAGTGTCATCAAATCAGATAATCCCATCTAACTCATATTTCACTTATGTTAATCGTAAATTGTCCTCTCTGAACATTTTTGTGTTATCTCTCTAGACCATTTTATTTTTGAAGAAAATGAAAAGTTTTATAATATATGTTAGATTTGATCACAGAAATTGCGATGAGTGAAAATTACACAAAAATTATAGAGATTATTTGACAAAATAAGATACATACATCTAAATAAAGGAAGGGGAAGTTATTATTTAATGGGTACAGAGTTTCAGTTTTACAAGATGAAAAGAGATCTGGACATGGATGGTGGTGATGATTGCACAAAAATGTGAATGTACTTAATGCTACTGAACGATACACTTAAAAATGGTTAAGATGTTATATGTATTTCATCACAATTCAAAATAAAACAAAATGGGGGCGGGGGAGATACAACTAAATAAAAACATGCTTTATTTCAGTTATTCCAAAACTTGATTGTACATCAAAATCACCTGAAGAGTTTTCATAAAATGCACATCTCCAAGCCCCCTTAGCCTTGGAATATGTGTATTATATGCTCCCCAGTTTGGGAATCCCCTACTCTCCCTGCTCCCAGTTTCACATGTAGTTATAGCACAACGTACTTCTTACTATGGCTTTAATGTTCTAAAAGTAGTACTGGTCCTGGGCAGATAAGCCGGAAGGGAACTTGGGTACCAGTTTCTCTGATCCTTTCTTCTCCACAGGAGGCTTTGGTGATTAGATAGCAGACAGTCCCCTGAACTCACCACTGTGAGGTTTCCTCCAGTGTACCGTGGGCCCTTGTTCTAGTCCTACACTAATATAAAGTCCCTGACCTACTCTGGGATGCACACCAAGATGACAGCTTCATCATGCTCAGTCCCCAGGACTAGGTTAACTCTCAATCTAGAGTAGATGTTCCCTGGCCAAGGCTAAGCTCTTTTATTTTTTATTTATTTTTAATTTTTTTTTTTTTTTTACTATTTTTAAAGTCTTTATTGAATTTGTTACAGTATTGCTTCTGTTTTATGTTTTGTTTTTTTGGCCAAGTGGCATGTGGGATCTTAGCTCCCTGACCAGGTATCAAACCCGCACCCCCTGCATTGGAAGGCGAAGTCTTAACCACTGGGCTGCCAGGGAAGTCCCACAAGGCCAAGCTCTTAACCATAGATATTCAAGCATGTTTCAGGCACAGAGAAGCCAAACACCATTTGGCATACAGATGACTGCAAAGCTAGGTCCCTACCGTGATTTACTGGCAGAGATATTCCTTGGAGAGGTGGGTGGTACTCAGTTGCTAGAATAGAATACAGCAAATCTTTAGATACCGGAGGAGGCATATAAGGGAGTAATTTTGTCATTTCTCATTATTTTTGACAATGTCAATTCTATTTAAGTTTCTTTTACACAAGATTTAAAATCACTTAAACTGAGTAACATTCAGTATGAGTGTTGCCATACCTACCTTTTGTTACACAGGTGCCTGGGAATTGTGTTGAAGTTCGGGGTGTGTACAGGATCAAACTACACTGTTTCCCACTCAAATGCTGATCATGGCCACCACACCATCATCACATTCAATAATATTTCTTTACTAATTAGATCCATGTTGTATCAATATATAGGTACATAATATAAATACACAATATCTCAAATAAAAAGAACTAACATTTACTGTTTACTGAGTACTAAGTGACGTTTAATTCATTTAGTCCTCATACCAGCCCTCTGAGGTTGGTTTTACTGTCCTTTTTTTTTCTTTTAATCAATGAGGAATCTAAGGCTTAGAGAGCAACTTACCTGAGGTCACCCAACTAATAAATGATGGAGCTGTATTTCTGTGCCACAAACTTCTGGATCCAAAATCAATGACTTTTCTACTTTAGCACACTGTTTCAACTATAACTTATTTAGGCATCAATAACTAACCTTCTCTTTGAGTATTGGAAGGAATAGTGGACCAAATATGACAAAGCAATGTTGAGATTTCATTGTGCCTTATAAATGTTTAACTTGAGCAGCACATACTCAGGAATGAAGAACTGGCCCTAATACTCAAATGTATCAAAGTACTGTAAAATATTTTATGGCCAGGAAATTATATGCTGTACCAGTGAAATGTTCTGACTGATCATGAGTGATTCTTATTCAGTATTTTGAAGCTTTTCTCTCTTTCTCCATTTCTCTTATCATGTTCATCTAATTCTTTAATGAATGAAAACATGACTTCAGAAAGTGAGAATGTAAAGAGAAGTGAAGAGAGAAGTATCCTGTGAGGTAGAATCCCATAGCTTTTAAAATGAAAATTATCAGGTTATTTGGAATAAATGCAATAGACTTTGTGTTAGACTGTAGCAGATATCTGGTATAATTTAGTTTCTTTTGTCCTTAAAACAAGAAGAACTGCTGTACTTTGGAATATTATTAAAACGTGCACTAACTTGAGTTTATATTACAATCTAATGTCATTATTGTGTTTTGTTTTTGCTGTCAGTACTGGACATGGTGATATGGTAATGATATATTCTTGAATTTTTTTCTCAAATCAGAGCAGACCAGGTTAGGAAATTTTGTTTTAACTTCTTGTTTCCAGAGATAAATTTAAAATGTGAATATCACTGTTTGCAAATACGTTCTGATTCCTTGAAAGCCTGAATTTAAAAGGAGGTGTACACAAAATGAAAGAAATTGGCCTCTAATGAGTCAATTTATCTTGCTTTAGAAAGAATGTCAACATTTATCAAGAAAGTATGTTTTTCATTTGTGTGCTTTACTTTCTTGTTTATCACAAGACTTATGAAAAAATTCTGGATTTTTAAAACTTCTTTTCATTTCAATTAGCAAAATAATGAAACTTTCCCATATATACATTTTCTTCCTAAAAAAGAATACAACAGCACAACAAAGCACATAGGAATTAATTATAGAGCTTGGTGAATGGGAACAAGACTTTGTGTTGGAATATGAATTGGAGTTATTATGTGCATCCCTTCCCACCTTTTTTGTTTCCTTCAAAAGAGGAACCATTAATAGGTAGTGTCGACTGAAGGAAAAAAAATGCACACTAAAAGTTGAGGGTTGTGTTTTATTCGGGGACCTATTGAGGACTATAGGCTGGGATAAAGCCTCTCAGATAACTCTGAGGGACTTTTCCAGAGAGATAAGGGAAGAGCCAGGATATAGAAGTTTTTGCTGGGAAAAAACAAACATGTATTTGAACATCAAAAGATTACTGCTGGGCTTCCCTGGTGGCGCAGTGGTTGAGAGTCCACCTGCCGATGCAGGGGACACGGGTTCGTGCCCCGGTCCGGGAGGATCCCACGTGCCGCGGAGCGGCTGGGCCCGTGAGCCATGGCCACTGGGCCTGCGCGTCCAGAGCCTGTGCTCTGCAACGGGAGAGGCCACAACAGTGAGGGGCCCGCGTACCGCAAAAAAATAAAAAAAGATTACTGCTAATCACAAAAAACGGACATCTCAAGTTAATGATTTTAGTGCCTTTCTATGTACGGGAAGATGCAAGAGTCTGGAGTATTGAAATTATTCCTTTGATATTCATCATAACTGTTTAGGGCCAGTATCCTGGTTTTCTCCATCCTGAATTCCCCTCAGGGCAAACTGTCTGGCTGCAGTGGCTGATGGCTTGATAGTGAGCAACATTTTGTTGTCCACAGTAGTATTTTTTAAAATAAATTTATTTATTTATTTATAGCTGCGTTGGGTCTTTGTTGCTGCACGTGGGCTTTCTCTAGTTGTGGCGAGTGGGGTCTCCTCTTCCTTGCGGTGCATGGGCTTCTCATTGCGGTGGCTTCTCTTGTTGTGGAGCACGGGCTCTAGGCACAGAGGCTTCAGTAGTTGTGGCATGCGGGCTCAGTAGTTGTGGCTTGTGGGCTCTAGAGTGCAGGCTCAGTAGTTGTGGTGCATGGGCTTAGTTGCTCTGCGGCATGTGGGATTTTCCCGGACCAGGGCTCGAACCCGTGTCCCCTGCACTGACAGGTAGATTCTTAACCACTGCGCCACCAGGGAAGTCCCCACAGTAGTATTTTTAAAGTCACAAGATATTGCTTACTTAATATTCTTACCAGAAAAATGGCAAAAGTTGTTTTTATATGATATTGAAATCATGTTCAGTTGCTCATTCTTTCTATGTTTATATCTACTATTAATTGCAGTTTTCATCTTATCAGCCCTCTGGGGCTTCCAAAGTGGGGCAGCTGTCACCTTTTTCCTACCGGAGCTGTTCCATCTCCAGTTAACTCTTTAATGGACATAGATTACTGATTCCAAGTGCTGAAAATTGATAACCATGACAGCAATAATAATGATGTTGAAATACCTGTTCTAACAACTACTAGCCTTCTCAGCCGATGATCATGGGCACAAAACTCATAATATTAATAATTTTATAGAGAAATGAAGTGAAACATTGAGTTTTATACTCCAGAAACACTTTGTTTAAGATGTATTGAAATTGCCTATTTAGTCTCAATTTTTTGAAGATTCATTCAGGGCAGCTTCAGACTGAGCATGAAAATACACCCATTGAAAGAAATTGGGTGTTCAGCACCCTGCCAGCTGTACTTAGCACAAAGTTCTTGTAATTTAGAAGTGTTACTTCCTGAGGAAGCTATTTTCCCTTTCACTGCGGAGAAATCTGTATATTGAATGGACTACCTAGATTATAGCAACTGCCTTGAAAAAAATCCTTGTAACCATTAGTGATGTCATATCATCAAGATTTTTTCCCTAAGGGATAGCAGTCTGCTACCTGCCTTCCTTCCACACATTCATGTAGGAATAAAGTTTACGTTTAAACATCCCCTTGATAGCTGTTAAGGAAGCAGTCTCCTATCTGTTGACATTGGTTCTATTGGAGAGCAGAGTCCTATTTGGTGGAATTACATGTCAGAATCCTTCTGCTTGATTTGTTGTTGTTGTTATTCTAGGGGGGAAAATGGGGGTTTTCTTTGTTGTTAGAAATTCTGTAAGTATTAAGCAAGCATGATAAACAAATAGGCTACTTCAAGCTTTCAGGTCACTCAACCAAATATCAAACACAGTTAAGTGTATTTATCGAGAAATTCCCAGTTACAGTAAAAGGGGGAATAAAAACAGTATTTTTAATCTTTTGTTACGTTTTTCTATCCAAAGAAGATAATGAATTAGTAGAACTGAATTATCTGGTTATGTAAGTCTGTGTTTTGCTTGTTCTATTTTGGGTAGAATTCTTTCTCTTTAGAAATTAGAACAATTCAAGTTGAGATGGGCTATGCAGTTATTGTTGTGTTAACCGTAGAAGGAAAACTTTATTACTTTTCAACTGTTAACACACCTTTTTTTTTTTAAAGTATAATAACTATTCAGTCTCCACTAGCAATAAAAGATTAGACTCTGGAAGGAAAATAAAGAAAAAATTTCAATTTTTCAATTTCAATTCTTTCTTTGTGAATTTATGTGATATTCCTTTAAAAAATTGTTTTTAGAACAGGAAAATAAAAAGTTTATGTATCATTAAGGAAAGGTTGTAGCCAGAATGGAAAATTTCACAAAATCATATATTTTAGACTTTTAGTGAATGATTATAGCTAATAATGTCTAGACTCCACTGAGTACATTGCCCACATAATTGCATGGTGTTATTTAACATTACATTTTAGGACGTTAATTAAAACCTTCAATTTAAGTCAGGATAAAATGCTGAGAAATATATGGGGGATGGGAGCAGGAGTGGAAGCTGAGTAACTATCTTCCTGTATGAAATTAAACACTGATTAAATAGGGAGCAGAGATTTAAAAAAGAATACCATCTTACACAAAGTAAAATACTAACTTGATATGTTTTAAAGTTCATGTGGATGCCTGAAACAGCATGATAAAAATGATCATAGAACATAGTGTGTTACCTGTTGTATGTCTAGTTTTACATTTTGTGAATTTCTTTTTCTTCTTGAATCGAACATAATCTGAACATTTAATATAAGGTCATCATTGTAAACTCTGGGGCTGAGGAGAGTGGGTTGAAGGAGCGTGTAGATTTTATATATCCTTCCCTCAACTTGTATAAACTTACCTTCCTGTTTGTTTGCATTTGTGTGTCAGAGGCCATGAACAACGACCAGGGGGTGCAGGGGTTTAAAGATGAAGCTGAAATCCTAGGGAGACAGAAGTAATCCACGGTGGCTTTAGGGCCCAGGCCCAGGTCCAAGAACAACAGCTGGCCCCATCAAATGCTTTAGAATAATTATAAATATATCATGGTTCTTTACGCAAATGTGGAAATAATTGCAGTTTTCAATTTCAATATCATCAATAGAATATTTTTTCTTTGTAATTGTGAGATGCCTTATTTCTTAATCTTTGGCCCCCAAATAAAGGTAGTACTACATACATATTTTGTTAGGGAGAAGTTCAATATATTTAATTGTTTGTATTTCCATTAATTTACCTAAGCCCTATTTTGCCATAATTTAACCATAGCATCTTAATCATTTATTCATCCATTCAACAAATGTTATTAATATAAGCTAGTAAATTATTTGTTGGTTTTATATAGATCAGATTGTGAAAATAACGAAAAATGAATTTTCATTTAGAAGGACACAATTAATAGAATGATATGGTTTTGCTATGTTAAGCAAAGATCTCTAGATTTAAATTTAAGGCAAAAAGTTTGTGGTTTGGGTCAGTAAATCTGGTATCACTAACATTTGTTCCTTATTTTTCTAGCTCCCAATTATTTTTTGTTCCATCCTTATTAAAGTTCTTGTTAACAGAGAAAAGTTAAACACTCCACACATCAGGCATTATACTCCGCCCTACACATGAAAGGTGTCAAATAAATATCATTGGGATCTTTGAGAAGTTTTACAGCCTCTAAATAGTGGGCTTACGTATAAGAGTATTTGATTCCTCTTGCATAGCCTTAGGGGGTCTGCAGTGATCACTGCAGATAACTAACTTTATCACCTGAGTGTAATGAATATAAGTAGTGATGAACAGCACAATGCGCTATTGTTGGATAAAGTAGACATCCATGGATGTCAATTATATTAAGCTGATTGATGGTGCTGTTAAATTCAACCATTTCCTTACTGATTTTCTCCCTGCTGGATCTGTCCATTTCAGATAGAGGGGCGTTGAAGTCTCCAGTTAAAATAGTGGATTCATCTATTTCTCCTTGCAGTGCTATCAGTTTTTGCCTCACATGATTTGATGCTCTTTTGTTAGATGCGTACACCTAAGGGTTGTTATGTCTTCTTGGAGTATTTGCCCCTTTATCATTGTGTAATGCCCCTCCTTGTCCCTGATCACGTTCCTTGCTCTGAAGTCTGCTCTGTCTGAAATACAGGTATTCCCACTTTTTTTGATTAGTGTTAAAAAGGTATATCTATATCCATCCACTTACTTTTAATCTATGTGTCTTTTTATTAAAAGTGGGTTTCTTATAGATAACATACATTAACATACATTTGAGCCTTGTTTTATTATATGATCATTGGTGTGATTATATCATTGAAATTTAAAGTGGGTATTGATGTAGTTGGATTCATATCTATCATATTTGTTACTGTTTTTGATTTTGTCTCCCTTGTTTGTTTTTTTTTGTCTTCTGTAATTTTTCTGCTCTTTAGATTTGAATTGAGCATTTTATGATTCCATTTTCTCTCCTTTCTTAACATATCAATTATACTTAGTTTTTTCACTTTTTTTTTTTAGTGTTTGCTCTAGAGTTCACAATATATATTTACAACTAATCCAAGTCTTTTTTCAAAGAACACTATACCACTTCATGGGTAGTGTGAATATCTTACGTTAACAAAATAATCTTAATTCCTTTCTCCCATCCCTTGTATCTTTGCTGTCATTCAATTCAGTTATACATAAGTGTACATAAGCATACATACTGTACATTTGTACATAATCGTACATCATTGAATATATTATTGTCATTATCAGACCAGCAATCTTTTTTTAAACTACTGTCAATTTCACCAGTGTGTCTCAGTTTTCTTTCTTATTTTAACTAAGCTGTTATCTGCTAGATCAGTTAAACATAAGAAAAACAAGTTTTTATTTAATCTGCACTTATTCCTTCTCTGATGCTCTTCCTTTTCCAAACAATTTAATTTTCCTTCTCTCTGTAGAACTTATTTTACCATTTCTTGCAAGACAGGTCTACTGGTAATAAATTCCCTTAATTTCTTTTTCTGAGATTAGTCTTTATTTCTCTATCACTTTTGAAGGATAATTTCACAAAGTACAGAATTCTAAGTTGGTGAATTCAATTCTGAAGCATAATTTCAAAGGGTACAGAATTTTCAATACTTTAAGTATTTCACTCCACTTTCTTCTTGCATGTTTTCTGAGAAGTTGGATTAATTCTAATCATTGCTCCTCTATAGGTATGGTGTTTTCCTCACTCCCACCCCTTGGCTTTTTCAAGATTTAAAAAATCTTTGATTTTCGGAAGTTTGAATATGGTATGTCTACGTTTAGTTTTTTTCGCCATTTATTGTTCGGTGTTCTCTGAGCTTCCTGGACCTGTGCTTTAATGTCTGACATTAATTTGAGGAAATTCTCAGTCCTTATTACTTTAAATATTGCCTCTTTTCCTTTCTCTCTTTCTTCTCCTTTCAGTATTCTCATGAAGCATATGTTACACTTTTTGTAATTGTCACAAAGTTCTTGGATATTTTGATCTTTTTAAAAAGTCTTTTCTTGATTTGCTTTTTAGTTTTGGAAATTTCCATTGTCATATTCTCGAGCTCAGAGGTTTTTTTTCCCTCAGCCACGTCCAGTGTACTAATGAGCCCGTCAAAGGCATGCTTCACTTCTGTTACAGTGGTTTTGATTTCTAGCATCTCTTTTTGATTCTTTCTTAGAATTTTCATCTCTCTCTTTACATTATCCATCTGTTCTTGCATGTTGTATACTTTTTCTATTAAAGTCCTTGGCATGTTAGTCATAGTTCAAAAAAAGATTGCTGGTCTGATAATGCCAGCATCCCTGCCATTTCTGACTCTGGCTCTGACGCTTGCTTACTCTCTTCAAACTGCATTTTTTGTCTTTTAGTATGCCTTGTAATTTTTTGTTGGAAGGTGGACATGATGTATTGGGAAAAGGGAAGTGTGGTATTTAGGCTCTTAGTAACGTGGTAGCAGGGTGTTGGGGGAGAGGAAGTGTTCTATAGCCCCGTGATCAGATCTCAGTCTTTAGTGAGCCTCTGCCCCTGGACTGTCAATTTCACCAGTGTGTCTCAGTTTTCTTTCCCCTCTTAGATGGGACAGGATGGCTAAAGGGGTCCGGAGTTGGGTACTTTCCCTTCTCTAGTTAGGCTCTGATGTAACCCCAACAGGTTTTGCTTTGGTAAAATTGTTTCTCCTGAGGGCAGGCCTTATTAAGAAGAACAGAATGCTCTGGTATATGTCAAAATGGTTCCTTTTCCTCTCCCACTGCCAGAAGCATGAGAGGATTTTTCTTCAATATTCACTGTGAGAGACTGGTAGAGCTCCTGGAGATAAAACAGAAATATGTGGGTGTCCATATAACTGATTCTCTGTGGAGTTTTTAACTCTCAGACTTGTCCATACTGAGTCTCCAGCAGCTCTTCAATGATACTTTAGATTTCCCTACCCTGGCACTAGTTCTGGGGGTGGTTTCTGCTTGTGGTTTTCTGCTTCAGTAAATTGTGAAAGTTGTGATTCTCTTTATCTGCCTGTCTATCTCTCTAATTTGGGGTAGCTGTTTGCCCTGTGACCTGACATCACTGAAAGATTTTTAAAGAGTTGTTGATTTTTCTGTTTGTTTAAAGCTTTTTTACTTGTTGTGAAGACAGAGTGATAACTTTTAAGCTTCTTTATATGCTGGACTGAAAACTTAAAGTTACTTGTGTGCCTTGAAAGAACAGATTATGTCTAAGTCATCTTTTATATATCCCCTTATGTAATTATCATAGTGCCTCCCATGTAGTTGGTTCTCAATAAATACTTTCAAATGAATGACTAGATATGTGTCTACACTTTCATAAAATTTTCTGTGATCTCTTTCTACTGTTGAAATTCTGTGTTGTTTTGTTTTTTTCTTCCTCTTTCTTAACGTGTGGCATCTCCATTGTTGCAAGTCTGGACAATCTACAACAATTGAAATATGTAACTGGAACTTGTCCCAACTTCAGTCAGGGGCAACTATCCCTTTTTATATGTAACCCAAAGGTCACCTTCTCTAAGATACATGTTAAGCAGAGGGGGTTTCTGGGGTACTGTTGAGACATCATCTTGGCAGCAGCTTCTCTAGACCTCCTTTTGCAGATCTAAGTGCTGCTGGGGCTTCTTCTCACATTGATACATTAGGAGCTGGAATTCCGGAACTACTGATTCCTTGATGCACCTATCTGATGCTGGCCTCAGCAGAGGGGTTTTGTAAGAAAAGCTACAATTCTTTTTATTACCTAGAATCTTACCCTTCTCCCTGCTGGACCCCCTCACATCTCCACAGCCTTTCTACAGTTTTCATCAACATCACCCAAGGAACAGGAATGATTAATGGTAGTTAGAACATAGAAAAGATAGATATTAAATTGATATTATGACTATCCCCCTACTTCAAATGAAAAGAACTAAAAATGTTAAGCTCCACCCACTTCATTTTCTAGTTTTGCTCTGTGACTTGAAGCCTACTTTTTTTTTTTTTTTGCGATCCGCAGGCTTCTCTCTGTTGTGGCCTCTCCCCTTGCGGAGCACAGACGCGCAGGCTCAGCGGCCATGGCTCACGGGCCCAGCCGCTCCGTGGCATGTGGGATCTTCCCAGACTGGGGCACGAACCCGTGTCCCCTGCATTGGCAGGCGGACTCTCAACCACTGAGCCACCAGGGAAGCCCCTTGAAGCCTACTTTTTGACTTTTTACGGAACTCTACAAAAACCTACATTTTGACTCTCTGCCTGCCCTCACCCAATCCCACCCCATAGAGTTTGGTCTCCTTAGGATTTGTCTTTCTACACAAGAAAGTCTGATATCATGAATCCTACAGCAGTTCCCACAGCCTGAAATACTCAATTTAGTATGGGAGAGGAAGTACTATGTGAAGTGGTACAGCTCCAGCAGAAGGGTCTAGGTGGGCTTTTCTACCTTAATTCTATATCCTTTTTAAGTCTCCCTGATAATACAAAGTATTGCTCTGCTCCTTCATTCTTTATGATTGTCAGGTGGCCAAATATTGGATCAAACACTCTCATGTGCCCATACACATCCACACGCAGACACCTTTCCCAAATATGAAAGTGTTAAAGAACAGTAGAGATTCATACTAACTAAATACATTTCCCTAAATATAACCTAACCTGCTGATTCCCATGCCTGTAACCCTCCTACTACCATTTCATACTCAGAGGTCAATAGTGCACAAGGAATGGGTCCATTACCATGCTTTTTTCAAAGTAACAGTCTTATGGATCACCTGCCACTTGATGGCTGCTGCCTAGCTGTCTTGGCATGGTCTTGAAGTTACACTTTCCTGTAGCTTATTCCATCTCAGATTCAGAGTTTAATCTGTCACCTACAGTAATCTCTGGAAATGGAAAGGAGAAAAGTAAAGAGGTCTGTTTTGTTTCTGTTCAAGCAAATCCCCCAGAAGTCGGGATGTAGATGTTCTTTCAGTTGCTGTTTAAAATCTACTGAATAAGATAATTTATAAGAAAGCTTCTGATGTATAATTTTATGTTTCTAAGTGTTACAGAAATGTTATACCTTATTTTGAATCTTATTTAAACATGTGAATTTGATTTTGGACCAAAGCCATTTCAATGCATTTTGTTTCTCTTTTACAAGTATTTCATTGGATGCTATATTCATAAATTTTTAATAACTTCTTAGTGTTCTAACAATTAGTGGTCTAGCTGTCTAATTTGAGTGCAATTTGATTTTACCTGAACAAATACTTTATTGAAGTTGTTCTTTACTATGCTGGTAATTTTCTTATACCTTAAATATATAGCCACTCCTTCCTTCAAAACACCAAAAATTGGGTGGTCCTGATGATGTAGTACTGCCAATTTTAGCATTCAGATTGCCACTTTTATTTGCTACCAGTACTGCACATGCCTTGCATAAAGAAAAGACCCTGTTACCTAGCATTGGCAACCTCCCACTCTAGTACCTGCCAAAAATGAAATTGCTGTGCGTCACACTGATATTCCTTGTAAGTGTGTTTGAATCCTATGCTCCAGTCTTATTGAAGTGCTTTGCATTCCCAGGATACAGACTGCTTTCTTATGACTCCATGACTTTCACACATTGCCCGCTTAGCCTAGATGTCACATTCCACCTCTCAACCCCACTCTCCATCACCTTCTGCACCTGCATAACTCCTTATCCTTCAAAACTCAGCTCAGATTTCATATCCTTTGGGAAGTTTTTCAATTCTACTCTCTCCTTCAAGTATGGATTGAATGTCCATCCTGCAGTCATACTTACACATAATTACCTGCCTTTGCATGTTTACAGTTTTGTAAATCTCTCTCCTAATTTGTGAGCCTGATGATCTTAGGAATTAATGCCGTTTATGTCTATATCGCCAGCACATAGTAGATGAACAGTTAAAATTTAATGAACTGATGAGAATATTGCTTGTGGATACTTATCTGAGTATTCATTCTGTTTTTTTTTTGTCGTATCTGGATGATGTATGCAGAGCTTACTGTTATGCTAAGTTACCCACAAATTCTATAGAAAAGACATTTTTATTTCTTAAAATATTTGCATCTTATTCTGGAACTATTATCACTGTTGTTATTATTATACGTGTGCGAGGGATGGACATTGACAATTATTGGTCATCTGTTGTTTGCTAGATATTCTGTTAGGTGCTCAGTATATTTTCTCATTTAACGCTTATGATGATCCTTTAAGATTGGTTGTTATTGTCTTCATTTTATAATCGAGGACCTAGACACTAAAAGATATTAAGTAATTTTTTTTCAATTTCATATCTGCTAAGTGGCAGAGCCAGGATTTGGATTCTAGGTCTATCAATTATTTAGAGCTCCTACTTTTTTCACTATGCATGTTGTATTTATACAGATGCATGTGAAGTACTCATGAATACTGTAAGAACATCTTCATGTATGGAAATAGCATTAAAAGAGTGATTCATAGAGTGGTTAGCTCAGTCACCAAGCCTTCTGTACTGCCCAGTTTACCTAAGTAGCTATTTAGTTTTAAATATATTTGGCTTTAAACATGTCCATTAATCAACAACAGAGTGAGCATTTTCAAAAACTATACTGCTATAAAAATAAAGTCTCCTGGGTACTTTGAGAATTACAGCAAATTAATAACAATGCTTAAACTAAAAGTTACATTTGATATCACACACACAAAATCCATACATGTTAAACCATCAAGATAGAGCTTTGCTTTAAAAAAAAAACCTCTTGTGTTATTAAGGGATCACTTTGGAATTCTCTGAAAATATGATATTACGTCTCTGCACAGTGTCCAAGATACAGGATCTGGTTTGCACATTTGTGACAAATCTCTTCCCAGAGCTGAAAAACAATTTGTTTCTGTCATCAGAGGGTTAAAGAAGCAGTTTTCTTCCTGTGCTGTTGGGAGAATTTTTTTTTTTTTCCTAAGAGATCAGGGAAATGCATCAGAAGAGAAGATTACTCGCATTTACCCCAGTGCTACTAAAACAGTTGTTTGTTTTTTCTCTCTCCAGTGTAGAAGCCTTTCCTATTCTTTACTTATCAAAGAAATTGAAGAAGTGCTCCTATGCCACCACTGCTGACTCAGTTCTCTGGTTTCCCCCATATTAATCAGATTTTAACTTGACTTTATGGGGGCCTTTAGTTCAAAGCTCAGCTGAATTTGGTGGTCCTTCCTCAAGTCTTTGTGGACATTTGCCAATTTTGTAAAACTACTACAGAGTTGAACAGACTTTTGCATTCTTGGCAAGATTCCACCTCTAAGAGATCTGGGATAAGAACAAAAATAACACTACATAGAGAATAGAAAAACGTTGGTGGAAATGGGACAGAGTAGTTTATATCATATACTTACTCATTTTTCTCTGCTCTGTAATTATATGAATTTTTCAGGTTATATTAAACATAAAATTTACCTTCTTTGGAACTACTATCATTTTTCTTTTTTTTGAGGGTAAGTATTTTTAATAAGGAGATATTTGTGTATTAGTTTTACTTAAAAATTTAATATAGACTGAGGAGGAACATTCAAGGGATAAAAATTAAATTTGCTCTTTTAATAGATAGCGTAGCAAAATAGAAATGTTGGCTTTTATAATTTATTCACCTATTTGGATAACCTTTGAAGGCATCAGGGAAGAAAAATTCTATAGAGTTTCATATTTAAATTCATTAATAGTAACAATGACAAAAATAATTATCATTTTTTGAGCACTTTTAAAAAAAATATTTGTTTTATTTTATTGATTGATTTTTTTGTTTTGGTTGTGCCGGCTCTTAGTTGCAGCCGGTGGGCTCCTTAGTTGTGGCATGAAAACTCTTAGTTGCGGCATGCGTGTGGGATCTAGTTCCATGACCAAGGGAACGAACCCGGGCCCCCTGCATTGGGAGTGCAGTCTTTAGCCAGTGCACCACCAGGGAAGTCACCCGGATCCTTTTTTCTGATCCATTTCTTCCAGGGTCATAAACTCCTTTAGGCTGATGCTGTATGAGGCCTATTCTTTTGAGCTATCCTATTTTGTTCCTCTCAGCTGAGTTGTTGAGCACTTATTTAATTTTTATAAATAGAAACTTTTTTCAATGTTTTACATGTATTTTATTTAATTGTCACAAGAATCCTATGAGGATTAATTAACTTATTTACCTTTTCCAAAAGAGGCAACTGAAGCCCAGAGAAGTTAAGAAACTTTCCTAAGGCCACACAGCATTTCAGTTAGTATGCTTCTGATGACAAGAAAACAAAACGATAGGGATATTTACTATCTAACCTAACTATATGTCCAGAGGTAGAGGTACTCTAGGGTTGATTAAGTCAATGACATCGTCAAAGACCCATTTTCTTTCCATCTGTCTACTTTGCTGTCCTTAGCAAATTGTCTTGCCCTCCTAGACCAGCTACCATTTAAGATGGTCGCTATATTTTCCTATATATGGTTGCCTATTTACCATGGGCAGAAAACTTTGTCACCAGACAGAAAGAAAAAGGGAAAAGCCCTTTTCTCAGCTCTCTTTTTAAGAAAGAGGAATCCCGTGCTGGAAACTCTACAGGCAGTCTTGTGCTGATCTCTCATTGGCTGGAATCGCATTATATGCTCAGGCCTAAACCAATCACCAGGAAAAGAGAAAAATCCCACAGGATTGGCCTACTCCAGGAAAGACTCACTCCCTGGGGTGAAATAGGAATAGAAATAGACCTTCAGAGGAAAGTGAACAAAATGAGACTTTGTTAACAAGGAAGATTAACGGGCAGGGGGCTTTGGCCTCTGGAGAGGTGGCCAACAATGTCTGCCATGTGCAACTAACAAAATTTGTGGCTTGAAATCCAAATCCAAGCAGGCTGCTGCTTCTTGGCCTGTGCTCTTAGCCACCTTGCTATGAAAAGTTTGATATTAGGTTCTAAAGCAGTTTTCTCTAATCTTCCATAAAAATCACATATTCTAAAAAAGCAAACGAGCATAATTTTCAAACAGAGGAATTTGAGGTAAAGGAAATTTTCACTCCATAATTCACCATATTTGTTATGGTCAGACAAGCTTTAGCTTGAAAAGGACATATGTGCCTTAATGTACCTTAAGAAAAGTAGACTGTGGTCACCGTCTTGATTCCCATGAGAAGAAGTAAATCACTAGAGAATGGGGTTGGAGAATAGGGAGGAGTCTCAGGCCTCATTTAAATATCCTGAAGATCTTCCATAAGATCCAACAGAGATTATTGCCCATGTTTATTCATAAGAAAATGGAAATATAGTGAGATGATTTAATGTTTACTACTAAATCAATGCAGTCATTTATTTAATATTTCTTTAATTCACTCAATAAATATTTATTTAGTGCAAATAAAAACAAGAAGATTAGGTAAAGGGGAGTAAGACAACAACAGGCAAACAGAAACTGGAGAGAATAAACAAACCTGGGGAAACCATAATCTTAATCTCAAAGATTAAATGTGAGATTCTTCCATCGTATTGAAACATGAATTTCTTTAGTCTTAAGGGAATATTCACTGTAGAAAAATGACACTGAAAAATATATTTTTTCAATCATTATGTGTTAAGCATTAAGCATCTACTATATTCCTGACATTATTTGGTATCGATCATGTAAAATAAATGTCAGTAGTACATTCTTCCTTTAAAGAGCTTATAACCTAATGAAGGGGAAAAGTAAACACTGTTACAACACTATGAAAGCTGTATAACAGAATTTATTTAAAGCCTAAGAGTTATTGACACTGGGAAGATCAGGGATGGCTTCACAAAGGAGTATAATGTTTGAGCTGAGGCTGAAAGAATAATAAGAATTTTGCCAGGAGATCTAGCCATTACCCAACTGGCTGAGGCCAAATCTAGACTGGAAGCACTGGGCAGTACTCACCAAAGTGTATCCATCAGAGAAGTTCCAGAAGAAGGGTTCCAAAGCCAAGACAGAAAGGACACATTACTGGCTTGTTACTGAGCCAGAAAACAGAAACATAAAGTAGTCAATTCCTGCTGGATGCAGAGAAGTAGAAGGGAAGACATGCCACACAGAATGAACAGTAGGTGCAAAAATATAGCACAGTACATTAAGGAAACACAATTATGGCTGAATAAAGATGCCACATGTAGATGTACAAGGAGAGGTTGGATGAAAATAAGGAACAGCGGCCATGGAAAGATTTTGAAGGGCCTACTGTGACATGCGGAAGTTCTGAGCTGATCCTATACATGAGGAATCCTTGAAGGATAAATGTTCTCAGCTTTAAATTTTGGAAAGATCACTCTGGAGATGGTTTGGAGGTAAATTTCAGGGAGATGGGATTGTAGTCATGGAGACCAGGTAGGATGCTGTTGCAATAGTGCAGACAAGAGCAGATGAAGGGCCAAGCTGAGACAGTGGTAGTAGATGTGGAAAGGGGGAAGAAGAACATATGTTATCCAGTCTTTACAGGTTTGGAAAACCTATTAGATGAGGTGACACTAAGAGTCAAGGGTATATCTCCGATTTCTTGATAGACAGTGGTGCCGCTACTCTTGATTGAAATTAAAGGATGAATAGGGTAGGAGCAGGATAAGTTGTGTGAGTGTGAGTGTGAGTTTGAGGCAAGGAGTGGGGAGGAGTGAAGGAATAATCTGAAAAGTTCAGTTTTGTGCAAATTGTATTTGAGGCATTTGGAGAATTTGGCCCTGTGAAATTGGTGATATTTACCTGGAGATCAGGAATGATATGTGACTTAAAGCTACAAATTTGGGAGGCATAAATATTTAGGTTGAGCCATAGAGGTAGGTAAACTCCAGCAAGAAAAACAGGAGAGAAGCGTGTAAACGATATGAACTTTGAGAAACATTAACGTTCCAGGGACAGTGAGAAAAAGTGGAGTGAGTCTATAAATCACAAATGAGATTATGGAAACCAAGAGTTAAGAAATTTCAAGGTGATCACAAAAACATAAGCATGACAGAGAGTAAGTAAGGTTTCCTGGATGAGCACCAGCTGCATATTAACCCCAGGGGACAGACCACAAATCACTGATTTGGTACTTTTTAGGAGAACATGGTTTCCTCCAGCCTTGTGATTCAAGAGTGTTAGGAAACACGGCCACTAGTTAATATCAGAAGAAACAATAATGAATACTATTTAATGCTTTATTTAAAATTATATTAATGAAGGATAGAGGACTGAAGGGGAATTATTTATAATGTAACAGAAAGGTCCAAAGTGGGATGGGGCTAATAGTTTTTGGTCAACAGAAAGTAAGTAACAAATAGCTATAGGTTGACAAGAATAGAGAAGGGGGAAAATGCAATGGGTGCTTGCTTGAATCTCTGAGCGCTGCTGGAACAAGGCTTGCAGTGCCCCTGTCCTTTGTGGTGGGTGTCCTGAGCATGCTCAATAGCACACGCTCACCACTGAACCGTAGAACCAGGGGCTTCCTCGAATTTGTACCTTAAAGGAAGCAATGTGGTGTGGCTGGAAGGACAAGAAACATAAAAGACATGGACATATGTTGATATCTGACACTTTTGGCCATCAATAGCTACTACTTTCTTCCACCCTGAATTATGATGATTCCTTGCAAAACTTTAAAAGAAAAGCCCTTCTCAGCAATTATTTGTTCTTTGAATCTATAGCAGACACTCAATCTCTCTGAACCTTCTCATATTATTCAAGGTGTATCTATATCAGAAATAATTATTTGGATTTTTAAAATACTCTATGCATATATTTAAATGTTTCAATCATTTATGCATATGTATATGTTTTGTGGTTTAGAGTCTGCATAGAAATAAATATAACCTAAGCACAGTATTTCATTCTCTCTCCAAGGACAAAAGTTGGCAGTTTTTAACCTAAAGTGTAAAGTTTAAAAAAAAAGTTTCCTACCAAATGCTATAAATAATTATCTATATTCTCACATAAGATAGAGATTTTATGAAAATTGGTCATGTACATAAATAGGTTTTTATGGTATGTTGAACATTTATGTTGATACTTTTCAGATTTATATTTTAAAAACAAAAGGATGGAAGAGTTGATCAGGAAGAGTGAAAGGAATTTAAGAAAAAATGTTCTTATACGTTGATCCTTTTCTCTGATCAGTGGTAAGCTATATACCCATGAGAGACCCATAATGAGAAAAAGAGCAAAGAGCTTGGAATTATTTTAAAGTATGTCTTTGTTTTAATAAGTCATTAGTAGTCATATCGATGGCCCAGTTTTATGTAAAGGCCATCAGGTTCTGATATTGTTACTATGACTTTAGAGATGTCAGCGTTATTCTCTGAATAAGGGCTGGTATCACTCTCTGCTCCGTTTATTTTAAGTGAAGTGGCATGATGAAAGGGGAGGGATACCTGACCTTCATCTCTTCTGTTTTCCTCTCCCCACACCTGACATTTCCATGTTTCACTTGGAAAAAAAAAATTATCTTGCTATATGACAAATAGTTTGTTTTCTTCTCTCAGTAGAAATAGATGAAAAATTTTATATTAGCTCAAGGGAACTATAATACATATTACTCACTTCTGAATTGTTATGTTGAGGTATATACTTTAAAATATCTGGTCATCTTTGAGGGTGAAATGGGGGTGAAATCTGTAAATAACAGACTTTGTGGAAAATAACTCTTGGAGTTCTCATTAAGACAAGAAACCTAGAAAAAAATCTTTCCTTGGGAATTTCACAGAGGCAGGGGGAAAAGTGTTTTTAGTAACAGCCTCATTTTCTTTAATATCACTTTTTGTCTAAATTGTTTCATTGGGACTTATGGTAAGTACTGAATCTATCATTAGGTTTTACACTAAACTAAATTAAAAAAAAAACTTTTGTTGGAGCACTTATTAAACTCTAAAAGGATATTGAGAATCATACATGCATATAGTCCCAAAATGAAGTTTTGCTCCATTTAGATGAGAACTTTTAACTCCTACTCTTTAATATATTCTGTCCACTGTTGATAAGACATAGGGCCAAATGCTTTTAGTTGTATCCTTCCTGTGTAACATTTTTTATTGATTGATTTTATTTTATTTTTTAAATTTATTTTATTTTTGGCTGCATTGGGTCTTTGTTGCTGTACGCAGCCTTTCTCTAGTTGCAGCAAGCGGGGGCTACTTTTCGTTGCGGTGCTCAGGTTTCTCATTGCAGTGGCTTCTCTTGTTGTGGAGCACGGGCTCTAGGAGTGCGGGCTTCAGTAGTTGTGACACGTGGGCTCAGTAGTTGTGGCTCGTGGGCTCTAGAGCACAGGCTCAGTAGTTGTGGCGCACAGGCTTAGCTGCTCCGTGGCATGTGGGATCTTTCTGGACCAGGGCTTGAACCCCTGTCCCCTGAATTGGCAGGTGGATTCTTAACCACTGCGCCACCAGCAAAGTCCTATTTATTGATTTTCTATAGCTTCTGAAATAGCTGAATACCTCTTCAAGGTATTCATGTGTCATGAATAATACTATAAAGTAGCTGTGATGAAAAAGCATATCAGTCTTTAAGGCCAGTCTCTCATAAAATATAGTTTCAGAATTTCATAGATTTCCCTTTTTGGGGGACAAATTTTAAGGTAAAGAAAACACCCTTGCACTCTCAAAGTAAATATAAATGTCAATTTTTAAAATTTTAAGTAGATGTAGTTTGTGCAAAAGATGAGGCATGAAGAATTGAAGTAGAATTTCACTGCCCATCTTTCTCAGAATTTAAAAAATATGTCGTATATCACTGTAACAATAATCTGTAATATGACATTCTGGGATGGGACTGGGGGGACATAGAAGAAAGAAAATATTGTATAATTCACTGCTGTGTTAAAAATTTATGCTTTTTATATAGAGATTAAGAATGTCCCTTCTCCTGTATTTTCATTGCAATTGCATGAGAGATATCACTCACACTAAAAATGTAGAAGACCCAAGCAGTTCATTCATTAAATGCAATGAGGGATCATGTCTGCCATCCTGGGAAATAAAATATTCTTGAATAAAATTGGTAATTAGAATTGTTATAGATTAAGGTCGTTTTGACAGAAAATTTATTCTAGAAATTTCTTCTAGAATTAACCATATTCAATAAATGGAAATAAAATTGATAGGTTTTATGGAGGAAGCTGAAGTGTATTTAAAAGGAAAAGCCGCTGCTTGGTACGTTAAAGTTTGCTGAAGAGGTTTTGGGGTTTTACTTAATATCTTTACCTTCTGTTTCCTTGAGAAAACCAGCCTTAAGGACAAGTATCAGAGCTCTTCCTAGGGTCATTTTACACTCTTTAAAACAAGGAAAATGGCATATTTCCAAGTAGAGGAGACTTATTTTCATAGGTCTTCATTTCACCTTTTCATACCTCTCCATTTTTTCTTTTTTTTTTTTTTTTTTTTTTTTGCGGTACGCGGGCCTCTCATTGTTGTGGCCTCTCCCGTTGCGAAGCACAGGCTCCGGACGCGCAGGCTCAGCGGCCATGGCTCACGGGCCCAGCCGCTCCGCGGCACGTGGGATCCTCCCGGACCGGGGCACGAACCCGCGTCCCCTGCATCGGCAGGGGGACTCTCAACCACTGCGCCACCAGGGAAGCCCCATTTTTTCTTTTGTTATGTATTGTGAGATCATCACAAAATTATTTGTTTCCTCCAATTTCTTTGTCATTTAGTTTGAATAAAATGAGCAGAATTTTACCTTTTTTTAATAGAATTTTTTGCCATAGACAGTTACAAACAAATGCAAAAGTATAGAGAATAGCTTAATGAAATTAATTTCTCCTCAACCAGCCTGAACGATGATCCATATATGGCCTGTATTCCTACCTACTTCCTCCCAATGCCAGGATTATTTTGAAAAAGTTCAAGATAAAATATTTCATATGCAGATAGTTCATTATTTATCTCTAAGAGTTTAGGACTCTTTCTCTGCTGTAATCACAATACTGTCATGGCACCCAATAGTTAGCAATAATTTCTTAATATCACCGAATACTCAGAAGTATTTTCAATTCCTTGATTTTATATAAATTTTTAGCATTTCTTTTGTTTGAATCAGGATCCAAACTTTTTGCAATTGGTTGCTATGTCTCTTAAATTTCTTTTCATCTGTAGTTTGCCTCTCTATCTCTTGTTTTCTTTGTTCCTGTTGGTGAAGAAATTAGGTAATATCCCTATAGTTTCCCACAGTCTGGATTTTGTTACTGCATTCCCAAAGGTGTTTGTTAATGTGTCCCTCTGTTCCCAGTATTTCCTTCAACTTGGTAGTTAGAGCTGGAGGCTTGATCAGAATTAAGTTCATGTTTTGGTAAGACTATATCATAATGGGAGTTTCGTGCTTCTGCTGGGAAATAAATAATGTCTGATTTTTGCTCCCTCTAATCTGACTTAGATGAACATTCAGTGGAACTGTCAATTCTTTAGGGATTGCAAAGTTAAAGTGATTTTCTAATTTTAGTATTCTTTTTTCACTTATTGGTTGGAATATTTCTAGAAAGAAGAACTTCCTATCATCATCTATTCAAGTTATGCTGAGCTACAATTTCTATAGAAAAGGAAGGATTCATGCCTAATTCTTTCCCTTTATTTATCAGTGTTCAAAATAATGAATTGTTTTCCTAGCATCTGCCCAAAGTAATCAATGTCTGTGTGTGTGTGTTTTAATATCATTAAAAACTCATAAATTTAATGTGTCAATACTTTGTAGTTATTATCTTAGTGCTTAATTCGCCCCATCTTTTATCCATATTGGCTACTGAGCCCTTTCACAGAACTCTGATAACTTCCTTGCTACACAGTATGACAAAATTCTACAGGTTCCTCTTGATCATTTCCTATCCCAGACCTAAACTTAGACATTTATCCAAGGAATTCTAGTTCCTTTCAGTGGCAAGTGGTATTTCAATACCAACATTCTTGGGTTTTTGGTGTTTGGGGGAGAACAGTTACTTTGAAATTTGTTTGCTAATTTTAAAAAATGTAGATATGTGGTTATGTATGCAAATAAAATATTGGTGTTTTATAGGCCTCATTGCATGACTTTAGATGTGATCCTAAAAGCTGCAGCTGGGTCTTAGCTGCAGCACACAAGGATATTCATTGCGGTATGCAGGATCTTTAGTTGTGGCATGTTGGTTCTTAGTTGCGGCACGCATGCGGGGTCTAGTTCCCAGACCAGGGATCTAACCTGGGCCCCCTGCATTGGGAACACAGAGTCTTACCTGCTGGACCACCAGTGTGATCCAAATAAATTTTTAGCACAGACTGTGAGTGCATAATGTAAGGTGAGGCAGAAAATAAAAGTATTTGGTAATGTTGCCAAAAGCAGTGTTCCCCAAACTTTTTGGTACCAGAGACT
The DNA here is from genome assembly GCF_963924675.1 of Phocoena phocoena. Classification (NCBI taxonomy): domain Eukaryota; kingdom Metazoa; phylum Chordata; class Mammalia; order Artiodactyla; family Phocoenidae; genus Phocoena; species Phocoena phocoena. The sequence goes on along the minus strand of NC_089223.1, from coordinate 108,818,309 downwards.
AGTTTCGTGGAAGACAGTTTTTCCATGGATGGGGATGGGGTGGGGGGATGGTACAGGAGGTAATGCGAGTGACGGGAGCAATGGGGAGTGGCAGATGAAGCTTTGCTTGCTTGCCCGCCACTCACCTCCTGCTGTGTGGCCCTGTTACTAAGAGGCCGAGGACCAGTACTGGTCTGCGGCCTGGGGGTTGGGGACACCTGGCCAAAAGGAATGTAGGTTGCAGAGTCCTGCTGAATTTGTCTAGAGAGTTAACATTTTGTCATGCAGGTTTGATTGTGAAACCATCATTTAAAAAGTATAATTGTGTGCTAAGAAAAAGAATGAGCTTTTTATGAAAACAAATATTTAGATCATGATCTCTTATTTGTTTTACATAGTTGATTGAAGTTAATGGAATTAGATCTCTTTGTAGTACCCTCTGGGGACAAGAATGAGAGTTTTAGAACATCAGTTTATTTCTATGGTTCTTTTTAAAATAGTTATTTATTTATTTTGGCTGCGCTGGGTCTTAGCTGCAGCACACAAGGATATTCATTGCGGTATGCAGGATCTTTAGTTGTGACATGTTGGTTCTTAGTTGCGGCACGCATGCGGGGTCTAGTTCCCAGACCAGGGATCTAACCTGGGCCCCCTGCATTGGGAACACAGAGTCTTACCTGCTGGACCACCAGTGTAGTCCCTCTATGGTTCTTAATTAAAATTCTTTTGTTAAGGAATCTTTTGTTTCTTAAATGGTAGTGTTGTTACCAAGCCAGTGTGAGTTCAGTATTTACATGACTTGTAAGTATTTACTTAAATACAGAGCAAAATGACAGATTTAAACCTAAACATGATGATAATTACATTAAATGTTAAATAGTCTAAACACCCCTAATTAAAAGGCAGGTATTATCATCCTGGATAAATAGCAAGACTCCGCCATATATATTTTCAGAAATTCAGTAGAAATATAAAGAAAGCTGGAGTGGCTATTTTAATATTAGACAAAATAGATTTTTTAAAAATTGAAGTATAGTTGATTTACAATGTTGTATTAGTTTCTGGTATACAGCAAAGTGATTCAGTAATCCATATATATATTCTTTTTCATATTCTTTTCCACTATGGTTTATTACGGGATACTGAATATAGTTCCTTGCGCTATGCAGCAGGACCTTGTTGTTTATCTATTTTATATGTAGTAGTTTGTATCCGCTAACCCCAAACTCCTAATTTATCCCCTCCCCCCTCCCCTTTCCCCTTTGGCAACCATGCGTTTGTTTTCTGTGTCTGTGGGTCTGTTTCTGTTTTGTAAATAAGTTCATTTGTATCGTATTTTAGATTCCACATATAAGTGATATTGTATGGTATTTGTTTCTCTTTCTGGCTTTCTTCACTTAGTATGACAATCTCTAGGTCCATCCACGTTGCTGCAAATGGCATTATTTCATTCTTTTTTATGGCTGAGTAATAATCCATTGTATATATATACCACATCTTCTTTATCCATTCATCTGTCAATGGACATTTAGGTTGCTTCCATGTCTTGGCTATTGTAAATAGTGCTACTATGAACATAGGGGTGCATGTATATATCTTTTCAAATTAGAGTTTTCTCTGGATATATGCCCAGGAGTGGAATTGCTGGATCCTATGGCAGCTCTGTTTTTAGTTTTTAAAGGCACCTCCATACTGTTCTCCATAGTGGCTGTACCAATTTACATTCCCACCAACAGTGTAGGAGGGCTCCCTTTTCTCCACATGCTCGCCATCATTTGTTATTTGTAGACTTTTTCTTTTAACCTGACTTGTTACTGTTTATTTTTACTTTTTCATTTAATAGATTTACAATGTTGTGTTACTTTCAGCACAGTACAGCAAATTGAATCAGTTATACATATACTTGCTTTTTTTTTTTTTCAATTCTTTTCTCATATAGGTCATTACAGAGTATTGAGTAGAGTTCCCTGTACAGCAGGTTCTTATCATTTGTAGACTTTTTAATGATGACCATTCTGACCGGTGTGGGGTGATACCTCATTGTAGTTTTGATTTGCATTTATCTAATAATTAGTGATGTTGAGCATCTTTTCATGTGCCTATGTCTTCTTTGGAGAAATGTCTATTTAGGTCTTCTGCCTATTTTTTGATTAGGTTGTTTGATTTTTTGTTACTGAGTTATATGAGCTGTTTGGTATAGTTTGGAAATTAAATCCTTGTTGGCTGCATTGTTTGCAAATATTTTCTCCCATTCCATAGGTTATCTTTTCGTTTTGTTGATGATTTCCTTTGCTGTGCAAAAACATATAAGTTAATTAGGTCCCATTTGTTTATTTTTACTTTTATTTCTATTGCCTTGGGAGACTGACCTAAGAAAGCATTGATACAATTTATTTCAGAGAAATGTTTTGCCTATGTTCTCTTCTAGGAGTTTTATGGTGTCATGTCTTATATTTAAGTCATTTTGAGTTTATTTTTGTGTATGGTGTGAGGGAGTGCTCTAACTTCGTTGATTTACATGCGGCTGTCCCACTTTCCCAACACCATTTGATGAAGAGACTTGTCTTTTCTCCATCGTATATTCTTGCCTCCTTTGTCAAAGATTAATTGACCGTAGGTGTGTAGGTTTATTTCTGGGCTCTCTATTCTGTTCCATTGATCCATATAGACAAAATAGATTTGAAACAAGGAAGATTATCAGGGTTACAGACATATTTAATAATGATAAAAGTGTCAATTCATCAAAAGGACATAAAAATTCTAAAGTATGTGCAACTAGTAACATAACTTCTAAATATTTGAGGCAAAAATTGATAGAACTGCAAAGAGACAATAGAAAAATTTTACAATTTCAGTTAAAGATTTTAACACTCCTTTCTCAGAAATTGATAGAACAGTTAGGCAGAAAATCAGTAAGGAAATAGAAGACCTGAAAAACACTCTCAACCAACTTGATTTTATTCATCTTTGTAGAACATTCCACTCAACAGAAGAACATTCACCAGCTAGACTATATTCTGAACCATTTAACAAGGTTCAATAAATATAAGAGGATTGAAACCATACAGAATATATTCTTTGACCATAATGGAATGAAGTCAGAAATTAATAAAAGAGAGATGTCTGAAAATTAGACAACACATTTCTAAATTGTACAGTTTAAGATAAAAATCACAAGATGATTAAATACATGTTTATCCACCTGTGTAAATGACTTTTATGCATTTATAGTTTTATATATCACATTCTACATATAAATACACATGTGCATGCATGCCTTTAAGGTTGAAAGTTTCATACGTGGTTGAGCTTATTTGAAATAAATGGAGTTAGAATAATTAAACGTGACTGCCGGATTTCTATAGGGCAAACACAATAATGTTGTGATTCTGTATGATGGAAAATGCCCCTCATAAAGAAATTAATTCCCAAATGGATCAAAATATCACAAAAATAGAAATGCAGAGCACTTCATGTTACTATTTAAGCTTTTTATAAAAATGATAGCCTGGATATATGTAATGAGTTGTTATTTATAGAATGAAGTTCACTGAACTCTTGGTTGTGGGTTTTTGCAGGGGATGCGGAAGAACATTTCAGCAGTAGCTCAATCAGTTCAGGGTGTGTAAAGGGGAAACCTAAGAAAAGTATTGAAAGGGTCTCAGCTTTGTGAAAGAGACAGCCAGATGTCAGTCTGAAGAGTAGCCTCTGTTTGCTTTCCATGATGGGGAGAGTATGTCGTGAACGAGATGATAAACATATGGAATAAATTACTGGAGGAGAGCATAGATGAATTCAAGAAACACCTAGACTTGTTTCTAGGGAAAGGGAATTGATGCGTCTGGGAAAGCAGGAGGGTTGTATTGGCTTCTGCAAACAAAGTGGTTACATTGAGAAAGATGTGGTTTTTTCCTTTTGCACAATTTTTACATTTTTATGTACCTTCAATCTCTATTTTAAAGAATATCCCCCCCACCCCCAAGTCACTGTTTTTGACAAACAATTTCTTTTCAACTTTATCTTCCAAGGGGTCAGATTAGCTTAGGTTTGGAGCATCAAAAACTATTTACTTTAACTGTTTTAGCAAACTTTGCTGCTTACTGCACTTGTATTCACTCACCTGGAATTATTGAGGGGTTGGCTTTACCTGTGCATTCCTCCTCAGCCTCTACCTTTCCAATTGTTATTACGGCTAAGTCACATAGTGTTTGACAAAATATGTTGAATGTGTATGGTTCTTCCTGACTCCCTTTGGATTCTATTTTGAAGTATTTCCAAATTGTGCAGGGCAATTTCATGATGTAAACAACATAGTCTCGTCACACTTTAAAAGGAAATTATGAGTTGTCTCCCATTCCTCTTATAGTCCAGTTAGATCTTCATTAAAGCCCCTCTGAAGTAGTCACTCTGATTTCCCTGCAATGCTGACTCTAGAATTCTGAGACTAGAAATAGCTATACAGGGTATAACATGAATTGTCATTCTTCAGTGTTACCTCTGAAACTCTGCACCTTATGAAATAAATCTTCCTAGAGTCATTTGTATGGAAGTTCATGATTAGCAGTAATGGTTAGAAGTTAACATTTTTCTCTGGAGAAGATAAGCTTGTTGTTAAAGGTGTCAAAGAGGTTTTTATAGACATTTTCATTCTTTAGGTCTAAAAATGCTAGAGGGAAAATAAGCAGCCACCCTTATCTTGCAATATTGTTTTAAAGTTTCCTTAGTCAACTTTAAGGTGCTGCATATGATTTAAATCTAATTTAAACTTAATTTTTGCTGTAAATAGTCTTGCCCTCATAGATGTGATTATATAGGCTGCATTCCTGCCCCCTCCCAAAGATTCCTTTATAATCATGCATGTTTCTTTTGTTCTCATAATTTCTTGAATTTTTTTCTCACCATTTATTTGTGACCTTATATATAAATATGCCATTTGTAATATAGCCAAAGCATCACATTCATGGAAGTTAAACAGGACTTTTGGTAAAAATAGAATACTGTATTTTTGCCTTCTCTTTTATATTAAAAAATAGCTGCATGTAACATTAATTATATGTTTGCCTCTTGTCTAGAAATTCAAATACTTCAGCTGGAAATCTGCTTAATACTGGCTTTCCCAACATAACCTTTATGTTAACATAGATTTCTAGTTCCATATTTATTGTTAAATCTTCCTTTCCCAAGCAAAGCAATTACTCTCCTGACTATCTCTCCATAAGATTCTACAAAAGATACAGGTTAGAAGTTTTGACTTGACTATAGTTTTCCTACTGTATGTAAAACCTCTTAAAGGAAAGCATCTTATTAAAGATATTTAGATCATTAGAAAATAATGTGAAATAATAATAGAGTTAACATTCATCCTGCATTTGTTGTGATCCCTGTATACCCTGAATTCTTTATAGGGACCACCTCCTCTGAGGTAGTTTACGTTATCACACCCATTTTACAGATAAGGAGACTGAGTTTTCATGGGTTGAGTAGCCTAACCAATATCACAAAACTGATAAGTAGTCGAGACAGAAATGACCCAAGCCAGTATGATTCCAAAATCCATACTTTTAATCACTAGCTAATATGGCATCTACATTATTTCATTTGCATTTCTAATCTCTCAAATTTTGTGATTAACAGTGATTATATAAGTGTCCTGTGCTTGAAGTAGGTTGGGAAGTAGGGGTCCTTTTTATTTTTTTAAATCTTCTTGATGAATTATACTTCTTGCTATCAGTTGAAATCACCTGACCTAGACAATACAGTTATTTAAATTAGTGAAGAAAATGAATATAAATAGAGAAGAGTGATGAAGACTTCAATGATCAAAGTTTTGTTTTATTTTTCTCTGAGAACAAGAGGGTTTAATTATTACTCAGAAAGTGAAAATGATTCATAATATCAAAGATGTTTGAATTATACTTAAAATAAATTGCATCTACCACACAGGAAGATATTTACTCAAATAAATAGGACATCATCTTATCCAAAATGTTATAACTGCATGGATTATGGGGCTTCTCACTTGAAGCAAGTGCTGGTATCACAAACAGAAACACCCACTTGTCCAGAGATATGGATTCTTGGTCCCTGGTCTCCCCGTATTTTACAGCACCTCTGCTTAACCATCAGGTTCTGCATCAGGTTACTGGGGGCCTTCCTCTGGCTCATAGCTGCTTATCTGCAAGACAGCTTGGGTCTTAGAAACTAGGTATCAGCTTAAGCAAGTTGACACTTCCTTGTCTGCTTAAAGAAAAGTAGCGCACCATAAATCTAGGAAGATTTCAGGAGGTATATGATATTGATGAAGGGTCACAAAAGTGCTGTCTAGAGCAACGAAAAGACCTCCGTGTATCTGCATTCAGATAGCAATGGAAACAGTTTACTGAAGCAGAGACTTTCACAAACTTGATACGCCGTCTGTGCCTGCTGAATGTTATTGCTTCATCATTCAAATAATTTTTATTTATATCTTAAAAAGTGAAATTTGTTGTTTATCTAAGATAATCTACTTTCAGTGAACATGGTTCTCCTGTCAGCCACTGCTCCCACGATCAGGCAGGGGAAAGAGCTCTTTACTGGGAGCTGGGCAGTTGAGTGTCATTCTGTGACAGGCCTCTTCTTTGGTTGGTGTGTTTACATAAAATTAAAAACAGGAGAAGCTGAACTTAGTTAACCAGTTGGCAAATGGAATTTTAAATCTATAGGACTGTTGGTAATAAAAATAACAATAATAATAAAGCAGGTCTCTTAGTAGTGAACTAGAAGAACAAGTTTTATTCTTTGCTGAGAAAATGATAATAGGGCAAAGTTTGTTTGCAGCCAATACTCTATTTTGCTATGCCTGAAAAAAATAGGCATTAAACGTCAAGGGATAATGACAATGTCCATTTGCGATCACGTCACTAATCAATTGTTTTCTATAGCTGTCTAATTCTTCATTCCAATTCCAAACACTTTTACTCCATTTTAATTTCCTAAACTTCTGCTCAATTAATGAATTTATCTTCAACTTCTGGACAAATATAAATCTTTGGGTATGCAAAGAGCTAATGTCTACTTTTTCCTATTGCTATCTTTACATAATTAATTCTGTGCATGTAGACATGCCCATCAGGGGTTGCCAAGAATAATATGATAGCTTGATCTCCTTTCTCATTTTCTAGATAAAAGCCTCAGGTAAGTATGAGGGTTACCTTATTAAGTCCAGCTAGGCCTTGTTTTACAAATATCCTGGCCTCCCACCCCATCATGGTTCATTTTACTGTTGTCTTATCCAGAAACATACTTCAAAGGCCTTTTAGAAGGGCAGCTGATTTTCACAGTCTGGAGAGCTTTGGTTTAGGATCCTTCAAGCTCTCCCAAGAGAAGCTCATGCATTGTCTCTGTATGATCTCTTGGTATGAAGCCTTTGGGTTTGGACATATTGGCTGCACATGTGCTGCAGTCCAGTATTGTGTACTTGAGAAGATAAGTCAAAGAGAATCCACAGTCTCTATCCGTTTCCCAGCATTTTGGTTTTGCATTGTTATGCCCCCTTCCAATGAAGAATAATGGGATGAGTTTCTTTTGTTCCAGAAAGCATGTCTCAGCACCAAATTTTCACTCTTCCTAGGTTTAAAAAAACCCACCAGCATATTTTTAGAAGAGAAATACATCATTCACCTATTTTGTTCTAATGGAAGCTGAGTCTTTAGAAAGTATGTATTTGATGTTCTGACGGACGTAAAATGGAACGGATTCTCAGTGCACGCTAGAATCATTTATGAGTTAGTGTCTGTATAGTGATAGTATATCTATTCACTGTCATTTAAAGAATTAGGATTTGCAGAATATCAGAAATTTTAATTCATCACTTTGAGTATTTGAGTAACCTTTTGTTACATGTGCTTGAAATTTCCAGGTCTTACAAAAATATTCAAGCTAAAAATGTTTTTATTTGGGATAATGTTTGGCCGTATCAACAATGAATGGTGGCTGATTATATGGGCTGAGAATAAAGTGAATGGTATTCTTTTTAAAACGTAAAAAAATCAGACAAGAAAGATGGGCTGGTGATTCAAATGCATGATTAGCATCTCTTTAAGCTGACTTGTTCTTGTCTAGTCATTAGAAGTCTCTACCTTCTGTAGTTGTTGAAAAACCTGTTTTCAAATGTAGTCTTTGTAACTCATCAGAGGACTTACAGGAAGGCTTATGTTGACTTTCAGGGGAGGATTTGCAAACTAGTCATCAACAATCCACATTTCCACTGATGAACATCTGAAATCCTAAAGTTTTCAGGCGTGTGGCATGAAGTGTATTGCCAAAATGTGGTATCTTAATGCTGTGTGATGTAAATGATTTGATTAAGTCGACAGTCAACTACCAAACATAAGAACCTTATGTCAAGTACTAGTTATGAATATGAATCAAGCTAAGTCCGAAAGAAAGTTGCAGTGACGAGTGAAAGAATTGAAGATTCTTAACTTACTAAAGCCACACATTATTTTTGAGGAATCATTTTTAAAACTTTTTTTTTTTTTTTTACAAAAAGGAAGGAAAGTTAAAAAGAAAATCATGGCGCAGAGTGAACTTGAACGTTCAAGAGGATTACGGTGATGTATTTAATGATTCTCTTCTGATGGAGTTCAGTGTCTGTGCCAAGCAAATGAAATGGAAATGAGGAAAATTAAATTCAAGTGTTTGCCTTATGAAACCTCATTTCTTCTGGCAGGATCTGAATGAGGACTTGTTTGACTAGTCAACCCTAGATATTATCTCTTATCCAACATGTGCCTGTGGTTTGGATGGATTTCTTTCGTATTTTTATGCAGCTGTCAACGGAGAAAGGAAGAGCTCACTGTCCCCCACTAGAAATCTACATATGTAGAAAGATTTAAAAAACCCTGGAAGACAAACTTCAGTCATCATTCATTTACTCATTCATTATTTCATTCATTTATTGTTTCATTTATTCAACAAACATTTATTGAAGCACTTCAGGGCAGTGTGCTGAATCTGACTAGACACATAATATTTACGAATAGGACTTCTAAAATTATGGCTTCTTTGATTTGTTACGGAAGTTTTCCTTCTAAAGTTCCTTAAAAAGTTAAAAACATTTTTGCAGTGAGAAATACTAAAAAAAAATCAGTTAAAAGTTGCTATGGATTTGGAAAAAGCTGAAATCCTTTGATGATAATTTTGAAGTAATCAAAATATTATCATATAGATTACATGAATAATTAATGCAAAAACATCCTATTAAAAATTTTGGTCCCAATATGCTTTGCCTCAGATATTATTTAGCAGAATTGTCATTAGTTCTGGAAATTTTTCTTAGCTCTTAGAAGACAGCTATGTATTTGTCTATGTATGTGCGTGTTTGGCTGTGTGTATCTTTTAAGAAGAGGATTAAATTAGTTATGTCAAAAGATTTTTAGTTGCAGTCCACAAAAGGGTTGGAAACTCCATCTTACACTAATAGGGGGCATGGGGATGATGTGATTTTTAGTTTCAGGTTGTCTTTTTCAAAGCATTATTAAAGTTGTGTCTGATAGTTCCCTTTTAATTTATCATCCAAGCTCTGCATGTGCTTGGAAGATCACCTAAGTCTAAAGTTTCTTGTTTTGTTCAGGCCCCGAGTAGGAAATTTGACCAGTGTTCAGTGTAACTTTCCCCAGTAAGGACAAAAAAGTGACTGTGGTTTTACATTAGTAGTAGTCAGAGTTAAAATTTTTTTTTCTAGTAAAATTTTTTCATTTAACCGACAACTTTCCGAACCTCCTGCGATCATAGTTGCCTGTCATCTCCATTCTGTAGATGAGCAGTCTGGGGCTCATACAGATTGAGTGAGTTGCTCAAGGTCCTCCAACTTCATTTTGGCAGAAACTCAAACTAAATCTTCTCATGCCAAGTTGTATGCTCTTTTTCATTACAACTTGGGTACCTCCAAGAAATCTTCGGGATTAATAAAAAATACTATGCGTGTAGAAGGAACTAGAAACATTATTACTTACCCATGCAGTTATCAAATTCACACCTTTGTTTCTGATTGACAGTAAGGGGAACAGGCTTTAGCAGTTTCGTTTTACCCATCATTTAATACCTTAAAATTCAAGACAGCTTCTAAAAGAGTAAGAGGGTAGGGAATAAATCTTGGGCTTGCCCCAAAGGAAGTCTATTCTTTGCTGAAAGCAATATTTATTCCACTCTGTGTGTGTGGTGTGTGTGTGTGTGTGTGTGTGTGTGTATGTGTGTGTTGGCATGTGTTTGCAAGCATACGTGCATATGTATGTTTTAACTTCCCTTAAGGCTGCGTGCCTTTGTCTCAGATCTCACTGTGGACCAGTGGTAGTGGCCCTTGTCTTACGGTCACTTTCCCTGGGTCACAAATAGCTTTCTTTATTGCATTAGAGGGCTATAAATTTTTTTGTGATCCCAAGCTGAGTTTTAACCAGTCACCTCAAGGTGAAGAGCTCAGTATCATATTACTGTTTCCTTGGGCTGTCATCCATTGCCCCTGACCAACATGTCATAAATGTTTTAAGAGTCTGCAGCTCTTTCAGCTTGGTTCTAATCTGAGGTATACAGCTCAGGCTCACAGCTCAATGAATCTTGGAAAACTCGCTCCTGCACTTGTGTGTCCATGCAGAGCAGCCAGACTCTTCAAAATAAATGGTGATGTGTCCTGGCCTATTTCAGGTTAAAATGGATTCCCCGTGAGTCTAGTGTTAAGGACAACAGTATTGCACCAGGCTTTTTTCACCCAAAGAGCTATTAGTCAGACATATGAGCCATTTTGCAGGAAAGGGAAGAATTGTCCTGGAAATGCTTTGGCTGACTTCTAAAAGAGCTCTCAGGAAGTGATGTATGCTCTCGAGCACTCTGTTATGAACTCTGTTAAGTGTTGTGGATATGTATTAAAGTACCGGACGGACACTCATACACACGCAAAGACATTTTGGATTAAAATAAGTTCTAAGCAACCATCTAGGACACCTCAGAAAGAAATGCGTGAGAATTGTATAGACAATGGCTCTAGGGTTTCGAGGGTGGAGGAAATACTTTGTACTGAGGAAGACTTCCTTAGTGAAATAAGTTTGAGTTGCATGTTAAAGAATGATGGGATTTGGAGGACCAAAAAGAAGAGAGAGAGTATTCATGAACAAAATAACAGAGAGAAAAAGTGAAAGCCTTTTAGGGGAATAAGGAAATGAGTCTAACTGTAGTTAAGGGTTTACAGGAAGGAGAATCAAAGCAAAGAGAGTAGAAATTAAGACTGTGGGCCAGATTATCGAAGCCCTTAAGAGGGATCCGACCTTACCCTGAAGCATTTCAAAAAATGCTTTCACCTACTTCCTATTCAACTATTTATATAATACTTTGTCTTCCATGGGGTGTTGCCAAATTTGTATTTTGCCCTTTATAAAAGTGGGGAAAAAAGGAAAGAACTCAGCAAATTTAGATTCTATTCCTGTACATAAAAAATATAGGGTTTGCTGAAGAGAGGACTTTCCTCAGATCATTTCATTCAAAAAAAATTATCTCTTTGTTCAATCCCAGCTGTAAATATTAGCAACCTTGATTTAACTTGGTGATGTGCATTCATCCTTTAAAGAGGTCAGTCTCTAAGGCTGAGTCCAAGAGACAGTTTCCTTCGTTGTTACTCACTACAGTGCTCAATGATATTAATTCAGAAAATAAACTTTCAAGTGGAATTTAAAACTGATATGTTCTACTTGGCATTCTGACCAAGAGTTAACTATATGGAAACTAAGGAGTAAAGAAAGTTTTGTTTTTTAAAAAATAACACTTACTTATAAGTATATTATCTTTAATAATACATTTAGACATAGCATAACTACATTTCAGCACTTGCAATTTGTTTAGTTCTGGTTGCTATAAATTCTAGAACTGTATATTTTTAATTTACGTTCTGAAAACACTTTCAGGGTTTCCTAACAGCTTCTTGAATTTTTGATAAATGTAATGAAATGACTGGTGATAGATATCTTCCTCTGTGTTTAATTAAGATGCAAAGTCATTTACCAAAGGAAGAAAATTATTATGTGAAGATAGAATGTAGAAGAAAAATAAAGAAAACCTGTTCACGAGGAAATAGTAGTAGATAAAGACTCAGATTAAACTTTCATGGATGAAAAATATCAAAGCCTTGTTACAGAAGGAATTATGTAAAATGATCAGCTCCTTATACTTTTTGTAGTTCAAATGTACTAATAGGAACTTAAACTCTATTTAGAGAAAAAGAAATCTGCTTAAAGAATAACTTCACTTTATTCTGAAATAGGAACGTTTTCTATTTATGTATCTACTTTACTCTGAAATAGAAACGTTTTCTATTTATGTATCTACTTTATTCTGAAATAGAAACGTTTTCTACTTATATATAATGAGTTTTGTAAACTGAAACTTTGTGCAGAATATGGTGCTTCATATTTTTGTCAGTTCAATTGAATCTTTGGAAAAAATTGCCTCTTCAGCAATTAAAGCTCTAAAATATACTCAGATAAGTCACACTGTAGATGTAACTGCAGTAAATGCCTCAAGTAGATCTGACCTCATTGTTTATGATCATTCATATAAGAATTGAGGTGAAGTTTACCTTTGCATTTTTTAATAGGGTAAATAAAATCAGTACCATTATATATGAGAAATTACTTCTAAGCACTTCCAAATTCTCTACTTTGTAGAAAGGAAGAGAAGCTAATATTTATTAAAAAGACGTGCCGCCATGTACCTTCCCTACATCCTGTGAGGTAGGCATTCTAATGAATAAACTGAAGATCAGAAATAAAACTGGCGTGCTCAAAATGGATTGCAGTTGTTTCATTGGAAGAACATTTATTTCCTGGATTTTTTATACGCATGACTGTTGTCTTTTGTTATTGAAGTTTGCCATGGGGAAGGGTGAAGTCAGTCTGATTTTTTTTTTTCCCCCTCTCTTAGTAATGACCTGATCTTTCTGTCAGGATGATTAAATGACTCTTTATTTGTAACTTTTGAAGGTTATGTCTCCAATTTGATTGCCCTGTGTCAAATTTTCCTGGGAGGTAATTCAGGCCTTCGTTTGTTTACGATTTCTTTGAACTACTGCTTCCGAGTTTCCCACTGTGCTTGTCCAGCCGTCTTCAGGTGCCAGGCTCAGCTCCCTTTTCAGTCCTCTCTGAAACCTTTTATTAATAAAGAGTTGTTAAGTTTCATGAGACCAAGTTGAATGGAACAAGGTCCCTGCTCTCCAGAAGTTTACAGATTTATGGGGGAGACAGACAGATTAAACCAACCAGTTTAGTACATTATGACACTTGTGATAATAGTGGTACCCGCTGGGTTCACTGTAAGAACAAACATCTCAAATCTATTCCTTGAATATCCTGAGAATTTTTTTTTTAACCTGTTGATAGTCACCGCTGTTTTTATAGTAGATTTAATTTTCACGTCTTCAATGCAATTTAGATAAAAGAGAACTAGATTCTAGTCCTGGATCTGACCCCAAATTCTAGTGAGGTATTTATCCAGAAGTATTTACTCATCCTTAGCATGGGGAAAAGATACTTGGTCTGTTCTAATTTGTGGGATTATGGCAAAGTTAAAATAAGGTACTTTAAAAATTGAGCAGTTCTCTTAAAATGTACCTTAATGCTTTCTTATCATTGGATTCATTTTTATTTCTGTTTCTAGTGGATAGGGAAGACTGAGTTGGCATACATTTTGTGACCTCTGTAGATAATGAATATGAAACTTAGCACAGTACTTGGAATATTATGAACAATAAGTATGAGCTATTACAAAATTTACTGAAAATAGTAGTGTTTTCATGAAATGGCAAAATTATTTACCATTGATGCCTTTTATTTTGATCCTCCCAATAGAATCCGACAATGCAAAGTTTTCTCATTTATGCAGTTTGAATGTTTTATTTTTGAATCAATGAAATTGGAAAAGCAAACTTTGGTCTTGTTTAATAATTTCTCCATTATGAATGATATTCATGGTGAAATATTTATTAGCAGGCTAGGAATTTTCTTATGTTTATGGATTGGAAACAACCCAGTTCTCTTACTATTAGAAAGTTTTAAGAATTTATGGTTTCATGTGGACTTTTAAAATTTGAACTGGTTTTTCCAATGTGCATGTGGTTAAAATCTCAGAATCACTGACTTGAACCTCAGTTCCCTTTGGCCACAGTTGGCATTGGAACCTTAAATTGTGCCTTCATGCCTTACCCTCACTGTGGAGCCATAATTATTCCAATTCTTCACAAATTCAGAATTATTTTTGTCATCTAATAATATTAGAAACGTAGAATCATGAAGCCGAGAAAACAAAAGATATCTTCAGTTTACTTTTCTTTACATTTACCTCTCATCTGGGACCTTCAACTTAACTTTATACCTAGGCAGATAAGGAAAAAAAAATTTTTTTAACAATGCATCCTGTTGCTTATTTTTGAAACCTAGAGAACGATGAGGTTACAAAATCTAGAAAACAAAATCATAGATATCAGCACTACCTTTGATAATTATGGACTACATAAAACACCTCTGATACTTTAGCTGAATTGCGTGATATATCTCATTGCCCCAAATGCCTTTTAATAGGGGTTTTTACGAATTAGTATCTAAGATGAGAAGTTTTTCTTTTAATGGTATCTTCTCTAGTTTATAAATCATCTTCTCTTTGTATCTGCAGAACGGTGTTTTGGTGAACACCTGTGCAGAGCACTGTGTCAGATACCTTTCAGAAATTAAACTCAGCTGAGACAGGCCCTCAACTGTGTGAACTAACATCCTCAAGCATCCGACAAAATGGCTAAGGTTAAAGCTTACAAAGCACTTATCTAATACTCAGATGAGCAGCGTAAACTATGCCTTTCCATGTGTGTCGATTTTTAAAAATATTATTTCAAATTTTAAAGAAGTTTTTCGTAAAAATGTATTTTCAGTTAAAAAAAAAAAGGAAACTTAGAGTCTATTCATTACCCCCAGAGGCTTCAGAGTATTAAATAACTCCTGTACTAACTTTTTTGGAGGCCAGTCAAGTTGTGTGTTGTTTTAAAAATATAATGATATGAATAGTATATAGAATAAGGCTTAAATAATAATCAGAGAACAGTGTATATCTGAGTACACTGCAGCTATTTGACCCAGTGTTTAACTATTATAGGAAGTCTGGTTATTCAAGGAAAAATACAGGTAAGACATACTATGCAGAGAGCAATAAATTTTTGAGGAATATGAATCCTAATGTACATGCTTGAGTACCTGTGTTTAATAGCAGAGTTTTAAAAATAAATGCAGGAAAAAAAGTAACATACATTCCTAGAGGTGCAGCAGAAAGCTCAGTCAGTAATGGATTAAAAGATCTTAAAGCTGAAGTGGTCAACAAGAGCAGAGACCCACCGAACGTGAAACAGGGACCTTGAACTTCGAGTCTCTTTCCTGGTGTGCATTAGAGTCCACGTCTATCTTTCAGGCAAGGGTGATACATGAATCACTTCAGACTTCAAGGCATGGGTTAGGCAGTTTTGTTGCCATTTCGGTGTTAAGAGGAAGAGGCTGGGGATGGGGAGTGTGGTTAAATTTATGTTATGGGTGCAGAACCCCTTGTTTGCTCTATCCAGTCCGAATGCTTTATGAAACCTAAGGATCCTAAGATACTTACCATCTACATGATTTATGAGTGTTGATGTTAACCTTAATCATCCTGTATATGCTGTTTCCCTCAAAGAGAGTTTTTGTTTTTACTAAAATAAAAAAAAAAAAATTGCCATAGCATGAATACTAACAGGAGCTTTATTAAAGGCTGGGATAAAGCCATGACTCTTGGATTACTTGAATGTTGTGTCTCCACTGGCTTCTTGGAACATTTTGCTCAGCTGAGACAGTCCCTCAACTGTGTTAACTAACATCCTCAAGCATCAGGCAAAACCACCCACGGATGGTTGTTAGACAGGTCCATATTCGTCCCTCATTGTACTTGCACTCACGTTCTGGAGAGGAGGGATTCCACACCAGCTAGGTGACAGCAAGAAGTCCCATTATTCACTGTCTGTCAGACCCTTTTCTTGCCCTGCCTCCCCACCTCTTTGCCCTGCTGAACCCTATCATACAGCCCCCCTGTGTCAGAGGTCCTATCAGTGAACTTATTTCTGGTATTTTTGTTTAATTAATCGGCTTTATTTTTTTTAATGGTTTTAGATTACAGAACAGTTAAGCATATAGTACAGAGAGTTTACATATACCTCATCCTTGCTTCACAGTTTCCTCTATTGTTAACATCTTGCATGAGCGTGGTACATTTGTTACAATTAATGAACAATACTGATACAGTAATATTAACTCAAGTCCATACGTTTCTTACATTTCCTTAGTTTTTACCTAATGTCATTTTCCTATTCCAAGATCTCATCCATGATTACCATGTCACATTTAGTCATCATATCTCTTTAGACTCCCTTTGGCTGTGGCAGTTTCTCAAACTTCCCTTGTTTTTCATAACCTTGACTGTTTTGAGGATTACTTACTCATCAGTTACTTTGTAGAATGTCCTTCAGTTGGGATTTTTCAGATGTTTTTAATAATTACATGGGTTATATATTTTGGAGAGGAAGACCACAGAGATAAAGTACTGTTTTCATCACATCTTATCAAGGGTAGTTACTATCTACATGATTTATGACTGCTGTTGACCTTAATCACCTGGCTAAAGCACTGGTTGTTCAGTTTCTCCATATTTGTGGTATTTTGATAATTCTTTGGACACTTTCAAGAGACATTCAACTAACTCCTTTAAATAAGGTGTGTAAAGTGATCCTGATGTTTTGAGAAAGCAACTGTCCTAGGCTCCTATGAGTAAGAGGGGACTCTTCCAAGAAGAGTTAACAAGAATAGTCAGTTGCGGATGATGAATAATTATTAATAGTCCAGAAATAATTCCAATGGTCAAGCATAGGGCAGGATGTAACATTGCTTTCTTATTTAGAAATGGTAAGAGCCCTATTAATTATAAAGACAGAATCAAGATTGCTAATTAGAGAGGAGCCCACACAGCTTCTCTATGTATTTTTGAATATTTTCAGTGTTATATGGTTCAAATCCTATTACAAAGATCCCATCACTAAATGTATCTCAAGGCATAGATAGGAGAGAGGTTATCTGGAATACAGTCATTTAAAGGCTAATCCACCCCCCCCCCCATTTTTCCAACTTTATCATCATTATTAGACAAATTGGCATCTATTCCTTCAGTTTTATGGATGTTGAGAGTCAAACATGCAACATATGTTTTAATTTACCAAGTAAGATTCTTTTTCCCCTTTTGGTACCAGAATGTTTCTGAGTTGAACATTCAGCATCCTTTGGCTAATATGTTAATTATGCATTATTCATAGTGAAAGGTTCAGATTCGTTATGCTGCAACTGTTCAGTCCTTGACAAATAACTTTTATAGGTCACATCCATTTTTAAGTAAATAAAGAACAGCAAGAACTGAATTTCTTCTAAAAAATGTGTAGTACTGGGAGCTTCTTTGGCAAGTTACCATCTACCCTTTTGCTTTAAGTCTGGAAGACTCATGCGCTTTCCAACAAAGCTAATAATATTTTTAGGGGAGGGTCCTCCTGGGGCTTCCTTTTAGCTTCTACATCCATTACCCCTTTGGCTTACTCTACTCTCCGCCATTTAGTAAAGTTTATGGTAGCTTCTACCTCATCCTTTTAAAATATCCTGGATATGTTTTCAGGGTAGAAGACTCTTATGTGTTCTCATTTATTCTCTTAACAATTTTTTATTGAGCACTTTTACGTGCTAAGCAATGTCCTTGGTGCTATCAGTGCAAGAATGAACATATTCACTTGGCATGCGCAAAGAAGATTTAGTAAGTCGGTTCTGCTGGAACGCTGAATACCTGAAAGGAACAGAGGAAGATAAGGTTGGAAAAGTGGTAGATGTTGCACAGTACCCAGAATGTCGGACTAAAGTTTTTGCATTCTATCCCTTGATGGCATTTTATGCAATGGAAATATATAATCAGAGATGTCCTTAAAGAAGATTAATTTAAGGGCAAAAGAAGCTAGTTTACTTGGAATTTTACAATTGTACAGGTAGATGGAATTGAAGATCTAAATTGAGGTGAAGTAAGTGGAATCAGAAGAAAGAATTAGTGCAAGATATATTGCAGAATGGACAAGAAAGAGAGTAGTCAAAGTATTTAAGATTGGATCCTGAGAGAAAGGGATGTAGTATGGCTATTAACAGAAATGAAATCCAAGGGGTACATCTGAGGGGAAGATAAGTTCTGTTTCAAAAATTCTGTATTTGAGGAGTTTGAAAGTTATCTATGTAGACATATAAGACAATTAGAAATGCAGGCTTGTATCTTGTATAGGGCCTAGGGCTGGCCTTTTAAATGCAATAGAGGTGATGGAGCCCAGGATGCAGAGGTTGAGAGAATAGACCAAAATGTAGACAACAGGCAAACAGATATAAAAGATGACTGAAATGCAAAGGTCAGAAAGGAATGGAATGAGAACCAGGGTAACTGGTGTCATAGAAGCCAGAAGAAGTATCAAATGCTGTTGTGAAGTCTAAGGTTGGGGACTGAAAAAAGAAAAAGGTCACTGAGTTTGAAGTTATTGGTGAATATTGAGAAGCTCTTTTAGAATTGTATGGGTAAAAATCAAAATCCAAGAAAGAATAAGGCATATATAAAAATGGTACTTAGGGGCTTCCCTGGTGGCGCAGTGGTTGAGAGTCTGCCTGCCGATGCAGGGGACACGGGTTCATGCCCCGGTCCAGGAAGATCCCACGTGCCGCGGAGCGGCTGGGCCCGTGAGCCATGGCCGCTGAGCCTGCGCGTCCGGAGCCTGTGCTCTGCAACGGGAGAGGCCAGAACAGTGAGAGGCCAGTGTACCGCAAAAAAAAAAAAAAAAAAAATGGTACTTAGGATTAATATTTGAGAAAACAGAGGAGCACCAAGCAGTATGTTCCAGAAAACAAAACAAAACAAAACAAAACAATCTGAAAACCAGCCAAGTAGCTCACAGATGTGAAAACTGCTGATTTATACAAAGTGAGAGATTGGTATAGCATTATAAATGAGTCATGCTGGGCCTACAGGACATAATAGAATATGGGTTTGGACAATGGGCATAAAAACCCAGTATGTGGTTCTTGGTATAGTGTTGCTTGTATAGTATCATACCAGAACAAATTCTCAAGGAATTCAATTTAATATAAAAAGTAGTTTAGGCTTCCCTGTAGTGTTAGAGAAATTAAGTATGTGATGTGAGAATAAACATGTTTCAACCATCTGAGTCGCCAGGAATGATCATATCTTGAGAATTTTCAGTGGATAATAGTTTTTTTTCTACTTTATATTGCTGATTTTTTTTTCTTTTTAAGAGGTAATTTTAAGCAGTTTCCTTCATTACAGTTTTAGTTTTTAAATTTCAACTTTGCAAGAAAAATATTAATACTGCAGCCTATATTTGGCAAAGGCATACCTATAATGTATTTCTTTTTTTCTTTTGCATATTTTTTCCTTTCAACAAATGTTAATTAAGTCCCTTCCAAACCCTGTACCAGGCACCGAGGAATCAAAGGTGAATAAGATGTGTCCTTTGCCCTCAAGGAACTTGTATTCCTATCATGGAGACAGATGAAACAAATGAATGTTGCAGCCTCTAAGACAATGTACATGATTTCAAGAGGACACAAAGCAAGGGAACTCTGTTCTACTTGGGGGCAGGGTCATTAGGAAAAAGCTTTGGAAATTTTGTGACACTTAAGATGAGTCTTGAAATATGGGTAGGTGGATTGTTCTTGTCTCTTAGAAAAACATACTTGTAGTCTTTCCCCCTTCAATTTAAATTGTTTTTCTATTGCTGAATTTAAAAGAATGGATGAGAGGGAAAAGAGAAAAGATGGACTTGAAAAACTGGGGAGATGACAGCTAGTTTTTTTGCCCCCTTATTTTATATCTTTCTGGGAGATCATTACAGAAACCTGTCTACTCTTGTAAAAGTCCTACATAAAACTATTTTACTTTAATATGAAAATTATTGGCATTGCTATGTTTTGGTCATACTGAATATATAGTTAAAGAAGAAATGGAGCAGTCTGGAGTATATGGAGTATTGCAAATTGTCATACTGCCCTTTAGAAGTCGTTTTTCGTTTTCTAGCTTTTGTCACAATCACATTTTTTACCTTTCAGAAGCGGTAACTAAACAAATTAACCTGTATCAGTAAGTCAAATAGATGTCTATTTTACAGTTAACAATATCAGAAATTCTTAGACTAGTTTTCTTAGGCAAATACTTGGATTTGTTTCTCAAAAGGTCCTGAAACAGATGAATGCTTCTTTGTTTGGAAGTCCTATTAAATTTTCATTACAATATCAGATTTTTTAAACCGCTTGTTTCCTTTAGAAAGTTTTATTTTAGAAATGGTCGTATAAGACTTGTTTTATATACTACTGTTTTCATAAATTTCCTTCTCTCATCGTATTGTATTTCTCATCCAATAATATTCTGGGAGAGATTCTTTTCTTCAGGAAACAACATTGTTTTGTTTAAAATTTCAGTCCTGAAAATGTGGTAGAGTTAGATCTGTTTGGGTTCATTACTAACACTTACTAAATGTTATAACAGTAATAATTGAAAACAAATGGAATTAATTTCTCTCTACCTTTCAAATCTAAAGAGATTTGCTCAAATTTTTCCTTTTTGTCTGAAGAGATAATCCAGAACATATTTATTTGATATGAGGCAAAAAATTCCAGAGGGTGATAGAGTATTGAAAGCTAAGTCATAATGGAATAGTAGATTGGAGGGACTTTGTACATTTTTCCTATTATGCATCAAACTTATGTATTAATCAATTCATACATATGAGGCAGAGGAGCTGCCCAGTAAAATAAGATGGTGTCTTGGGAAAAATGTGGAACATACATGAAATGGTTTTGAATTCTCCCAGCTGTACTACTCACCAGTCGTGTGACCTTCAGCAAGCTACTTAATCTCTATGAAACTTTTCCTCACCTGTTCAATGTGGATACCACTACTCTGCTCAGAACTTTTATGAGGATCAAATGAGATAAATATATAATGCTTCTAGCACAATGAATAGCATATAGTTAAGAGCTCAGTAATTTAAGGGAGTTTATTTCCCAAGTGAGAGATGAAACCTAAAAAGAGATCACTTGCATTGACGATGAGAAGGAAGGGATATATTTAGGAAATATTCATATAATTTAAGAGATAAAATCTAATAGTACAGTTGTGAAAGAATAATAATAAATAGGAGGGAATTTGAGCCTGAGATGTCTAAAGCACATAAAACATGTAGGAATCTCATGTGATGCTCACTGGAACTCTGGGTTTAACATCTTTTGATAGTTACATAAAAAATATGACTGTTGGGCTTCCCTGGTGGCGCAGTGGTTGAGAGTCCGCCTGCCGATGCAGGGGACACGGGTTCATGCCCCGGTCCGGGAAGATCCCACATGCCGCGGAGCGGCTGGGCCCGTGAGCCATGGCCGCTGAGCCTGTGCGTCCGGAGCCTGTGCTCCGCAACGGGAGAGGCCACAACAGTGAGAGGCCCGCGTACTGCTAAAAAAAAAAAAAAGACTGTTCATCACTGTTCTTAAGGTTAGTTTACTGAATAACATATTTAAAATTAATTCCCCAAATTGTGTTTAATTAGGTGAGAAAAATAGAGGAGCTTTTGGAAAAGAATTGATCATTTTTTGCAGTGGGATACATTTATGTAAGAGTATCACAGATTTACAGAGTCCCAGAGGTGATTTATCCCTTGCTTCTGGTGTACAAACATACATTTTTTTTTCTATTAGGATTAATTCTCTTAGGTAAAATACTATATGACTGTATTTATTTTTATTGTACTTTAAAAATCTTTAAAGAAACAGTTTAGTTTTGTGGTTAAGAGCTAAGACTCTGGAGCCAGACTGCCTGGGTTCATTTCCCAGCTCTACTACTTACTAAGTAGTTAAGAAGTTACTTAACTTCCCTATGACTCAGTTTTCTGATCTGTAAAATGGGGATAACAATAGTACCTATCACACAAAGTTGAGGTGAGGATTAAGTGAGTTAATGTTTGTAATAGAACAGTGCGTAGCAGATTGGCTTGTGCTATATATGTGTTAGTTGTTAATGTGGTGGTGATGACAGCACAGTTTTGTGATGATGATGTGCAAGCAGAAGCTGGCACGGTCCAGTTTTCTTGAGTAAAGCAAGCAGGCACCTGCTGTGAGTATAGACAGCTTTATACTGACTGGAAAGAAAGTCATTTGACTCACTTCCCATTTCTATCCCTTTTGTGATCTGAGTTTGAATTCCATATCATTGATTCCTATTCCACATTGCCCCTATTGTCTCTAGTTATTTCAGTACCTGTGATATGATCTCAAAACTACCAGCTTTAACTCACGCCAACTCTTGGAAATGTAAAATAAAACTTTTTCAGGAAGATTGGAAGCGTGTGACACAAAAATTGGTGTGTCAGCTCCAAAATGCAGAAAACTGCTCTAAATAAATCAATATCTTTTGTCTTCTTATGTTTTGCAGTGGAACGATATAGACTTTTCCCAGCCGCTGCCACAATAAGACAGAATTAACTCCTTTTATTGTGTGAACTATTTAGCTCTCTGAACTTGAATTTTTATGGTTTTTATCATCACCTTATCATCTCAGTTGTTTGTGCGTCTCCCTTTACATACTGGAATCCTCCCGTGGATAAGAGAATGTGTTATTTTTCAGCTTTTCACCACCCGTGCTTAGCACAGTACCTAGCCCAGAAAGTGCCAACATGTTTTGCTGATTATAAAATTTTCAGTTTGTGTATACTAAACACTATTGTATACAGTTAAAATGGATTAATTAAAGCTCTGTGGGCTGTTATCCCGCCAACACTCACCTTCAGAACTGTCCCTGGGAGCCAGCACGCTGAAGCTGCTGGGCACACGAGGGAGGTGTTCCAGACTTAACGACAGGGCCCATAGGAAGAACACCCCCAGGATTTCAGCACAGGGTTCCACACGAGGTGGCCTGTGATGCTGAGTTGCAGGCACCCTCCAGTGTCGCGCTGCTCCTATCACAACATAGTCCACACTACACTCCTGCCCTGTGATTCTGCTAGTTTTTTCCTCTATGGATTTTAACACTTCACCTAGAAGTAACTCTTCTACATGTTATAAGCCCTACTTACACATTTGAATGAGGTTAGGGCTAAAGGGTGTCTTTTTTGCCAGAATCCACTTGAATCTGGATCTACTCTGTTTCAATAAATGTGTATTTTTAACCTGATGCTAGAAAGCTGTAATAAGCAGCTTTATGATAAATACTTAAAAAAAACATTCTTTATTAGTTTTTTTGGTTTTTGAGAAAAGCCTGCTTGACAGTTCTGGTGATGCAAGTGTTTCATGTCTTATTTTATTCAGTTAAAGAAAAATGCAGATTTGAGAGTGTCTGGCAATATATGATAAGTAGAGAATCTTAAAAAATACATAAAGTATGCTAAAATTCCTCAAACCAGCACGATTGGTTTAATTACACTGCGATAAACACTCCGAAGGGGAATCATAAATATCAAGTTACTTTTCAATAGTACTGTGATCCTTGATCCTTGTTTTAAAAGTAAAACAAAACAAGCATGTTCTAGGAAGCGAGTCATAGGTGATATTATTCTAATGTTTCTTTGAGTTCTGGGGGGTATCGAAAAATTCACAGAAAAATTGGTTTAATAAAGAAACTCAAACATTGCAAAGCGCTTCTTAGGAGACAAGTCAAGAGGCTCTCTGGACAGACCCTGGAAACAGAGGCTCTCTGGACAAGACCCAGATCCTGATATTCCAGGATCGCCAAGAAGAAAAGACAAGAAAACACCCCACCACCATGAGCTACAACCAGACCATGTCCATCCCCTCTCCCTCCCAGAATTGCCCTCTATGGGTGATAGCCAAAGAGTTGAATATATATCTACCAAACTACTCTAAATGTGAAAATTTCAGTCACCTAACACACAATGAGTGGGGAGACTATCCTTGTCAGAGTAATAAATGACTTCCTTACGTGGCAGATTTTGCTTTCTCCTCCAATCTTATCCTTCGGCACTTGATCTCAGTACAGCTTTCAGCACCATTGATTATGATATAGTTTAAAAATGCTTGAGGGAGTTTGCCTCTTTGTCTGTTTCCGTTTTAAAATGGCTTTATTCTTACCCTTCAGACAGTTGACATCATGGATCAATGGCTGCTCATTGTTCTGGGGCTGAAGTGCTTGAGGCTGGTGTTCAGTGGGGTCCAATACTAATACGGGCCGATGGCTGTTTAAAATCCTCAGGCTGCCGTTAGGCCCAGTGACCGCTAGGCACAGATGTGGCTGTCAGCATTAGCTGAGCTGTTTAAAGATAATGCTGCTGCTTTTTCTCCTTGGTGGCCAGTGGGGAAGAGGCAAGAAGTGGAAGGCTAGTTTTGTTTTTTAATGGAATTACAGAAATATAAATCTGGAAAGAAATTCCACAAGCTGATAGTCTATCCCATGCTCTCTAGAGCAGTGGCTTGGCCTTGTGCTGAAGTATTGCCATATACGTCTATTCCACCATCTTTTCTCTCTACTGCATTTCTGTTCTAAAAATTTGTTGTTTTAAATTTTTTCCTTTACACGACTTTAATGCTTCCTGATTTGGTTTTCTATTTTCATTTAGCCCTTGTTCACTTATCAAACTGTTCACTATGTGGTACAGTATGTGGTACTATACCAATTAGCTTATCTCATGATTTACTTTAAACAGCGTTAGCATCACTGCATTATCCTCTGGCTCTACTTATTAGTGTAATAGATATTCTCATTAGGAATGGTATGCAAATTTGTTGGTCCTTTTCTCAATTAGGAGTCTGTAGAACACCAGGGTTAGGCACATAATAAGCACTCAATAAATGCTCGTCGATTAATAAATGAACAAGTTACTAGGGTCAATGGAAGTTGACAGTGGGACAAGAGAACAAGTTCTACTTAAAGAGAAAGTTATAATTTTACTGTGAAGTATAAAGGAAGTATTGTTTACATGGTTTAAACTCCTGAAAAATCATATCTATGTGACCCTTCCATCTAGGGAATTCTGCTAAATGCTAAGAATACAGACATATTTATTGTGCATGTTTAAACCTTCAGATTTTACATTGTCACTCAGAACCCCCAGGAAGCACGTGAGGTTTTGGCGTTTATATGGGCTTTCAAGTGAACACATAAGATAATACAGGTTGTTGATTTGACTCAATCTGAATAGATTATGTGGAAAGTAAAATATACACAGAAAGTGCAATACACACTAAAATTCTTAATATATTTTTATTACATATTTTGTTAACTGTTTTCCCTTTGGGGCTATATATTTTCAATGTTAGTAAAAATTTTTGAGGAAAATATAAATAAAAATGTGTATACTCTCCCACAATTTTATGGAGAAGATCTAATACATTAAAAATGAGGTTTCAGTACTTTTATCTTTTGTCTATTTTTTTCATTCTGTCTTTTTCAGATCACATAACACTAGTTCTTATGACTATTTGCTCCTTCAAACATGATTCTGGTCATGTCTTGACTTTACTCCGAAATTTACAGATGAAAAATTTCTTCTTTATTTGTTAGTATGTAAACTAACTGTATGTACATCTAGCATGTACATCTAAAATGTTTCCCATTTTAACATATATATGGACAGCCAATCTAGTTATTCAGTATTTTATAATAATAGTATAGAAAGTATCTATAAATCACTTGAAAATTAAATTTTAAAGAACAAAATAATAAAATAATAATGATATTCTGGTTATTAGGACTGCCATCATAGATACTAACACTCAGTAAGTGTTGGTGTTTTCTGGATTTTGAATTGACATTTGACTATCACGTCCGCATCATAAAACTGTGAGATGATGTTGCCATGTGGAGAATGTTACCAGCCTTTAGAGGATCCATCTGTTACTGAGAAACTCAATCACCTATTTTGGTGGGAAATTACATTTTCCTTGTCTTTTTGCTCTTTTGGTTAGGGATACATATAAGAAAAGGCTCTCCTTACTTTACTGTTTTGTCTGAGGGGAACTATTTTGGGTAGAAATGTATGAGTTGGGGTCACCAATTGTTTTGTCATGTGCATACTGCTTTCAGTCTTACTAAGAAAGAATTTTGTGTTTTACTAGGGCCTGAGTAGCATCCGTGGCATTCTAGTAACTTGATAAAGAATTTATAAAAATAAAGCAAACACGGTTTTCTTAAATGAAATATCTGTGATTTTCTTGAACTATAAGTTTCCATTGAATGCCTAAATGATGGCAGTATTGTAGTGTAAATCACTTAATCATACTCTCATAATTAATGAGAACAATACACCGAACTCCCTTTGGATCTTATGTTAATTTCATTACTCGAACTAAGTCACATCATCAGGAATCCATCTGCCTATAAATTAGATTTGGATGCAGTTTAAGCAGCTTGGAGAACACCTTGGATTTTATACATTAGCTAAAACCCTGTTTAACATTTGTATCATTTGGCACGTCTGTGTTGTATGTTTTGCTCTATGACAGCAATAGAAAATTTTGAGAGTAGTTGTTTAATTCCTCTTCAAAGCAAAGAAAAAAAAAAAAAAGCCAGTAGTACTGTGTGTATGGGGGGCGGGGCGGTAAGAGGTCGGGTCGCTAGAATGGTCCTATTCTCTGGAGCAATTTTGATTCATTTTTCAGCTAGTCCAAACAGCTCTATAAATACTGACTGTTGACCGTGCCTGGATACTCTACATCGTACTTTTTTTGTGGGTCAAATGACTAGTGTCTCAGCAAAACGATATTGTTTTGGTTTTTCTTTCTATATATTAAAGTACTGTTTTTAGTTGTGGCTATTGTATTATGCAAAGAACACTAAAAAATTAGTAGAATCCAAAGGTGAACAGCAAAGTAATAGAGGCTTGAAGATATGATCTATGAGAAGATATTAAAGAATTGAGTGTTTCCAGCCTTGATGGAAAGCAACCAAGAAAGATATGACAGCATCTTAAAGTATATAAGGTAATGCTAGAACAAACAGAAGAACATTGATTATCAGTAGACCACAAAAACAGGTAAAGCTGCAAGAGTCAAAGCATATATTTTGTTGTGATGCAGACCTAAACCTTAAATATCTAGCAATCGACAATGAAATGCTATATTATGAAGCTAAAATTCCAGGGGACACTTACTACAGAAGATCTGCTGCAATTGTGTTATTCTTTTTGAATAAATACACACCAGGTGGAGGAGCCAGCCCAAAAGATGAAAATGGGTTTCATCCTTCTGAAATCTTTGGTCTAATAAGTCTCAATATTCTCATGATGCACATCATGGAGGTTATCTCTAGGGTCATTTCTAAACCCTAGAGGGATTTTAATAGAAGATTATTTGCAGCAACATGGATGGACCTAGAGATTGTCATACTGAGTGAAATAAGTCAGACAAAGAAAGACAAATATCATATGATATTGCTTATATGTGGGATCTAAAAAAAAAAGATACAAATGAACTCATTTCCAAAACAGAAACAGACTCACAGACCAAAGGGGGGAATGGTGGGGAGGAGGGATAGTTAGGGAGTTCAGAACTGACATGTACACACTGCTATATTTAAAATGGATAACCAACAAGGACCTACTGTATAGCACAGGGAACGCTGCTCAATATACTTTAAAAAAAGTTGTTTTTTGGCTGTGCCACGTGGGATCTAAGTTCCCTGACCAGGGATCGAACCCATGCCCCCTGCAGTGGAAGCATGAAGTCTTAGCCATTGGACCACCAGGGAAGTCCCTGAAAGGAACTCTGCTCAATATTATGTAACAACCTAAATGGGAAAAGAACTTGAAAAAGAATAGGTACATGTATATGTATAACTGAATCACTTTGCTGTATACCTGAAACTAACACAGCATTGTTAATCAGCTATACTCCAATATAAAACAAAAAGTTAGAAAAATAGAAGATTGGCAGCAGAAATTATGTTCAGGACTTAAAAGGTGTGTAAGGAGTTTGTTTATTCTGAGGTAAGAGGCCCAGATCTTGGTTTCTCTTCTTCCTAAACCACTCCCCACTTCTGCCATGTACCCGACACACACACACACACACACACACACACACACTTTATCAGAGGTTCTCTGAGATAGCTCAGATTGTGTGTATAACAATACAGTAATCCCATCTGGAAATATAGTGAATGATGGTAAATATGTCCTCAGAGAAAAGCCCCAACCTGAAAGAACTGGATTGCAGGTATTAGACTGAGCCCAGAACACAGTGGAGGAGTGGAATAAACCATTAAACCCCACACTGTGTTGCAGAGTCAGGGCCGCTCATGTTGGGGGCTGAAATGGGGTGGTGCTGAGGAGTGTAAAGTTTTATGTGGGCCCCCTATAGAGTTATGTAACAGTTATGTGTTATTTAGCAATCTGGACAAGGACTGACTTGGCAGCTATAGTGCTGATTGCAACATTTATTATTGAGAAATGACATGTTGGTGAGGTTGGGAAAATCTGCAATGGTCATGGTGCCTGTCATTTCAGAGTAATCAGAAGGTTTCAGAAAGAAGACAGAAAACTTGCAGGGGGTTTTGCAAGCTGAGATTGTGGGTGAATCTGTATTACAGACTTCAGGAAGGAGAGAAATGGTGAAATCACTATCAATCACTAGATTTGAGAGACTCATGTTGACCTTACAATTGCAGAAAGAACAAAGTTCCAAAATCTGGGATCCTTGTAATATGACTGGTTATGCTTTAGACTGGAAATAAAACTTCAGTGATAATAATAACAACCTCAAATACCCATTTTGAAAATGACACGAGGAACTCTCATTGTTTTGCTCTCTCTCAAAATTCACACATACAAGAGATGTAAACTGAGTTTATAAAAGAGGAGATATAACTAATAAGTAAGAAATGTTCACCCCAATTAGTAAAGAAAGAAATGTGAAGTAGCATCTTTCATCTGTTAACTTAGAAATTGCAAAATTAATGGTATTATATGGTGCTGGCATAGATATGAAGACCTGAGCTATCATATATTTCTAGTCAATTTCCACAAAAAGGATCTTTGACTACTTAGCTCAGGAGTCATATTTCTTTTTTTTCTTCTTCTTCTTTATTTTAGGAGTCATATTTCTGAGACTACATCCCAAGGAAATAAGCCCTATTGAGAAAAAACAAACAAACAAACAAAACAGCCCGTCTTGGTCTGTTCAGGCTGCCATAACAAAATACCATAGATTGAGTAGTTTATAAACAAAAAAAAATTATTTTTCACAATTATGGAGACTGAAAGTCCAAGATCATGGCATCAGCATGGGTGCTTTCTGGTGAAGGCCCCCTTCCTGAT